>NC_143397.1:35662937-35965967 GCF_052110815.1 Crocodylus siamensis | reverse complement strand
TGGGACCTGGCCAGGATGCGGGCGGAGGGGGAGGCAGGGGGACGGAGCTTGCCCCAGGTGGTACAGTACAGGTTTCATACATGTCATAGACATTAGAACTGGAAGGGACGTTGGAAGATCATCGAGTCCAGCCCCCCGCCCAAAGGGCAGGAAGTCAGCTGGGGTCATAGGATCCCAGTAAGATAAGCATCCAAATTTCTCTTGAAGGTGTTCAATGTAGGTGCTTCAACCAGCTCCGATGGCAGGCTGTTCCAGACCTTGGGGGTTCGGACAGTAAAGAAATTCTTCCTTATGTCCAGCCTGAAACGGTCTTGTAGTAGTTTATAACCATTTGACCTCATCATCCCTAGGGGCGCTCTGGTGAACAAACCTTCCCCCAGATACTGGTGGTCACCCATGATAAACATATAGGTGGCCGTCAGATGAACCCTGAGCCTGCGCTTTTCCAGGCTAAAGAGCCCCATGGCTCTCAGCCTGTCGTGGTAAGGTTTGTTTTCCTGACCTCTGATCATGTGTGTGGCTCTTCTCTGGACTCTCTCAAACTTCTCCACATCCCTTTTAAATTGTGGAGCCCAAAACTGGATGCAGTACTCCAGCTGCGGTCTCACCAAGGCAAAGTACAAGGGGAGAATGACGTCCCGGGATTTGCTTGAGAAGCATCTATGGATGCAAGCCAGGGTTTTGCTCGCTTTAGTAGCCACAACATCGCATTGCAGGCTCATGTTGATCTTGTGGTCAATGATGACCCCCAAGTCTCTTTCTTCCATAGTGCTAGCCAGTGTAGTAGCACTGCCGAGCCTATAAGGATGCTGCAGGTTTTTCTTCCCAAGGTGGAGAACCTTGCATTTTTCAGTGTTAAACACCATCAGGTTCCCATCCACCCATTTGCTGAGCCTGTCCAGATCAGCCTGGATCACCCGGCTGTCTTCTGGTGTGGATGCTTTGCTCCAAAGTTTGGTGTCATCGGTGAATTTGGCCAGTCCACTTCTGACTCCAGTGTCGACATCATTAATGAAGATGTTGAACAATATGGGTCCAGAGCCTTGGGGGACTGCACTGGTCACAGGACACCATGACAATTGACTTCCATCAATTACTACCCTCTGGGTCCGACCATAGAGCCAATTTCCCAGCCAGCAGATTGTGGTGGACCCAAGGCCACAATTGGCCAGTTTTGCCGAGACGTGATCATGGGATACCAGATCGAAGGCTTTTTTTTTTTGAAGTGAAGATATATGACATCAATCTTTTCTCCCTTGTCCAGGTGATAGGCTACCTGGTCGTAGAAGGAAAAGGGGTTGATCAAGCAAGACCTACCCACAACAAACCCATGCTGACTATCCCTCAGGATGTTGGCGTCAGACAGTCCATTAAGGATGGCCTCTTTAATAAACTTTTCTAAGATCTTCCCCAGGATAGAAGTCAGGCTGATGGGCCTATAGTTAGCCGGATCTACTTTCTTCCCTTTCTTGAAGAAAGACACCACACTGGCCTTCTTCCAGTCTTTGGGCACTACGCCAGAGCGCCAAGAGTTTTCAAAGATCCGTGCCAGAGGCTGGGCTATGATGCTCGCCAGCTCCTTGAGTACCCTGGGGTGTAGATTGTCAGGGCCGGCTGACTTGAAGGTATCCAGCTTCTCAAGGTGTTCCTTCACAAGGTCAGCATTAATGGAGGGCAGGGGATCTCCCTCACCGGGACCTCCCTGTCCCGTAGCAGGCATGGACATCCCATGGGACTGATGAAAGACCGACACAAATTACCCATTTAATAGGTTGGCTTTTTCCTGGGCGTCAGTTGCCCCATCTGGTTCAGCGGAGGTCCAGTGTTGCCCTTGCTTTTCTTCCGGCTCCCCACATATCTGAAAAAGGACTTTTTATTGTCATTGATGCTCAAAGCTAGTTGGAGTTCAGTTGCAGCCTTGGCTTTCCTGCTTTGTTCCCTGCAGAACCAGACCAGTGCAGAATATTCCTCCTTGGAGGTGAATCCCATCCTTTGGCCTTTGTAGGCCTTTCTTTTTAGCCTCAGGAGGTCTGCTAGGTCCCTGGAGAGCCAGGTGGGCTGCTGTGCCCTCTTGCTGCATTTCCTCTGAGATGGAATAGACTTAGCTTGTGCATTGAGGCTCACTCCCTTGAGGAACAACCACTCTTCTTGAACTCTCCTCTCCCTAGGGTCGTGGTCCCTTAGGGCCTGACTGACAAGCCTCCTGAGCTTGTTAAAGTTGGCTTTCCTGAAGTCAAGGACTTCCGTGTTGCTCACGGACTTGCCAGCTTTATGGCGGATGGTGAAGGTGATCAGATGTGTTCTGCCCACCCCTCTCATCCCCCATGTAGCCTGCAGCTCCCTTCACAGTGCTCCCATCCCAAGCAACCAGCACTGTTTTCCTGCCCCCACATGCCCCATGCCTGCCAACAGCCCTTACCCAGCCTCAGTTCACACAGCTTCCCAGCGGGGCTACTTCTGTTGCTGCAGCTGCCTAGATGCTACTTGGCTACCCCCGCCTCCAGTGGCTTCACCCCCTCCTCCTCCTGCCCCTGTTGCACCATTCCAGGCAGGGAGAAGCTGCAACTAGGTGGCTTCTTCCCCAGCACACAGAGCTCCAGCTTCAGCTTCTAGCCATCTTCCACCCACTCGGCCTCCTCATTGAGCTGGGTGGGTGGAGTGAGTGGAAGGCAGTTGGCAGCTGAAGCTAGAACCCCGCAAGCTGGAGCAGGAACTGCCCAGCTGCAGCCTCCCCCCTGCCATGCAGCACAGCAGGGGCAGGAGGAAGAGTAGCTGCTGGAAGCAGAGGGAGCTAAGCAGTACCTGGGCAGCTGCAGCAGGAGCAGCTCCACTGGGAAGTTGTGCATGCTGGTTGGGGTCAGAGCCAGGGCAGTGCCGTCAGCAGGCACAGGGCAGGTGAGATCGAAGACTGCCCTGGGCAGGAGCAGGCAGAGCTTGGCCTCATGCAGAGTGTCTCTGGAGGCAGCCATTGGGCTGGATCAGTTGGCAGGCCTTATCCAGCCCATTGTTATTCTAAAACAATTTTAAAAGATCATTTTTAAACTGTTGTTATAATTCTTCTCCTAGATTCTAACCTTACAAAGAACTGTATGTGTGCCTACCTTTGTGTACAGGTACATGCATTTGTCAGATTGGCATCTTATTGAATATCAATAAAATCTTTATTTTGAGGATACATGTTTTTGTATCCTCAAAATATCCAATGAGATATTGCTTAATTTTTTCATATATGGAAAATCTCTTTAGAATTATGTAATGCTCCTTACTTGCCTATACCCTGAGTCAGTTTACGTAGAAAAATATATGTAGAGGTTAATTGATTTTTGTTTATCGTTTTAAATTTTTTTAATTTACTATATTGCACTGCTTTTTCTCGTTTAGTTGTGTGTAGATCTTATTGCGGTCTTGGAAAAATATCATAAAGTAATTAGTTTTAATGTATAGAACACAGTTTTGACCTGAAAGATCCAAGTGAATATTTTCTCATCACTTCTGAGTACGTTTTTTATGATTTACTTGGTAAATATTTCACAGCCGTAGAAAGAACTAAGCTGGGATGACTTGAATATGCATTAGTCCCATGCTTACATCAGCACTAACTTCACAGTTTTTTAAATAAATGCATTTTAAGTGTTTGAATGTGACATCTTGTGTAATACATTTGTTATATCAGTATGTTTAAAAACAATATTAGTTGCATATTTTCAGGTACTTTGGCCCTGCTTCATTTAAGTCTGAATATTAGGTTTCTCAAAAAGGTATAAGAATGACTTTCTTCCAAGTCACAGACAGAAAATGCCTTAGGGCACTGTTCTTTCCTTTTTTCCAAATCAAAATTCATAAAAAGACACACAACTTTCCTATGTTATTTCTTACACCAAAAAACTGAGAATAGGTTTCAAAGTGTCACTATAAAGCATTTCTTATAGTGGGAATAGGAAACACTTCAATATTTAATGATGCATAAAAGTTTCCATTTGAGCTCTCAGTTGCTTGTAATTGAAATTTTCCAGGCTTGGTTTGTTTCTTGAAAATGATAATTTTTTTTAAGATGACATAGGTGTGTATGTGGCAGGGGTGGGGGGAGCATGGTTTCTATACAGTATCGGGGGAGGAAGCAATAGTTTGCCATTGTATGTGTAATGTAAATATAATCATATGTGTGTGTGCACAGAAATGCAGGCACACAAGTTGAGTGCCATTATGATGCTCACTTTAAAAACACAGGAGTGTCTCGATCTAAATAGCTGTTTCCTAAACTAAACTGTCCACAATGGCAATTTTTTTTTTTGTTAAAACAGTACTGTTCACTTAAAGTCTTTCGTTTCAGTGACTTAACAGTAATTTAGGTACCATGTTTGCATTGATGCTTTTTGCTGTTCTGTCATTTTGTTCACTTTTTCCTATTTTTAAAAGTGGTTTTTCTCCCTTCTTACTGTGTAAAAGTCCCAAATGGAAATACATGTGATGAATGGCAAAGCTAATATAAAATAGTACAGTTGGGTGGTGCCACAGCAGTGTTTGCATTTTCCCTTTGCATCTCTCTTGTTAAAAAATAATTGGTATAAATTTGAATGTACAGTCAATGGAATGTAAGGTGCCTAAAATCATGTTAATGTAGCAACTGTGACTAGAATATATGTTAAATTATATTGACAGTGGTATTCTCAGTAGTCAGACGTAACTGTGTGCAACCTGATCAAGTTCATAGTGATCTCCTTGACATTTTTAATATTTACTTTTGAGTTCATAAAGTCTTTCAATAGTCAATTATATAGTCATCATCATATCTGCATGAATTTTCAGGTTGACTGTTTTAGGGCTGAGTACTCTCAGAACATGAGTTTGTAGTGACATTTTTGTATTAAGGAGAAAAAGATGTTATTTTTTAAAAATATCTCAGAAAATGTCTCTTAAGATTAAAGCTAATAACTAATACACATGTTCAATTTTCTTTAAGGCCTTATTGACTTTGAAGAATGCAATACGTCTACTGCAACTGAAGGTGAGTTGTTAATTTCTTAAGCTGCTACTAGATTTAAAAAAAAAAAAGTTGGAAAGTTATTTAGTAGTAGTCTTAAAACATTTTTTATTAAAAATTGGCATTCAAGAAAATGTCCAGGACCACTTCTTGACAGAATGTATATAAAATTGTTAAAAGATCAAAATGTTTTTCATAAACAGCTGTACTTCCATTTACAACCATTTGGTTTGTCATTTCCAGTCTGGTGCTCTATATCTAGAAGACCAGACATTAGCAATTGACTGGATAATTTACAAGTGGCAAGCTAAACCCTGGTTTGCACTTAAAGTTTTGGAATATACATCTATATTGTTTATGCCAGCACATATTCTAGTGTAGACAAATTTGTAGGCAAAGTACTTTGTCAGTATATAGTTAATTTTCTTCAGGCTATAAACTACAATTGCATATGTGTGTCTTTACTCCTTTTGGGAGCATGGGTTGCCAGTATAATAGCCATTGTGGGAAGAGATTTTTAAGTGCAGGCAACTCTGAGTTGCCCAAATTACAGTTGAGGGACCTCCAAATATTTAGACAGTGGAATAAATGCATGCTTTTGAGAACTAGTGTCATACCCCAATAGTAATTCCTTGTGGACTTGAGAGTGTTTTCTGAAATGAAAAATATATAAATACAAATTTACACATTCATGAATTATTGTTGTATCAAGGAAAAAAGAAGCCATCAATCTGCCTGCTATGATATAAATTTGTCCTGGCTTCCTGGAGTCCAGTTATCTAAGCAAAAATTTTCCCAGACTGCAGAAATTTCTCAGCTGCATCAATACCACCTAGTGTACTCTAAGCAAAAGGATCGTATCAGTGAGCAAAACTGCTAGAAGAAATGTTGAATGACTATTCCAGATGCTCAGATTTTATATCAGGGTGGGTAAAATATGGCTCACAGGATGGATCTGGCCCATGGATGGTTTTTGTTCAGCCCATGGCAGGTCCTTTGGTCCCACCCAGCCCAGGCACAGAGAACAGCCTGGGCTGGGATGCTTGATGGTGCTAGACATGCCAACCAAGAGAGCGGAGGCAGCTGCTGGCTTCTGAGCCGTAGCCCCAGCACCAAGGTGGCCACTTCTACTCGCCTGCCCCAGCAATTGGAGGAAGCATTAGTGCCAGACGCGGGCTAGAGGGCGGGACCCCATGCCCAGTGCCTTGGGATAGGAGCCTGGCTGTATTTGCAGAGCTCCTGCTCCTGCTCCTAATTGCCCCTGTGGCACAGCATCTCCACCGTGGCCCCTGGTGTGTGGCTGTCACCTGGCACTTGCTGCCCATGTGCCTAGCACAGCCCTGCCTGACTTGTGCTCTTCCTCCCCATAGCCCAGCTGCTGCTCCCCACTTTGGCAGTGGTTCTGCTGCCTCCCGAGCCCCAACCCACTGCCAGGCTTCTGTTTCCACTGCTTTTGTTGCCATCCTGGCTCTTTCCATCCATGCACGGGGGCTGCAAATGTTGCCTGCTTAGGTCTCTCTCCTGGCACTGTTCAGACTAATATTCAGTTCCACACAGTGCTGCAAGTCAGTGTATCCACAGAAAGAGCTGAGCCCCTGCTGGGTCTGGAGAGTTTCTGGGAACCGCATGTGTTCTGCTGGCTCTGGGGCCCTTCAGCTTCTGATGCTCTGTCCTGTCAGCCATAAAGCTGCTGCTTACTGTTTGGGCCCCATGGGCTGCCTCTCCTTAGCCAGGAATCCCAGCCAGTTGCTCCCCACCTGAGCTGAGCTCAGAACAGAACCATGGCTGACTGCCCACACACCTCTGAGACGGGTACCAGTTCCGCGGCCAGGGACATGTAGGGAGTGGCATGTGGGCAGCGGACTGTGGCTCTGTTCTGCACTCAGCCAGGATGGGGCTGGGCTCCCCAGGTAAGCAGTGGCAGCCCACAGACCCCAAACAGTAAGCAGCGGCTTGGACCCACGTGGCCAGGCCAACAGGATCTGTCCCTTAAGGAGTTTTGCTGAGTTATTGCAAAGGGTGTCGAGGGTACTGACCCAGCCCACAACAGCTCACCAAAACTCCCTGTGCCCCACCCCTGTAATATATAACTGTTTTACTGAAAGCACACTTTACTTCATCTAAGAGGTTATTTGGGAAAAAAGGAGTCAGAGCCATAGTGTTGAAGCTGTGTGTGCAGTTAGGCATCAGCTGGAATATTGTGTGCAGTTTTGGGCCCCACATTTTTAAAAGATAATAGAGAAACTGGAGAGGATACAGAGGCAAGCAGTGAAGATGCCATAGAAGTTGGAATGCAAGCCATATAAGAAACTGAGAGAGCTAGGTATGTTTAGTTTGAAGACAAGGAGATACAAGAATGAGGAGCATGTGATAGTAGTTGTCATATATTTGAAAGGCTGCCATAAAGAGAACAGCTGTTCTTGCTTGCTGTAGAGGGCAGGACATGAAGCAATAAGGCTGGAGAAGCATTTGTTTGGCGTGATACAGGAATAGCGTATCTTCCATTCATGTAGGGGTTTAAACTAATGGAGCCTTGAGTCCTTTCAATCCTGTGATTCTAAATGATCACTCCCATATTTTCTGTTTTCTGAAAAAATTAGTCAACTTCAGCAAAAATCTAGGAGAAGAGTAGACATGAGTCTGAGAGGAACTGGGTTTGGCATTCACTTCCTAATGACGTTATGTAACTTATAACTTATGATGTAAGATACAAAGCCAGTTTTACCATGCTAAATGTTATAATGAACAGACTTTAACTTTGAAATCATTTTCTTTTTATTACCTCCTTGTAAGCAGGCGTACTGGGCTTCAGATTTACTTTGAAAATTAAATTTTTGCTTCATTCACGATCTATAGCCACATATTTGATATCTGCATGGACTAGAGGGTCTGTGGCATTGTTAAATGTTAATTCATTCTTTTCTGTGATCTTCTAAGGATAAACATTTGTTTCTGTAGGGGTAAAACCAAGGAAAAGAAAGCCTTTTGGTTTGTCAGGAATAATTAAGAAAGAAAAAGATGCAGAATCTGTGTAAGTATTTCAAACTTGGTGCATGTAGTTCCAGATGGAAATATGTAGCATAATTACCAAGAAAAATATTAATGTTGTGAATGAATATAAATTCTGTTAAAGGGACACTATTAACTTTACAAGTATTTTTTCTGAGAGACATTTTCCTTCTCCTAGATGCACATAAGAGTGTTATAACTAAAAGACATTAGTGGTGGGAGAGACCATTAAATTGGCTTGGTGTGGTGTGTTTGTTTTTTAATGCATGTACTTTATCTGTTTAATTCTCTTCTCTGTTTAGGAAGCTAGGCCTCAGTTCCATAAACACTTCGGTTCATAGCTGACTTGGCTCATGTGGGTAATTTCACTTGGGTACCGGGCACGCACAAAAAATACTTTGTGCCCAAGTATTTAGAGGAACAGGGCTTTAGTTCTCCTCTTCCTGAAAATGAAGTTACAAATGACAAGAAGAGTATAGGATAACTCTTAAGTATATTTTTCAGATTTTTTTTTAAAAACAACAGGAATTAAATTGGATCAGAAATTAATTATGCTCTAAAATGAGTTTTCAAAACATCTTCTTTAAAAAAGATCAGACTGGTGGTATTTTGGGGGGTTTTTTTTAAAGTATTAAGTAATTTTGACTTGTTTTCTTTACAGCTTCTAGAAGTTTCCTCCCCCCTCCCCCAAGAACTTATAATTTAATAGAGATACAACAATTTAAATATGTTTTCAAATAAGAGGGTCAGCAAGTCTTTTTAATCTTAGAATATTTGGTTACTTTATTTTTCAATAACAGTCTGCCAATAATTAATGATTTAAGCATTATTTACTTATACCAAACAAAGATGCTTTTATGATTTTCCTTTCGTCCTTTTGATTTTAGCAATGGTAAGTCTCTGGACCACACTTGCTTCTCTCTTTATACTGTTACCTTGGGACTCTTTGATAGATTTTACTAAATAATTTTCCCTAAAGGTGTTTTGTTATCTAAGAATTAATCCTTCTCTCTAAGGAACATTACACAAGTTCATTACATCAGTCTAACCTGAAATTGATCTCAATTGAGCCATACCTCCAACGTCTATCTTAAGTTGCTTGCATCATTTTAGACGAGTCTGTTTGTGCTGGACTTCTGTTTAGTTACAGGCTTAGATCGATCTACATTCACTTAGATGGGTTTAAGAGTTCCCTAAACGTTCGACTCCTTTTCCCCACAAAGTATGCTGGGGAGAAGAGATGAAAATGTATGTACTGAGATTCTTGTCAGTAAGATTCTACTTTATTGTAAATAATAAGTTTTTCCAGATCTGTATAACTAAAAATAATAATTGTAGAAGTATTTAAAATTGATACTTGAGGAATATTTAGAAGACATTGGAATAGTAAAACATTTGCTCTGAACTTATGAGCAAAAACAAAACAACCCTTAAAACAGAAATTAATCAAATCCTAAAGACTAACATTTTTTGAGAGGTCAAATAAATTAAAAGCTATGTTAGGACATTTATCTTTTGTTTTTTATCATATACTTTTATAGAAAGTAGAACTTCATATTTCATGTAGGTCTGCTGGAGGATACCTACAGTCTGCTGTTCCTGAATTTTTTGCCAACAAAATTATTTTGCTCTCCATTCTTTTTACCACTCAAGGTAACCCCTTGTTTTGTGTTGTTCCACTGTTCCCTTATTTGCAAGCTATGAACCTTCTTCCTATCAAAAACTTAATTCCTTATAGAGCAGTAAACTTTTATCTGGTGAGTGGGAAGCTCTCAAGGAAAATGAAAAACTCTTGGTATTGTATTCAGGGACTAGAAAGCCTCCAAGTCAACTGTGATGAGTTGGATCTCTGATAAAATCATGTTTTTGCTGAATTTTACTGAAAGAAAGAAAGTCCTTTTGGCAGTGACAGATGAAACATGGGCTTCTATGAACGCACTCCTTGCATATCTACATGCTTATCCTTGTTAATTTGGTACACTAGCATACGCTTTCTTTGAGCAAAAGTTTTTATTCAACGTATAAGTTGTTATATCTTCGTTTTGTTAGGATTAATTGTATACTACATAACAGTGAAACGATAACATCTGAAAATGTAAATTGCTCTACTACAACTGCTCTAAAATCAGGATTTTTTGTGCAGTTGTCATTTGTCTCATCCTACTCTGTAGGTAGTAGAAATAGGATGTTGGGTTTTTTTTGTGAAAAATTTTCAGAAAAATATTAGTCCTTAGAAATTTAAATTAGAAATTCCTTTGGCCACTTACTTAGCCATAGTTATTTTAATCACCCCACGTCTGTTCCCTTCCTGTCAGGCTCTTGCTTATTGATGGATATGGGAGTTGGTTTTCCAGGGAAGACTTGAATCAGGAATTTCTGACTTATTTATAGTCTTCAATTTTGAGTACTTTTTCAAAATTCTTAACTGTCTTGCTTTCTCCAGTTTGAAATAAAGCTTTTGCAAGGAAGGGGGAAGTAGTTAACGAATAGGTTCACATTACAGCAGTAAGCCCACTGCCTGCTAATTTGCTTTGTTGATAAGGGTAAGTATGAATAAGCAATCCCAGGGATTTGATATCTCTTTGGCCTCATCGGAATTAACTGCTGAAGACTTCACAATTCCTGTCAATTTAAGGAGCCTGTAGAGCAAACTGAGATGACTTACAGAGCATTCAGTCCTTTTAAACCCTGTTTTTCCCTCTATCCTGTTGGCATCTGTGGTTTCTGTGAAGACTGGAATGCTATAATTTTTAACATTTGAATATGCCTGAAAAGTAGTAGATTTTAAGGTCAAAGGAGCTGTTGTGGTCATCTAGTCTGACCTTTTACATAATATAGGGGGTAGATTTTTTTACAAGTTGTTCCTACATCAACCATAACTTTAAGGTTAAGGTAAAATTCATCTTTTAGAAAGGAATGAATTATTGAGGTCTTTCTGTTTTATGATGGAGAAGCCATAACTTTTCTGGATAAGTTGCTCCAACAGTGCCATCATTCTTCTGGTTAGGGGTGGGAAAAGCTTTGGTTATAATTTGAATTTATTTAGTTCAAATTGTCTGGGTCTTGTATGACCTCTCTGACTTTTCTTGCTAGTTGAAGTAGTTCTGTAATACTAGAAATTCAGAAGTCTTTTGCCTGCATAGGAACTTACTGATCACGATTTAGTAACCTCTCAACTTCTTTTGTTAACTTTACGAGAGAGAGCTTCTTTATTCTTCTAATGTAAAACAGGCCATCCAGACCTTGGGTAATTCTTTTAGCTCTTTTCTTGAACCCTCTTCTTTATTTCAGTGTTTTGTTTTTTTTAAGTGTGCACACAACAACTTGAAGAATTTCAAATTTCATCTGTGTACTATATACAACATTGATTTTCAGCATACTATGAAATTATTTTTTTTCTAGTATGCTTCTGGTACTTTCCTTAAGATCTTTCGTTTTTCATGGATTTGTCCCAGTGATTCTCAACCACTGTGTCTTGAGAGCCTCTCAAGGGTGATGCAGGGTGCCACGCAGAGTTAGCACTGTTAGGTATGCCAGTATGATTCATAAGATAAAAGACAGAGATTTCAAATAGATTTCATAGTATTAAAAACATTCTGGAACCTCCTGTGGTCTTTCTGAGTTATTTGTAACTAGGAATTGCTCTTCATCTATAGTAAAAAAAAAAAATGAGTGAAAATTTAAGAACTGACATTTTCTGAGGGGTGCCTTGAGTCTGAAAAAGTTGAGAATCGCTGATCTACCACTTAGTCTTGTTTTTATACTTTGTATACCTTTTAGTACTAGATGTTATAAACCCATTCCCTTGGTTCTGGGGCACAGCAAAGAAACCTAGTGAGCCTTCACTTACAATTTCTGTTTAAAATACATTTTCCTTGCTAGCATGTGTGACGGGCACGCTTGAGGCCAGACCTCATGCTGGCCTGCCCACCTGTCTCTGGGCTAACTGCCCACCTCACTTTGCTGCCACGCCTTGTTGTTTCTTCATTAGTTCTAAATAGGCAGGAAGCTGCTCATTCTCACCCCAGTGCCAGGGGGCATTATCTGTGGCTCTGTTCTGTGGCTCTGTTCCTCCCCTACATCACAGCCCAAGCCTCGCAGTTGGCATCCACCAGTGGTTTGCACTGGGTCTCTTTCCTAAAATATACATGCAAACAGACGAACAAATACCTACTGGGCTCCAAGCCCTCGGCCCCCTCACTGGGGCTCCACACTGGAGTCTTCCACCCTTTGGGGCTCAGGTGACCACAGCCCTGCTTGGCCCTAGGGTCTTATACCCCCACAGCGCCCCCTCATTTGGGCTTCGCACACTGCCACCCTGTCCAGCTCAGGTGGCCCTAGCCCTGCCTGGCCCCCCCATCAGGGTCCTTGCAGCCACAGGACTCATAAAGAGCCTGGGCACTGCTCTAGGTTCCTCTGCTGACCTGGGCCCTGCCTCAGGACTCCCATGAGCCTGGGCTCCCCCTGAACCGGTTGAACCCACCAGGGATGTGGGAGCTGGAGTTATGGTGCCTTGACCTGCCTTTCATTGAGGTGATAACTAGCCTGGTATTTCCTGGGGGCTCCTACCCCACTGGGAGTGCCACCAGACCACCCACTCCTGGCAGGGTGCAGTCTTAGGTCGTACCCAGAACCAAGAGCCTCCTGTCCATCCCCATAAGCTCTTGCCCTTACCTCTTGGGTTGTTTCTGCTGCAGCTCAGCTAGGCGATGTTTCTGTCTGGGCTGGCAACAGCAAACTGCAGCCTTTATATACCTAGTGTTTCCAAAATGGCTGCCCTCATCAGGCACCTGATAGCTGCCTGCCTCTGCCCTTAAAATGGCAGGCACCCAAAGGTGACCTGCTACAGCATATTTGCTAGCAGCTTAGCTGGGACAGAAGGGGAAGGTAAAAAGTGAGTGAATTGAAACTGTCATAGACCCTTTGTGTTCAGGTGTTCTTTCTTTGTTTTTTTCCTTTTTTTTAAGGAAGGACATAATCCTTTTTCTCATTCTAAGTTTCTTCTAAGATGGTATTAAAATTCAATAATGCATCAGGCTAGGGACAGAAGTTGCACATAAACCTGTTTAAGTGATCAGAACCTGTTTTTAACCTGTAACAGAACATAAGTTCAATGTACAAAAACCAGTTTCAAAATGGCCAAAACCAGTTTGAGATAAACCTGGTTGAATGTAGTATCAGACTTAACTGATTGAGCTCAAACCTATTTCATAGATTTCATAGACATTAGGGCTGGAAGGGACCTCGGGAGATCATTGAGTCCAGCCCCCTGCCCAAAGGGCAGGAAGTCAGCTGGGGTCATAGGATCCCAGCAAGATAAGCATCCAATTTACTCTTGAAGGTGTTCAATGTAGGTGCTTGAACCACCTCTGCTGGCAGACTGTTCCAGACCTTGGGGGCTCGGACAGTAAAGAAATTCTTCCTTATGTCCAGCCTGAAACGGTCTTGCAGGAGTTTGTGACCGTTCGACCTCGTCATCCCTTGGGGCACTCTGGTGATCAAACGTTCCACCAGATCCTGGTGGTCACCCCGATAAACTTATAGGTGGCCATCAGATCACCCCTGAACCTACGCTTTTCCAGGCTAAAGAGTCCCATGGCTCTCAGCCTGTCATCGTAAGATCTGTTTTCCTGACCTCTGATCATGCGCATGGCTCTCCTCTGGACTCTCTCAAGCTTCTCCACATCCTTTTTGAATTGTGGAGCCCAAAACTGGACGCAGTACTCCAGCTGCGGCCTCACCAAGGCCGAGTACAAGGGGAGAATGACGTCCCGGGATTTGCTCGAGAAGCATCTATGGATGCAAGCCAGCGTTTTGGTCGCTTTACTAGCCGCAGCATCGCATTGGAGGCTCATGTTGATCTTGTGGTCAATGATGACCCCCAAGTCTCTTTCTTCTGTAGTGCTATCCAACGTAGCACTGCCGAGCCTATAAGGAAGCTTCAGGTTTTTCCTCCCAAGGTGGAGAACCTTGCATTTTTCAGTGTTAAACACCATCAGGTTCTTGTCTGCCCATTTGCTGAGCTTGTCCAGGTCAGTCTGGATCACCCGCCTATCTTCTGGCATGGATGCTTTGTCCCAAAGTTTGGTGTCATCGGCGAACTTGGCCAGTCCACTCCTGACTCCAATGTCCACATCATTAATGAAGATGTTGAACAGTATGGGTCCAAGAACAGAGCCTTGAGGGACCCCACTGGTCACAGGGCACCACGATGAGTGACTGCCATCAATTACAACCCTCTGGGTCCGACCACAGAGCCAGTATCCCAGCCAGCGGATTATGGTGGAGCCAAGGCCACAACTGGCCAGTTTGGCCAAGAGGTGATCAAGGGATACCAGATCAAAAGCTTTTTTGAAGTCAAGATACATGACATCAATCTCTTCTCCCTTGTCCAGGTGATAGGTCACCTGGTCATAGAAGGAAATGAGATTGGTCAAACAAGACCTACCCGCAACAAACCCGTGCTGGCTATCCCTTAGAATGTTAGCCTGGGCCAGTCCATCAAGGATGGCCTCCTTAATAAACTTTTCTAAGATCTTCCCCAGGATAGAAGTCAGGCTAATGGGCCTGTAGTTAGCCAGATCCACTCTCCTCCCTTTCTTGAAGATCGGCACCACATTGGCCTTCTTCCAGTCTTCGGGCACTACACCAGAGTGCCAGGAGTTTTCAAAGATCCGTGCCAGGGGCTGGGCTATGACGCTCGCCAGCTCCTTGAGTACCCTGGGGTGTAGATTGTCAGGGCCGGCTGACTTGAAGGTATCCAGCTTCTCAAGGTGTTCCTTCACGAGGTCAGCATTTATGGAGGGTAGGGGATCCCCATCACCCGGCTCTCCCTGTCCCATAGCAGGCATGGACGTCCCATGGGACTGATGAAAGACTGACGCAAAGTACCTATTTAATAGGTTGGCTTTTTCCTGGGCGTCAGTTGCCCCATCTGGTTTAGCAGGGGTGTAACATTGCCCTTGCTTTTCCTCCGGCTCCCCACATATCTGAAAAAGGCCTTTTTGTTGTCCTTGATGCTTGAAGCTAGTTGGAGTTCAGTTGCAGCCTTGGCTTTCCTGGTTTGCTCCCTGCAGGACCGGACCAGCGCAGAATAATCCTCCTTGGAGGTGAATCTCCTTTGTAGGCTTTCCTTTTTAGCCGCAGGAGGTCCGCTAGGTCTCTGGAGAGCCAGGAGGGTTGCTGTGCCTTCTTGCTGCCTTTCCTCTGTGTTGGAATAGATTTAGCTTGTGTATTGAGGATCGCTTCCTTGAGAAGCAACCACTCTTCTTGAACTCCCATCTCCCTGGGGTCACGGTCCCTGAGGGCCTGACCGACAAGCCTCTTGAGCTTGTCAAAGTCGGCTTTTCTGAAGTCAAGGACTTCTGTGTTGCTGACTGACTTGCCAGCTTTACGGCGGATGGTGAAGGTGATCAGCTCATGGTCGCTGTCACCCAGCTTCCCATTGATCACTAGGTCGCCGATTAGGAACTTCTGTTCCAGACCCCTTCCTGATTTAAGTTAAACTGGAGTCCCTCAGCATCCCAGCATGCTCTGGAGCCCGGGACAGGGATGTGCTCTCTGCTCCAGCAGAGCAGAGCTAGCCCCACCCCTCTGCTACCTAGCCTGAGCAGGGGCAGGGCAGGGCCAGATGCCGACCCCCGCCCCCCAAGGTGAAGGGGGCAGGGGAGAGGTTTATTCCCCCTCCCTCTGCTGTCCCACCACCATGGACCCCAGCTGGGGTCTGACAGGCAGTAGTACAACAGTCCCTGCCAGGCGTTTCTCCGTTTGCTGTTCCAGTGGCAGGGGCATGGCCAGCCCTAGCAGTAGACTTGTTGCCCAGGGAGGGGGTTTAATTCCCCTCTCCCTGTCCCACTGACACAGACCCAAGCTGGGGTCTGCCTGGTGCTCCACTCTTGCTGCTGTGGGGCCATGGGTGTGGTGAGACACAGGCTGGCATGGCCCCTAAAGGTGAAGGGGGCAGGGAGCAATCAGCAGAAGTGGCAGTTGGGGCTGGCAGACCCTGGATGCAGTCCCCTGAGGGCAGAGGTGGTGGAGGGGGAAATAAACCCCCTCCCTACCCACTTTATCTCAGAGGACCATGCCAGCTAGTGTCTGACCCCTGCTGCTGTAGCAGCGAGGGGAGAGCAATAGGCGGACCTAGTGGGACAGGGAGTGGGGAGTGAAACCCCCTCCCTGGCCAGTTCACTTAAGGCTACTGCTGGGGCTTGCCATGCCCCCGCCTTTCCCAACACAGCTTCCTTGCAGCTGAGGGCCTGCTCTGGCACCCTCCAGCCGCTGGCCTGAGCCACTGTAGACATGTGCCTGCATTTCCTGAGTTAAAAATGAATGTCTGTTTACTTGCATATTGGTTCCATCTGGGCAGGTTAGACTAACCTTCAGAGATTGAATCCATTCAGGCTTTAGCTTTTGGAATGTCTTTCCCTAGCCCCAGTTTTTACTTCATTCATGAAGAGATTGTCTATAGATGTTTAACTATGTAACATATCAAAGGAAAGAAGTATTCTTAATAAGAGTTGAGAAAATATTGTTCAATTACAGTTATATTTGAGGCTAGTGACATTGCTTTTTAATGTGTCAGGCCTGTGTGCTAATCCCTTGTTTGTACATATTTAGTTTTCAGTAATTACTTCTACAGCTTCAGATGTGTGAAAATTTTATGTTGCCATCAGGAATGACTTGCATTTTTTAAAATACTGTTCGACTCCCAAGCAAAATCACTTTAACAGTTCCGTGTTAGACATTCATAATTGCCAACACCCTCCCCTCACCCCCACATTTTTGGAAACTTACTTCTAAAGAGTTTATTTTTTGACCAAATCTTTGTGGTAGTTATCTACCTTATTGCTTTTTGACATAAACTTAAGTTCTTTTGATATAGCTCAAATCTATTGAGGTAATGCTCTGGAGCCTATGTAGGGTTTGACCGACATGAGCTATAGAAAGTGGAATTACAAGAAAGAGAGTCTGAACTCCATTAGCCAAGTTTTAATTGTTTCAAAAACTAGTAATAGTACAAATGTGTAGTTTTTGTATGTGGAGAAATTAATTACAATTGTTTACTAGGATTTAGTGTGTTTGCAAATCATCCATATAGATCTGACACCTTCAAACTACATACATCTACTTAAAATGAATAAACTTTTGCTTTATACCTCAGATATTGTGGGAATTAAGATATTACTCACGTACCTTCCCTTCCCCCCTTTTTCCACTGTGGTGTGAATTAAGGCTGGATTTTCAACACTTACTGTAAATTTCTTTACTTGGTGTTATAGTCATCTTAAATCTTCATTTGCTTTTGCATAGCTTTCATGCAGTTTAATAGATAATTCATTTCAGTAATATGAGTGTAAATGAGGAAATTTTAAGTTAGTTTTTTCTGGAGTTATGTGTAAAGAGTTATGTTGTAGAGCAATAAAAATGATCAAAGGACATTCCAAACGTGTGTGAATAAAATCCTTTTTATTTGTAGTTTTCATAATTCTACCCTTTTTCTCTTTATTTTTTACATAGGGAATGTCCAGATGCAGACTCAGTTGTAAGTAGACTTTTCTCACATCTGCTCTCCCACTTCCCACCTCCCATCAGTTTGTGTGCACTAACTTGGTTAGGGTCTAAACTGCAGCCAAATCTGACTTACGCTGTATTTACTAGGGCTGTCAAACGATTAATAAAATTAATCATAAGATTTTTTTTTTTAAATAGTTGTGATTAATCACTATTTTAATTGCACAGTTAAACAATAATAGAATCCCAATTTCTTGCATATATTTTTGGATTTTTTTCTATATTTTCAGGATCCTGCCTGACTGCTTGGTGAGTGGGGAGGGGTGTGCACGAGCACAAGCAATGCATGCAGTGTGGCAGCAGTGAGGTGGGAAGGGCTGCTTTTCCCCCATTGCGCAGGGTCACATAGGCAGCAAAGAGTAGGGGCGGGCCACTTTTCCCCCAGCATGCACAGCCCAGCAGCAGCCCTTAACGTATGTTAAAAAAAATAATGCATTAATTGCACCTGTTAATGGTGATTAATTGACAGCCCTAATATTTACTCATATACCCCACACATTTTTTCCAAAAATTGGTGCCCCCACAAATGTTAACTCTTGTCTCTCCTTTTAATGATCTTGATGTTCCAATAATCAAGCTAATAGTTCTGGCAATTTTGCTGTTTGCTAGCTATTCCTAATTTTCCTTCTCCTACTGCACAACCTTGTAGACTGTTTTTAGTTCTTTTCAAAATCTTATATTTACCAAAGACAGCAGTTTTCAGAAGCAGCTAGGGTCTCAGCTTTTGGTTACGCAAGAAGGGGAGGGTGAGTGATCTGATGAGTAGTCCCTGTCCCTTACTCTGTGCAGCCATAACTCTGAAAAAATCTTTTTTTCTTCATTCTGCCTACTTAAAAACAAGGTGCGTGTCTTTTGGGGGGTATGGTATGCAAGAAAATATGGTATTATAGTTTTGTGAAACAAAAAGATATTCTCATGACACCATATATGTAATAATCTAATGTATTGGTTGGAAGTAATTTGTAAGCATCTCCATTTTGGTAGCATACAGAAGTAGTCTGTTAAAACAAGACATTTTATTTTAACCACTTGCTAATTTAATTTGAAAGGTCAATAGGATCTTAATGAATTAAACATGTAACATATGCCTTAGCCTTGCATTGTAATCTGCCCATACAAGTGCATCTTTGCACAACCCCATCAGTGCTTTTGTTTCACTGCAACAATTTGTACAAATGGGATGACAATGTAGGTCCAGGGCCTACATTTGTAAATGACTGATACATACCTGAAATTTCTGTGGTCTTTGGCTTACCAGATATACCTTTACCTATTTGGGTGCAGGTCTTCTGATACATTCAGTTTCACCTGTTATGTATTTTTATAGTTTTATTTCTCAGCTTTAAAGAGGTTTTAATTGCAAATTAAGTGGTGGAGTTAGCAGTTTTCTGTTTAAGAAATTTTACTTTGAGTTTTTCTTGTTTAAACTTTTCCATCTACATCTAATTCAAAATGACATGTAATGCAAAATGACATGTAATGCAGTTCCCTGTGGCTATAATTGGGGAATAGATTTACAGAATTCTGTAAGTGATTTACTGTAGACTTTGTTATTTTTCAGTCAGTTTATTAAACACCAGTGATATTGAAGAACATAAGTGTCCTGGTGTACCTGTTTTTGTTCATCCTAGAATACCTGCGTGTGCTATCTTAACCCTATATTAACATGTGGCGGGAAGAGAGAATTGCTTAGTTACTTTTTCTAATACAATTTTACTGACTAGAAAAGTACATTTTACCCAATAATGCAAAGTATATTAAAGTCATAAAGCATCTGTTAGGGTTTTTTATTATCCATTTAGCAGAAACAGTAATTTTATTTTTTTATTTAAACTTTTTAAATTTCTGAAAGAATTCATACAAAGCAAACTTTCTTTTTTTGAGTGAATGTGCAGTGCAAAAACAGAGAATTACCCCAAGAATTATCCACCCCTTAATGGAAATAATGGCTTTTGACAGCTCTAGGGTTAAATCAGTGGAGTGAGATGTAACTCAGTTTGACTTGCAATGTTTATTTTTTGACTTGCTTGTTTTTGTGACCATGCTTTAATAATTAATTAAATTCAACTGTAAATATGCCTGACATTCTTTACAAATCCACTAGATCTTCATTTATATGAATTTAGATACTGTGAAAAACTATACTTTGTAGTTGCTAACCGCAAATTTGATGTATTCATTTGATTCTGGCTGGATCATTTCCAGTATTTCATGAGTGCACTGAAACAGAATTTAAAATTCTAGTCTAGTTTCTCTCTCGTTTTGTCAAACAGCAATATTATTTCCTTTGTTGGACTTCTGCTTTGTTAAAAAAAGAAAAGCCATTAAAATATGGCCACTTTCAAGTAAACTGATGCAGCATGCTCTAACTGAGTTCTCACTGCATTAAGTACCATATCTGAGCACTCCCTACCCCCATTAGATCAACCGGTCCCATGGGCCACACTTAGATTAAGCCATGGGAGCTTATTTCCAGAGTGTCCCATTTTGATGCCATTCTTTTTAATTTTTTAAGATTTCAGTTGTTTCTCTCCTTAAATATGATCGCTATAACTCGTGTTATCTGTATTGGTAATCAGTGAAATGATTTTGTATATCAAACTCCTTTTGACATATAGTCCCATGACCAAGTACATTTAAACTGTTGAAATGTATTCTTGCAAATATAATATGAAATATAATTGTGCAAGAATATATTTAATAGTCCATTAAATAATATTGAAAGAACAATATTCACCTTTTTTGTACTTTGCTTTTATAAGTTATGAACCTTATTGTCCTTCATATTGTCTCAGGTCACTTATTTTCTGCCATCCGTTATGGTCATACAGCTGTTTTAATGTTTACATCAATATGGAAATCCCGGTCTCTACAGGGAGGAGGGCAGTAGGTGGCATTTTCTTCTTAGCTGTATCCCACTTCTGCTTCTGCTGTGAGAAAAGCACTCTGATCAACTATTTTCTTCTGCATCTCAGGGGAGAGATGAATGAGTAACTGGGTGCTTCATTATCTGTGTGTCTGCTGGGCTTTTGAAACCCAGGAAGAACAGGATGAGAGTTAAGCTCTACCTGCATATCAGAAACACCTTGTCAAAGAAGCCCTGGCAGTACAGGAAAGAAGCTGAGAAATAGCAACCAGTTAGGGTTCCTTAATTGTCTATCCTTGGGGTGTCGGAGTAATTAGGTTCTTCTGAGCTAGATCCAGACTGCAGGGGTCCAGTCCAGCTCTGGCACTGAAGTGCTGGATCCTGATCAAACACCAGCAGCAAGGTGGTGGTGATATTAATCCCCATGGGTACATTTTACACATACTTCATTTTGATATATATTTAAATTTCATAGAATCAATGGGTTGGAATGAGACAGATCGAGTCCAACCCCCTGCCATGGGCAAGAATGAGCACTGTGTTGCATGGAATCTTGGGGTTCCACAATGTCATCAAGGTTCTGCAAACAGATTAGGGTTAATGGCAGAGCAGGCTGAGAGATGGTATGCTACCATTGCTAGGCTTGGTTGACTGGCTCCGCATCAGCATCACACGGCCTATGGCACTAGGGGTAAGGGTTCTGCAGTGCAGCAGCAAAAGTGATATAAAAGGGTTCTGTGACTGTAGGAAGTTTGAAAGCCACTGATCTATGAATAGATCAAAGCTATAAATTATGACCAACAGGACTAGAATTAATTTTGTGCTAAAATAGATACATTAAATGAAGGCAGTCTCTTTTCAAGACCTCTCTGGACCTGTTAGTGATGCCCCTGTTGATGTGTGACAGGGTGCAGTTGGCTCTGCCTATTGCTTCATCGCATTGGCAACTCATAAATCATTCTGGTGTCAATCGTGACTCCAAGATCCCTCTCTGTCTCTGTGCTGCTGAGAGGGTCAGCCCCTAACCTATAACCATAATGCTGGTTCCCTCTCCCCAGGTGTAGCACTCTGCACTTGTCCTTGTTGAACCGCATCCTGTTCAGATCCAGCCACTTCTCTAACCTATCCAGGTCTGCCTGGATGCGGTCCCTGCCTGCCAGTGTATTCACTTTACCCCACAGCTTGGTGTCATCAGCGAACGGGTGCTCTCCACACCCTCGTCCAGATCACTAATGAAGATGTTGAACAGCATCGGCCCTAGGACCAAGCCCTGGGGGACTCCACTGCCCACACCCTCCCAGGTCGACTTCGACCCGTCCACCACCGCCCTCTAGGTGTGCCCCTGGAGTCAGTTTGCCACCTATGTAACTGTGCATTCATCAATGCCTCAGTCCCTCTGCTTGCCTACCAGAATTGGGTGGGACACTGTGTCGAAGGCCTTCTGGAAATCCAAGAAGATGACATCGACTTCCTCCTTCACGTCTAAGCTTTTTGTTACCTGGTCATAGAAAGACACCAGGTTGGTCAGGCAGGATCGGCCTGGCACAAACCCATGTTGGTTACCCCTCAACATCACTTTCCCTGCAGGGCTCTCACAAATGTGGCCCTTGATAATTTTTTCAACGGCTTTCCCCGGGATAGAAGTGAGGCTGACTGGCCCGTAGTTGCCAGGCTCTTCCTTCCTCCCCTTCTTGAAAATAGGGACCACATTGGCCCTTTTCCAGTTCTCAGGGACTTGGCCCAAGGACCAGGAGTCCTCAAACAGCCGTGCCAATGGCTCTGCAATATAGAGCCGTAGGGCAAAGCTAAGTAATATGGGACTGCTGAGGTCAAGAAGCTTTGCAGGTCACAGTTCTTGCTGCTAAGTTTGTGTTTCCTTTTTCTGCATATTAATTCTTTTCCCTACTTGAATGTGTTCACATTTAGTAGCTGCTAAAGTAGCATTATTAACATCATGATAGATAGCTTTGTCTCTAGAGCTAAGATAAGATCTTGAGGCTTCTTCCCTCTTAACCCCGCACTGTAGATTTGTAGGGCCTGTTGTACCACAGTGGCAAGAGGCATGCCCTGATATGAAGCCTTCGGATGTCAAATGACAGCCCAGGGGAATGGTTGCCTCTGTACCCCTAATTATGGATAAATGCATGGTTGAAGTCCTTTTGTAAGATCAGACATGACATTTAAATTAAGTTAATATGAAGATTTTTAGATGAAATTTTAAGAGAATTTGCCTAATGGTTGGGTGTTTAAATGTTTCATTTATCCTTGTAATTAGTAAGTTTTTTAAAAGTCGCTTAGATAATATGAATTCTTTCACAATATTAACAACAAAAAACAGAACTAATGTCATCTGCAGCTTTTCCAGTGTTCCTAATTATAGCATTTTAAATATCCAGTCTAACTAGAAGAAAACGAAAGAAAATGTTTAGTGTATGTTTAAAGATGCGTTGCATATTTGAACCATGAAATATTGACAGTAGCCTACTGTGACAAATGTTTTAGAAGTCAGTAGTTGTAGTATTGTGTGGGCATGTACATAGCCTCTGACTGTTTGTTTTGTTTACCTTGATGTCAGTTTACATTAATCCTTCTTTAGCATAAAACAAAGTCAGTTTGAGGTCAAACATAGCTAAAAAAAAATTCTGACTTGAACAAGTTAGACTAAGGTAGACTAGATTGTGATGCTAACTTGTTGGTTTAACATAGCTATGAAGTCAGGCCCTCAGAGCTTTCTAAAAGAGAAGGGAATCTCAGTGTTCTTTATTGTAAGGTTGGAGTCTAAAGATAAATATTGCTGACTAGATGTCTGTTGGAAAGATTATACTCCATACACATCTTAAAATGTAACACTTATGAGTTAAATGGTGTAATCTAATTTTCTACTAAAAGGAGTCTTTCTAATAAACTTGTTAATTCTACATAATGCATTATAGCTTAAAGGTGATGGGATGATACCAAATTAAGACAAAATTTATCTCAGAAACTTGTTAAGAAAAATCTGAAAATCCAATTTTGGCTGTCAGTTTTGACAATTAAGAAATATGATTAACTTAACAAACCTGCTCTTATTTTGAAAGTGAACATATTATTAGTTACTTAGTACACTATGTTACACCACAATGTTCCAAATAAGTCTTAAGTTCTTTTGATCTGGTGAAATTGAAGTTGTTGTTATGGAGATGAAAAATTCTGTGGTTTAGGTTCTAAACCCAGGAGATGGTGTATTGCTCAGGATGGACTACTACTCCATCCAAGCAGGGAGTAGAACACACCTTCACAATCCCACGTTGTGCTGCAGGGAGACGCAGGCTGTCTCTGAGCAGTATGGATCAGCCAGTCAGGGCTGCCCTGTGCTCTGCTGCCCTCTGTTACCAGGCAGACTGAAGGAGTCTGCAGAGCATACTGAGTTGTGTGCACAGCGGCTGCCTGACTGTCACTGCCCAGCAAACCTGGAGTCTCTGTGGAGACTCGCTGGGAACCGCATGGGCAGGACATGCAGTTGGGTGCATGGGATGGGGCTGAGGGCTGGTGGGGAGCAACATTCAGGAGTGGGACAAGCAGGGCCTGAACCTGGAGTAGAGCTGTGATTCACTTCCCACACATCCCTCCCCACAGAACTGGCGCCCATCGCAGGGACGTGCAGGCAGCGGATCACAGCTCTTCATTGGACACCCCTTCCACCCCCCACACCCACCCATTGTCATCACCTTGTGACCCCAGTCCCGCCCCCCTTTCCATTGCTTATCCTACTCCTGGACACAACTCCCCACCTGCCCACAGTCCCATTCCATCCTCCAAGCAGAGTGTGCCCTGCCTTGGTCCCAGGCCAGTTCTCCATGGAGACCTCACCTGCCCCTGGTCCATCTTGTGCCCCCAGTGGTGGGGGTGGGACAGACAGGCTGGGAAGCCCAGGCTGGGGCTGACAGTGGAGACTGGCAGCAGCAGTTGGAAGGACCTGCTGCTACCAGGGCTGTTGGAAAGCAAGTCCAGCCACCATGCCACCCCAGCCCCACTGCATGCCTGGGGGCAGCACATGAGGGACCCACATGACTCACAGGCTCCACATGACATGCTTCAGGCTGCCCTTTGTGCCTGGGCCAAGCAGGGCTGAGGGACCTACCATAGGCTGGTCAAAATCCCTTGGCAGGCCAGATTTGGCCTCAGGCTGTATTTTGCCTACCCCTGCTCTAATAATTAGATTAGGAAATTAAAACTTGAGGTTCAAGACTCAATACCTGCAGTGGTTTAACTGAAGGAAATGAAAGTAGAAACTGAGATTTGAAAAATATGAGGCCAAGAGAACATGACAGATATGTTTTTAGACTCACTTTTGATTACATTTAGTGTCTCTGTATGCTCATGATTTTGATAAAGCTATACAGATAAATGGAGACCTATTAGCACTTGCCAAGTTTTATTTGAAGGATGGTGTTACATTTGTCATTTTCCATTCTTCAGACATCTGATCTGTCAGAGAATTTATGAGCCACAGGGCATAACTTGAAATAAGTGTCTCTTAGTAATGGGTAAACATCACTCTCACTACAGTCATGGTCTGATTTGACAGTAATGTCAAGCTAGTCTAAATTTCTAAGTACAGCAAAGCTTCGCATAAAAATACATTGTTGTGTTAGTTTGTCAATGCAGTCATTTTAATTTTTCTCTTTTAGAATATTCCTGATGTAGATGACGAAGGATACAGTATTAAACCAGAGACAAGTCAGAATATCCTTTTATATTATGTATATATATGGATATGAATATCATATTATCTATTGCAATAACAGTGGAAATAGGACTTGTATGATACTGAGAATATGGGAATAACTAATTAATTGCTAAATATAATAAAATGAAGTTTAGACTTTTGTTACAGCGTCTTGTACTCAAATGTTCACTTGAAAAATTCAGTATTTGTTTTGGTCGCAAAGTAAATTTTAGTGGAAACTTTCAAGGAAATCTGTTTCATAGTTTTCAAATTCAGAGGTAGGAATTGGTCAGCTTCTGAATTTTAAGATTTTTGATCACCAAATTAAAAATGTCTGGACAGCATAACTACAGTTTACAATTGTTACCATCGTGGCAGTAATAGCAAACTTAAATAATAGTCATTTCTCATGCTGTGTAATCTTCTACCATGGTGGCCTTCTCTTTATGACATAATTTAAGAAGCTGGGAGAACTGTATGTTCTTCTTGGGGAGCTCCTATTGGATGAAAAGCAGAGTTAATGCTCCTTTTCTGTGTAATAAGTTTGTTCAATCAGTTAATTTGTGAAAGGCTTTGGCTGCCATTTTCTTAATTAGCAACCTGCTTTTGTTAATCAGTCATTCCTTTTTCCCTATACTTATTTTCTACATCAGTGAGCCTTGATTACAGGAGATGTTATCAGTTATTTTTTCAGGGTAGTTTGTGGTTTTCGAGTCTCTCCCTTTTATAGGGGCAGATTCATTCCTTCATTCTTCTCTTATCAGCAATAATGGTAGGTCCTGGCCAGGACCTCTCAGTACCTGCTACAGATCCAAGCAAGCCAGTAACTTTAGGAAGCTCTCCAGTGTTTTGAGGAACTACCTCTTTGTTGTTTATGATCCAGAGGAGTATAACTAGGTTTAGATCACAAATGTCTGAATTTTTCATCAACTACAAGCACTTTGAAGCAGATAGTATTCAGTCCATCATAGCTTCCTTGGCTTCATTAATGTGTTAGTTGTATGACTACAGATGCTCACTGTTCCTTGAAAGATTCCTGCAACTTGCCATAACCCATCAACATTTGCCTCTTGGCATCAGCCACACAAGTGTTTTCAAAGGTCCTGTTCACCCAGCTATACTGTTTCCAAGTTTTATATGTAATTACTTGTTTAAACAGTTGTTTCAAATTGCTGGCCAAACTTGTGAACTGAAATGCATTTTTTGTTTTGTGTAAGTTTATCACATAGGACAAAAGTGAATTACTTACAGCTCAGTGAATGATTTGCTTGAGTGCCCTCATTTACAGTGCTATCTCTTCAAGGAGGGGAATGAAAAAGACAATCAGTCTAGTGGAGAAGCTAAGTGATTTGCAATCCCCACTGGCCATACCAGGCTCCAGCTTCTAGAAAGCACAAAAGTATTCATAGAGTTGACGAAGAAACATTCCAGATCTCTCCTAAGAGTTTCTCTGACTTAGTGGAACGTCAGTCAAGTGAGAATTTTTTTTCTGATCCAAGCTATATAAACATTCTGTTGGCAGAAACCCTGAAATAAAAGCACATTTTTAGTAATTTTACAGGAACTATAGTGGACAGTCATGCCTACCATGGAAAGTCTTCAGTGTTGGGAAGAGAGATGGAGGAATACTGATCCTAATATCTTCTGAACACCTTCACTGTTTCTGGCACTCAGAACCAGATGACCCAGAGTGGTCTTTGCCTTGACATGGATTTCTGAATCAATTATCTCAGTTCATCACAGCAAGTCTAAAAATTTTCACTTAGAAGTTTTTTTCTGGTAGGGGGAAGTTAATCTTGAACCATGATGATGGACATTTTGCTGATGTTAAGTAAGGTTCTTGCCAACAATGCTGTCTTTTCAACGTTGAATCCGTTTTGGGGTAGGTATTGGTCTTTCCCTCTGCAAAGCTTGTCTGAGTAAGGGAACTCCTTTGAGTGGCTTCTTTGCATACCATATATACTTTTTAGATGCTGTATTGCATGTATTTCAGAGCTTCCACCATATAGTTCTTGGGTGTAGAATCCCAAGTCCTGTGGTCTGTGTCCTATAGCTAATTCCCCAGATAAGTCTTGCCTCTCTTGAGTGCAGGGAACTGCAAGACAAAATCTGTATTCCAGGTTTTAGTTCAAAATTGTATTTGTGATGGGCTCCAACAGTCTAAATCCTCCTTGAGAGCCTTGCCTTTTTTAAGGTTATGAGTTATAATGAGTTCTCCTAGGTAAGTTAAGTGGCTGGCAAGTATGGTTCACTGATTTAAGGGATGAAAGTGATGAAGTACACCAGTCAATTGTTATAGGTATCTGCATAAGCAGAAGAGGAGTAGACCTATTTCTAAAGAGATTGCTGTTAATCTGGGGAACCAAGTCTTTTATATCTCTGTCCATCCTAACATACCCAAGGCAGATATATGTATTGCAGTAGTAGCCTACCTAAAACTACCTGTATACCAAATTAGAAGTATGTCATCATTTTCAATTTTTGACATTGCATGCAAATTAAAAATTTCACTAAAATGACTGTTTTAATTGAGAAGATAAAGCTATCATAATGCTGATGTGTTTCTGCCTCATTTAACAGAGCCTTAAAAACTGTATGCAATCAGACATATACAGTAATGGTGTTGTATTAGTGCTTTGTTCAATAAGTTGTAAACTTACACCTATATGCCATTTAATTCCTGTTGTTAATCATTTCTTTAAAAACAGAAATTTAATGCCCCAAATCCTATTGTTATATGTTGCATATTTTAAAGCCCCAAATGGGAAAATGAACTGTTACATTCTTGCATTAATTGACCATTAATTAAGGACCCTGACCTGTTATGGTCATTCTGAGCTATTTGCAATAGAAGAATTGTTCTATTATTTTTCTTTAGTTAAGTAACACAGGTGCTTTCAGCCTTTTTTTAAGGCATGTACCCCTTCTGGGAACGTACCTTCCAGACGAGGTGGGGGGAAGAGAGGGGTGCTGATGGCTGGCTGGACACAAAGCTGGCAGCATGTGTCTGATGGTGGGGGACAGGGAGCTTGCATGCGGCTGCCACCATTCACCACTCCGCCCCACCGTTGCACACCACTTCCCCACACCGCCGCATGTACCCCCTGGAGCCCTCTCAAGTACCCCCGGGGATACGCGTGCCCCCAGTTGACAACCCCTGAAGTAACGCATCAAAGCAAAGAGCTAGCATTTTCTGAGAGGTGCCCAGAATCTAAAAATGTTGAGAATCACTGATCTAAGGATCTCAAAAAAACATAGAAAATGCAAGTCCTATAAGAGTATTGTGAAGTTAATATTTCAGAAGAGTAGAAACAAGTCAAAGAGTGTCACAGAGTAAGTGACTAGTCAGAACTGGGAAGAGAATTCAAAACTCCTGACTGTTTTGTGCTTCAGCCTAAAGTTTTGCTTTAAAATCTTATTTTTTTACTCAGGTTTTTCATGCCTTTACATATGTAATCATATAGTAGTATTAACACACTTTCTGCCATTTGTTCCATTAGTACAATAGTTCTCAACCTTCTTAGACTCAAGGCAATCCTCACTAAATTCATGACACCCCTTGAAAAATGCCAGCTCTTAGTTTTCACCCACTTTTTGACTACAGAAAAATAACAGAACAATTTTTATTTTGCAGAGGACTCAGAAATACCACAGGAGGTCAGAATGTTTCTAACACTAGATTCGTATTTTAAATCTCTGGGTTTATGGCACCCCTTTTTGAGAATCCCTTCAATATTAGGTACTTAGAGTATACACATCATTTAACTTTAAAATATGAATGTTGTCAAACTATAGTTTTTCTCAAGTAGCTATTGTAAGACACTTTTAACTTTGTTAGATTCACATATTTGTTCTGGTGTTTTACTTGTTCTAGATGTGTTGATTTTTTGTGGTATGTGTGAGAAGCAGATTTGTTCATGAATCAGGTGACTTTGAAATACCAATTACCTTAACTAAGAAAAACATACCAAAGAGAACCATTTCTACTCATCCAGTGATTCTGACTCTGAAGAAGATGAACCTAAAAGGTTCCACGTAGAAATCAAACCTGTACTGCCAAACAATAGTTCACACTACACTATGGCTTCATTAGATGAATTAAAAGTATCTATTGGCAATATTGCTCTTTCTCCAGCAACATCTGTAAGTAATTTTCTTCCTTGCATTTTATTTTATTAGAGAGGAAAAGGTGTTATACTTTCAGTCAAAATTTGAAATTTTCAAATCAGCATCTTTTCACAAAAAAAGGGATGCATACATTTTATTTGCACTTAATGCAAAGTAATTCTAATTCTGTAACTGAATTTTCCCTTCAGGTTTTTAGGACAAATCCCCTGAAAGACATTTTATATTTTTTGTGTGTGTGTGTGTGTGTGTGGTATATAACGTGCTATAGTCCCCAAATTTAGGCATTTAGTCCCCAGAATGGAATGTTAAATCACAGTTACTCTTCCAGACTCCCTCTACTACAGCTGTGTCAGTCATGTCATCTGTGGGCTATGCCTGGCCCACAGAGCCCCACCATCTGGCCCTTGGTGAGGCCTTTGGATCCCAGCTGACCCGCATGAGGCATGGCACGTGCTGTACCAGCCCGTGGGAAAGGCCTGGGATATCTGCTGCACACAGCATCCATCCCAGCCACTCTGGCACTTCAGTGAATGGGTGGATGCATGCAGCACAGATCCCAGAACAGCTGGAATAGGCACTATGTGCAATGCAGTCTCACTGGGGTTGTGTACTGCAGACCCTAGACCAGTTGGAGCAGGCTACACGCAGTGCCCACCTTGGCTGGACTGGTAAGCCAGCCACAAAAACATTCCACATTTAATGTAGAACACCTTTTGTGATTGGTTTGTATCCCACTTAAATTGAACATGTGGCATATGTCCCAAGTCCATTCCTGGCCTTTGCCTGATCCTGTGGCCCAGCTGATGGTTTAATTTAAAATGGGATATTGGAGTGTGCGGGAACTTGAGGGTCCAGGCATGATAGTCAATTCTGGGGATCAGATTTGGGATTTCAGTCATGCAATTATATTAATATCTACCAAGGGCCATAGATAGCTCAGCAGTGCAGCTAGAAAACCTTTATAAACACTCACCCTGTAAGTGGGAGAACTGAGTGATGGGCTGTTCTCAGCCTGAGGAGATTAAAGCCTGCATTTCCCAACCTTCTAGCTAAGTGCTCTACCCAGCTGGGTAGACACCTTCTACCTTTCCTGTTGAAAAGGTAGAAAGTAACCAACTACTGTGCATCCAAGAATGCAAGATTAATGAGAGAGAAGGAGAGTAAGCAGAAGGGAGCATGATCATAGAAGAAGGGACCTTATAGATCTTCAAGTCTGACCCCCTGCCAGGGCAGGAGAAAAAACTGGGCTCAAATGATCCCAGCCAGGTAGGCATCAAGCCTCCTCTTAAAGACCCCCAGGGTAGGAACCAGCACCACTTCCCTTGGAAGTTGGTTCCAGATCCTAGCCGCTGTAACTGTGAAGTAGTTCTTACAGATGTCTAATCTAAACCTACTCTCCAACAACTTGTGGCCGTTATTCCTTGTTATGCCAGGGGGCGCTAGGGGAAATAAGGTCTCTCCCAAACCCTTCTTGTCCCCCCGCTAGTGAGTTTATAGACAGTCATCAGGTCCCCCCTCAGCCTTCTCTTGTGAAGGCTGAACAGGTTCAGGTCCCGCAGTCTTCATTGTAGGGTCTGCCCTGTAGTCCCCGGATCATGCAGGTGGCCCTCCTCTGGACCCTTTCAATGTTGTCCACATCCTTCCTGAAGTGGGGTGCACAGAACTGGACACAGTACTCCAGCTGCGGCCTGACCAGCATCGCACAGAGGGGGAGGATTACCTCCTTGGACCTGCTTGAGATGCACCTGTGGATGCACGGCAAGGTCCGGTTAGCCCTTCCAACCATGACCTCGCATAGTCGGCCCATGACGTTGTTTGCACCATGGTTAAGGTTATTTACTAACTAGAAATATTTCCTTAAATTTATTTCCTGGATACTACATGTTTTCAGCCACAATAATAGCTTCAAGTCACCACTTTTCACAAGATAAATGCAGTTACTTTTATTCTGTCTCCTTTTCTCACTAGTTTCTCTACTGTTTTTAGGACTAGATCTCAATAGGATGGAAAATCTTAGAATGTCTACAGTGTAGCCTAGGGGCACCCAATCCAGCTTTAAAGAAACTAGCTCAATTTCTGGAAGCACTGTAAGCCACAACAGCACAGACATTATAGTGTGCGTTTATTTATTCTCCTTGTCAGGGAAAACAGAGTTAATTAGCTTCACTAAGCTTCATGCCACTGCCTCTAGACTGTTTCTTGTAACAAAGCTAGTTCATTTAAGTTGTCTTGGTTATATTTAACACTGTATTGCAGTATTAGACATATCCAGTCCTCCCAGGTTTGGGTTGGACCTGCCCTCACTGCTATTGCTCTTCTTTGGTCACTGGTAGGTGTTGTCTCATTAGTGGTGTCCCATCATATGTTTTCTGCTACAACCACTTAGTTCATTAGTTAGCAGAGAGGTGTATGTTCTTTCCTGGCCTCTCTGAGGAGGTGGATAGCCACCTGAAGATTGTCTCTGCCTCTTCAAGATTTCAAGCTCTATTTTTATATTCCAGCCTGCCCTCTGCTAGCAATATATGTTTGTGAGTCCTTTGTTTGTTTGAAATGTGATATTAGATCCAGGGATAAGATGCGTTCCAGGGTCATATTAAGTAATGGAAAGAAAATAACAACTCTTACACTCTCCCAAAAACCACTTATGTGCTTTGTGTATACTAGCATCTAATTTAGATTTAAATACCACGATTTTGGGGACCCTTCTTAACATATGTGCAGAAACAATATTGGAATAAAATTGGATTGCAAGTGCTTTAAAACCATGAGAATAAGACTGAATGCTTTAATAAATGATGAAATAGAAATACATCATTTTAAACCAAAACTTAAGTGTTTTCCTTAAAATGATAGAATGATTGCTTATACAGTAGAAATAATGCTACTTATGAACCTTTATAGGTGATACTCAAGCAAAATAAGGGTAAGAATAAGCAGGTCTCTATATTAAAGCAAATGTTTTGCATAAAAATCTAAAAATATTGTTTCCCTTTTTCTTCCAATTGCCAATATCAGAGACACAGTCCTGTAAGTACAGAATGATTTATATTTTTGCTAATATTTTAACTAAAAACTAATTTTATTTTGGGGAGGAAGTGTGTTCTTGTGGTTGAACCATGGGCTGAATCTAGTGGCATGGTTTCCATTCCTCGGTGTTAAAAAAAACTGCTATATAATGTTATAATTTTTAAGTTTTTGATTTACGTATCCTATAAAATGGATATAACTATATTTACTGAAGTCTCAGTTGTGAGGCTTTATATTAATCATCCTAAAGCACTTAAAAGAAGACAGTATAAACTGTGAAGAAGTGTTGTTATATTTTGATTCTTTTATCAGTAGGTGTGACAAATACAATGACATTGTATGTTTAAAAAGTTATTCTTCTGATTTCAGTGTTGCTTTATTGTCTGGTTTTCTAAATCTAAGTTTTTATTTTTGTCTTGCTGATTTAATACCTCCTTCTCTGTGATAACTGATGGTATTTGAGAACTGTTCTCATTTCACCTAGCTAAATTGTAAGTTTTTTCCACTCCTTGGAGTCCCACAAATCCTTCAGTATTAAGTTTCCAAGAGCAGATTCAAACACCTAGTTTTCTAATCTGTTTCTCCCTTAGCTGACATGTTGCCATGTCTTCACACTCTTCATTTCCCTACTCCAATTCCTACCTTCAAACTCCCAATAGCTTTTACTATTTCCCTCTTCCTTTGCTCCATTTTACTTGCTCCTATAGGGCTGTCCCTAAGCTCATGCTCCAGCCTTCATTTTCCCTGCATTGAAAACAAAATAATGAAAGTAATGTATACCTCCTAAATGTATAGCAGTTCAACACTTCAGTATTTCAGTAAGTTGTTGATAGGAATGTTTATTTCTGTTATTTTTTATTTATATTTTAGGCACAAATGAACCGGAATTCATCTAGTAAGTGTTAATTTTTAGCTGTTAAGGTATTCTTGATATTTTTCCTTTCAAATTCACTGTATTTGTCATAAAATTGAATCTTATGATTATGGAGAAGAAAAAGTGTCAAATTTCTATTTTTTGTGTTCTTATTGTTATGAAAAGAATGTTTATTGCTAGCTCTAGTGCCCAAGAATAATAAAAATTGAATTATCATAGACCATGTACAGGCATTCTGTTGCTATCAGGAGAACCTCTGCCCTCTGAATAGAAACAAGTGTACAAGCATTCATTAAATTTCTCCTGGGGAAAACTTGCGCGTTCCTGGAGAAAGATGCTCCTGGTACTTGTACATTTCCTTCAGTCTGGTCCAGAGGGGACTGGAGCAGTCACTGAAGCTCTTGGCCACTCCCTAGACCAGAGATTCCCTTAGGGAGATCTCTGTCTGGAGTGTAGACAGGTGGTTTGATGGCTAATCCAGTCCCCTGCCAGACTGGTCCAAAGGGGAAGTGGAGTAGCTATTCCTTGCTTGACTGGTCTGGGAAGGGACTAGAGCAGCCTCTGCTCCCCATGCCTTCCCCAGACTGGGATCACCTGGTCTGGGGAAGGCATAGTGAGCAGAAGATAGAGGGGGCAACTGTAGACTGAACACCTGCAATGCTCATTCTCCTAGAAGGATTGTGGATATTTCTCAGATGCTTCCACTGCTGGACATTTAATTTCTGTTCAAGGCCAGAATTAACCACTTAGCAGCCACAGTAAAAATCTGTGGGCAAAATTAAATTAACCTATTTACTACTATTTCAAAGCAGTGAATACACTTCACACAAAGAATTTATAACACCTAATTCCTCAACTGTTTCCAAAAGCTTCAGAAAATAGATGGATTTTGTAGGGTCCCCCAACAATCTGCAGTCAGATATGGCTATTTGTGACCGATGATGAAAGTCAAGCCTCCACATCAAGCTTTCACTCCTTTCCTCCTGAAAACTTGTCTCGCCTACTGTGAGTTCTCACACCTCCTAAAACAGTATTCTTCCTCATTAAAAATCTTACACCCATTTTAAATGTCCATTTTAAAATCCATGGCAGTGAAGAGTCAAGCTAACTTCTTTGTAGTGCTCTCTCTCCCAGTCCCCTTCCAGAGGCCTTCCCCTACTTGCTTTGGGTCCGAATTGGACCAATGGGTAGGGGTGGGGTTATCTCAGTCCGTTTAGTGCAGGGTCACCAAAACAGTAACAGGTGTCATTCCCAGTCCTGTCTAAAATAGCTGTGCTATTTACTAAAGATATAAAAGGTGATTTACATGCATTTTGAGGAGCTGAACTCCTGAATCTTTACACACGCAAGTGACTTTGGTAATCTTAATTATTCAAAATATATATATGCGTTATGTTTATTTTATAATATATATTCATTATTGTATTTTCCAATACAACTCTCAAATAAAGCCAATATACAAAGTGGTCAGAAATAAATGTGACATGTTTCATGATGGAATTAATTTATAGTAGCCCTTTCATATTTTAATGCAGAGTAGAAGTTACTACAAGTCGGTGATTAGCATTTTAATCAGTAACGTTCTAGAGACTAAAAAATTGTTTGTTTTAAACTGTTAGAGTTCATACCTTAATTGTCTTTTCCTGTGAAATGAAGTGACCAGTAGCATTTCTTAAGTTACTGTTTTTCATTTACTCATCCTTCCCATTTCAGCAGTCTTGGATTAATTTTAATTACAGCTATTATCATTCCAGATTATTTTTATCATGAAGCTGAATGATTTTGTTAATCAGATTTCATAGCTTTTATTTGTCATAATAGTGTATTTTTTGCTTAGGTGAAGAATTAACAAAATCAAAGCTTTCTGCTCCATCTAATGAGTAAGTGCCATATTTAAAATTTAGGTTTTACATTAAATGCCATTTCAGCAGAGTTTGATTTTGTTTTTCCGTAGAATTCTTAAATCTATCATTTGACTTGGATGTCCAGTTTAGGCTGGATATCTAATGACTCCTAGGATTTAAGGAATAATTTCAGAATTTTTTATGAAAATTGGGGATTTTCTACTTTATTTAACTCTTGGTCTGGTCTTTTTTCTACCTCCTTTTCTTCATTTTTCTTGCTTCAATTGATATTTATAGATAAAAGAATATTAAATAGGTGTATAATAAAGTAATTTACATTAAAATGTTACTGTAACTTAAATACAGTGAAAATTGGTGAGCCCAAAGTGTGATCTGGTCTACACAGATTTGTACAGGAACATTACTAAATAATGAATGTGTTCTGTTGCAAGTCAAAACACAACATTTGTGTCATGAAATGAATATCCACCCCTGAACTTGCGTTGATATAACAAAAAGGATGAATTAATTACAGAAAGTTGTTTTGGTGTGTATTAATATGGAAAACGGGGGGTTTTTTTACCTATATTTATCCAACAGTATTTTACTTGAAAATGTATTCATGTGTCTGAATGTCTTAATCCCCACTACAACTGCACTGTATAAGTGACTGGTAACTTGACTGTTACAAATATATATGCATTATGTTCATTTTCCAAAATGAATTATTACAATAGAAAGGGGACCAGTGACCTCCTAGCATGGGATCCAGTCTTTGGCAGTTCTCTTGAATCATCATCTTCAGCTTCATTGACAACTTCATCCTCATCAGGTAAAATGTCTCATAATAAAAATTATAGATTCTAAGTGTGTGTTAGAAACACTCTAGGATTTTCTTGGTTTGTTTTATTTTTTAACATTGGAAGAGCTTTACTTTTATTGGAGATACATTTGTAAAATCATACCTCCTTCATAGAGTGGTGTAAGTTGTATACATGAGTAAAAATATGTTAGCTGATGGTTTATTAAAAGGGATGGGGGGTTGTTCTTACTGCACTGAGTAGATTAAACTGGAGCAGAATCTGCTGTTTGTACACTATCTAAACAAGTTGCACACTATTCTTCCTTCCCTCCCCTCTTAACCCTCCCCACCTCCCCCATGTATTTCTTAATCCACCTACTGCTACTGTATTCTGTAAGTGTTGCTTTTTTCCTGGGCTATTGTCTTTGTGATATGGGAGGGGCTTTTTCTCCCCTATGGGAAAGAGAAAGAGGAAAGGATATTTCTTTTAGGTCAGTATTCCTGTTACAGAACAATTAAAGGTGACTCCAGATTTTTTTTTAATGCTTGTGCCTTCTGACTTTCTTCTCCACTGAATCTTGCACATGAAAGAACATAAGGGAGCATGCTTAAGCAGGGGCATTTTGCTTTAATTGGTTTTAATATTCAGCAATGTCACTAGCAGCAATACAGTGTTACCACAGACTCTTTAGCTGCAGGCACTCTTTTTAAAATGAAACCTATTCTCTTACCCTCCTCCTTCATAAACATGTTTTGATTTTAAAATAATAGAGTATTTTCCCCTATTTTCAAGTTCCCAATGAAAAACAGTGAAAAATCATTTCAGGAAGTACATGATTGGGTTCTCTATCTCCCTACATGTGACTTTGTCAGGAGAAGCTTTGTATCTTTAATGTTATTATAATGTGAATAGTTTAATACAGAGTTTGGCAACCTTTTTGCCAACATAGACCACTGCTTACAACCCTGCCCCTGCCCCTGCCCCTGCCATGAGCCACAGCCCTGCACCCCCTGGCAAGTAGCAAATGCTGGAAGAAGAATAGATAGAAAAAGGCAGGTGCAAGGACCCTCAGGATTCCTCCCCTGCTGGAGTTGCTGTGACCAGAGCGTGCTGTCATGGGCTGCATCCAGTCTATTCATGGATTGTAGTTTACCAACCCCTGATATGATAGATTGTCAATTACACATTTATTGCATTCTTTGTTAACGTAATAATGTGATTTTTTTAGATAAATTTTTGCTTGTAATTGTTAACAGATTAGATTTGTTAACAGGAATGTAGACATCCCAATGATACCCTGATGTGCTTCACTGGGTCTTTACAATACAGGTCTGATGAAAGAGAACTTATAAACTATTGTTTTTACAGTTTTAAAACACTTTACAGCCAAGAGCTAAGATAGTTTGTCAGCAGCTTAATGGAACTAAACATTTTCTTTTTTTTAAAACAGTCATTTTTGTTCAGAGTTTACAAAAAGCTCCTTTCTGCATTGAACTGCTAATCTTCTTGGGGAATATTTTGACCTAATCAATTCATTTCATGGAATGCTAAGAAATGACAAGGTTAAGCGAACATTTCAAAATCTTATCTCTACTTATTTCTGTAAATGGTTAATCACATTTTAATTATGGAGCTAGATTATTTATGTTGCAATAAATTAATGAGGTACTTAACTGTAATAGGTAATGGTTTAAACATTATCAAATATGAGTAAAAAGCTAACTTAAAAGTTTATTTTTTAAGAATTTTTATTCATTTAGAAGCAGACAATACAAAATTTGGATAGCAAAGTTTGATGTGATTTCCAGAAACTTAGGTTGACTGTCTGTTGTAGGTAGTTTGCTCAAGATGCTCATTTTCAGAAGGTATTTCAGAAGCAACCCTGTTGCATGCAAATTTATTTGTAATTCATATGTGATCTCTTGATATTTTCTTTAGCACAATCTGTTCCTATATATATAAATAAAAGCTTTCTTCCCCTTGTATCCCATCTAAAGACTATAATACAGCAAATACTGCCAGTAACTCGGGTAAAAATGATAACTTCTTATTCAATAAGAAAAATACCTTGTAGCACATAAGAAAAAGAAGTTCCTAAGGAGCTAATCCAAGCCCTTTGAAGTACATGAGAGAACTCACATTGACTCTTTGTAGGCTTTGTATTAAGCCCTGAAAAATATTATTTTACACTATTTGCTATAATAGTGGCTTAGACTTCTATAAAATAAGTACTTGTCAGTCAGTCTTTTAGAAATGAACTGCTATCCGTTGCTTGAGTGTATGTCTGCAGAGCACAATGCAGTGCTGTGTCAAAGATGCTCAGGATAACACTAAGCAAGCTCATTTGGTTATTGGAAGCATTATAGCTACATTAGCATTGCACTTTGCCCAAGCTTCTTAGTAGGGTTCATTAGTTCAAGCAGAGCCATATGCTGACATAGCCTTACTGCTTCTAGTACTCAAGCTAGCATGTTTAGAGCTATTCCAGGTACGTCTGCATAGCTTTGCATGGTATTATATAAATAGATATACCCCATATTTCACTGAAGATTACTGATATATATTGCTTTGAGAGTGTGCATCACTTTTGAAAGAACATCTGTAGTTAGGCACTGTAGATAGGATTTTTCAAAAACACTCAGCTTTGATATGACTCTACTTCCTTCAAATCAGCATGAATCTTAGTTTAATTTCAATACAAGCCGAGTAAAGCCAATGTTAAAAGCTTTTAAAAATTTCACCCCAAAATTTCTACTAATAAAAGTTATCTATATAGATTATAGGCTTGGCAAGGTTCATTTTTTTTTAAATTCATAAATGTTTATAAGTGTCAATTTCACCTCATACTCTCAGACCAACAAAACACTATTTCCATCATTAATAATCAAAACAGGGGATGTAAGAAAAATTATGGCTGATGGAGTACATGATGACAGGGGGGAGCAGTCCTACAGAACTACTGACTGTATCTTGGACTGCAACTCCCAGAAAACCCAGGGTACTGGAAATAAAGGAAGATCAAGTGACACAGTAGATGAGGGAGCTATGGCGGACTGGAGTCAAGGCTGATGGCAGCTCTGCTGCTTAGCTAATGGTAGTCCTACAGAAGTTACATTTGTCACAGTGGGTGGTTAAACTGCCTGATCTTGAAAATTTAAATCAATAAAAATCTAAATAAATGTTTAAAAATAAACATGGATAATTGTCACGGTTCTTTTTTTTTAAATCTAATTCTCCTAAGCCTAATTATGAATATTCTGTGTGTATGTGCAGGCACTCATGCACGCATACATACGTCCATGGAGTGTTGATTGCTTATTTTTCTTATCATTTGAGAAAGGCAGAGAGACATCTCAAGGTCTAGAAAGTCACCGTATGGTGACTCTTTTCCTTTTTATCAAAACTTAAAACATTTCTTTTGGGCAATATTTTTCAGTTCAGTGTTAACTTAATTGAATGCGACTTAACTGCTAAAGCCTTTGAGCTAATGGTAATCAAAGCAGTTTAGAAGTAATCTTTGGTTATCCAGTAAATAACTTTACTGCATTGGAACTTGAAATTAACATAGCTATCTTAAGAAACGACAGAAATTTTGTCTAGTTATTTGTATTGTAAAACTGCTTCTTTTCTGTACTTCTTTCTCTTTTCTATTTCTTCCAAAGTTTATTTTAAAAGTCTGTAGTTTGCGTGTGTGTGTGTGTGTGTGTGTGTGTGTGTGTAAAAACAATGTGTAAAGTATTTATCAGGAAAAATAAGCCTTGTTAAGTCTGTATATATATCAGGGTTTGGAAAAATCCACCCAAACATGATGAATAAACAGTTTTCCTGGGAGCACTATAAACTCTACAGAATTTCATCTTAAAAGATGTCCCTTGTTATGGCTGCAATGAGAAATTGCCTAATATGAACTGAAGCCAGAGATGCTTTACCACCATTCTCTCAAATATGTGCCATGGGTCCCTACTTCCTGTACTGGAAGCAGGGTAGCCACATTCATGCTAATTAGCATCAATTCTGGGCTAGGCTGATTAGCCCTTCTATAATGTTGCATGAATGTGGCTACACTGTTTGGTTCAGGGTATAATGTATGCTAAGCTAACCTCAAACAATCAGTGAAGATGCCCCAGCAGTCTAGGGAGAAATGTCATCATGTGTGTTTGTTTTTGAGTGGGAAGTTTGGTGTCTAATGAGCTTTCTAAGCTATATGTCCAAGTGGGTGAGGATGACATTAAGGATATGAAAGTTGTTATGTGGAAGGATAAGGCCGGGGAAGTTCTTGATGAGGTAAGTTGATCGGAGGTAGGGTGAGAAATTTTGGAATGACATGAGAGAAGAAATTGCAGACAGAAAATATAGTAGAAGAAGTAATGAATTTGATGTAGGAAGTGAGAGAGCTGAATGAATGAAGAAGGAAAAAAAACAAATAAAATACCAAAGACCATTCAGTAGATGGTGATTAATTAGAGGAAAGAAGAAAATAAAATCTAAAGCAACTGACAAAAAAGGTATTATAAAGAGAAAGGTAGTGAACAACACCTTAAAAAAATATAATAAAAAATGACAAGGTTAACATAACCAGGCAGGAGGCAAGACAGGGTGGTACCATAGGGTGCCTATACAGGCAGTCGTCAACTTAACAACGTTTCGCACTTAAAACGTTTATAACTTGACACCCTGTTTCAACTTTTTGATGTCAGTTTTCACTTTACAATGCTTGATCTGATGCCATGCCATGCCAGCAAGCAGGTTCGCTGCACACTGATCTCCCTGGAGAACATCTGTCCAAACTGCCTTGGACACTTTCTTTAAGACAGTAGACAAGACTCCAGAAAAACCTGCACTCAAGACTCCTGAGAAAACTCCAGCCAAGAACCCTTCAAAAAATCCAAGCAAGAGCCTTTCAAAAAGTCCAGCAAAGTCACCTCAAAGAAGTCCTTCCAAAACATGATTGCTATTTACAATATAAATGCATTAATGTAGCTGTATTATTCATCTATAATTGATCGAGTACAAGATTCTGGGGTATTTATGGTAAAAATAGTATATCGGGCCTTGGTTCAGGAACCAATCCCCCATTTATAACATTGTTTCTTATGAGAAAATTCGTTCTGAGTTGCAATGTTTTGACTTAAGATGTGGTTTTCAGGAACCAATTGTGTCATAAATCTGAGGACTGCCTGTACGTGCAAATCGAAGCTGCTCCAAGGCTCTGTAGTTACAGTGCATCAGAGTAGACTCGGCTGGAGCATGGTAATCACCACGCTGAAAAGTGGCGGTAGAGGGGTCACTTTAACTAAAGCTCTCAGAGTCACTCTAATTAAATCACCTCCCCCAACACCTGGACCACGTGTATAAATGCCCTTAGAGATTAACTCATTCAGAGAGGCATAAGCTTTCATAGGTGACAGCCTACTTTGTCAGATGCTGTGATCGGACTTGCAGAGAGCTGGGGTACTAAAAAAAAAAAAAAATAGAGAGAATTTAAATACAAAATGTAGAGCAAGTGGGAGGAGGGGAGCACTAGTGAGCAAGGTGAAGGTGAGTTGGAAAGATCAAAAGAGATTTTTTTTAAAAGAAGTCAAGAATTTCCACTGAATAGCATAGAGGGTATAAAAGCTAGTCCAGGCATTATAATTAAATGAAGCACTCAAACATTATGGAATTGCTTTATTTCTTACATTGCAGGTGATGCATCTTTGGAAGTGTAGTAGAGCAGTTATTTCTCACGCGGGGAGATTTGTATTTGCATTTATATAATTTCATCATGCTCCTAGCTTTCAATTTTTCCCTTTTCCTTCAGCTACATTAAAAGAACAAAATAGGAACTCCTACTCATCATCATCATCTACCATTGATTTGCCTGGGTGTAGAATATCTGAATCTTTTCTTGGAAACCAGAAAAATTCTGGGTCTAGAAGCCCATCATCACCAGACTTTACCACTAGCACACTATGCAAATTTGATGTGATCACAGCACCATCAGGGAGCATACATAATATGTCTCTTTTTTCATGGTCTCAAAGTCAGTGGATTCCTTTTACTGATGAACTTCTTCATATTAAGCACACAAGTGCAGGCCAGAAGAAGCCTCAGAGATTGCATTTTAAACCTGACAGTATCTGCATTGCTTCTCCTTCTTTGCTTGGGAATTCTTCCAACAGCTGTGCCTCTGAGGATCAAAGTGACCTTTACAATAATTTTACATGCCATGAAAAATTATTCATTGAAGAAACTGGCAATATTGCTGAAATTTCTTCTACGTCATCAGTACCACTGGACTATAGTTTAGTCCCTGCTTGTGTTCATATATATAAGGGTATGGCAAGCATGCATTGTGTATTGCTGTTTCCTAATAACTGACTCCAGAAAGCAGACTCTAAGTTGCCTTCTCTTCCTCATTATTGCTCACCTGACATAAAATTAATTCATCTTCTCATCTAAAATATACTAAATCTTACGATCATTTTAGTACTGCATCTCCCAAATCAGTCAGGATATATAAATAAGTATTCAACCCTGGTGGAGTTGATTTTTCTTGATCGTGTATAACTTTGCTTTTTAAAAAACACTGAATAAAATATTTTGTGGGATGTCAGAAGCAGTAAGCAATCACATTTCAGGAAAAAGAAAATTTCAGAATTGTAAAAATTGTGTTTTAAATGTCTTTTGTATAATCATTTTAGGACAAAAAGCTTAAAATCTATATTCATCTTTTTTATATTTAATACAGCTAATTTTGAAAGGGGGCTGTGACACAAGCCAATACTTGCTAAAAAGGTTCCATCTTTTCATTGGGTACCTGTGACTGCAGCAATCTCTGAGCCTGATGTTATGCTTCTAGTAAGCATGACAGTGAATTTAAAGGACAGATGGGTAACTTTAGTCTCTCTTTTGTTTACTTTTGGCATTGGTGTTACTAATTTAGATGGGATTATCAAATATGTATGTCATTGACTCTTCTTTCATCCCAAGGCAGTGATAAACCCGCCACTGACTTGAAAAAGACTAACTGCTTTTGAAAACCCCACTTTGAATATAACTTCTGAGTGACACTTTTTCTGCTTCAAGCATTGCTTTATTTAAAAGGCTTTTGGGGGAGAGAATGGGATACACTGCAGTGCCTTTCCATCATGTAATTGTGCATAAAGGCTTTTTTGTTTTGGTTTTTAAGCACAGTTTGGATCCGGCATACTCACTGGATGACTTCTAATGGCTATTCTCAACTGCAGTTATACTCAAAAAAAAAAAAAAAAAAAAAAAAGTGGCTTGTAAAAATAGCATCTTCTTACTGAGGCTTTGTGCCACCCTGGCATGTATTCAAAATTCTAGGTGCTCATTTTGGAGGTGTTTTTTTTGTCCTGCTGAGTTGCATGCTTTCTTGCACAGCAATAGAATTATTTACTGAAGTCTAATAATTTATTTTCACTGTGCAAAACCCACTGAAATCAGTGGGGTTTTCAAATGGTCTAATTTGTAGATAATAGAACTGTAGAGCTGGCATCATGGGCTAAAAATGGCCTACGGTCTTATTACAGGGGAGAGATGCAAGAAGTAGAAGGCAGACTTCTACAGGGATGGAGGCTATATCTTTTTTATCCTCAAAACTGAGCATATTATACTTAGAATGATTAAGGAACAATAAGCATAGAAGCCTCATAATGCTGTTTTAGAATCACTTTTCAGAGTACCATGGAACTATAAGGCCTCGGTATTTTTTTTTTATTAATTATGAATTCCTGCAAAATATCATTTGATATTTACTAGAAACTTAACTCTTATGATTCCATTCAAATGAAATTACATTTATTTTCAGTGCATCAATTGTAATTTGCTTCAAATTATTTTCTTACAGCAAGACCAACAACTCCTCTTTCTGTAGGAACCATCGTACCACCTCCAAGGCCTGCTTCCAGACCAAAGCTGGCTACAGGGAAACTTAGTGGAATTAATGAAATAGTATGTATTGAATTTTAGTTTTTTGTTTAAATATATAATTTATTTCTCAATGTATCAGTCAACTGGAACTATATCATTTACAGGTTTCCCTTGCTTTATGCGGTTCTCTATGTGCGAATTCGCTCTTATGTGATCACCCTTTTTATACCAAAAATTCGTTATATGTGAGGTAAATTCACTCTTATGTGATCAGTGTGGTGGAAGCCTGCAGTCAACTGCTTTGTGCAGTGCATTGTGGGAGTGACGTGCACAAAAATATAGTCCCATGTGTGGATCTGTGCTCCTTGCTTATTGTCTGCAACACGTGTTTCTGTAGCTGCTGCCCCCATTATGGCTTTTAAGCATCCTGCTAGCTTATCCCCTACTCCTCTCTGCTGTTGTTGAGTACCAAAATTGTCTTGTAAAAGTGATAGAAATGGGTCTGGAGGTGAGTATAGTTGAGGTTTTGAAACGTATCCCTATTTGTTATGTTGTAAAGTGGGTTCCCTTTATGCGAATTCAAATTATATGCCATTTTCCAGGACCACATGTACAGCATAAAGCAAGGGAAACCTGTACTTAACCTATTATAGTTAAGTTAGACTTGGTGTGAAAGGGAAGCTGTCTTATGATGTCACAGTGTAGGAGATATCAAATGGATAGTTGCTGGTTTTGTCCTTGAGACAGACAGAGGTTAGAGTAGATTTGTATTACTGCTTTGTCCTTGTGTCGTATGGAAAAAGAAACAGAAAGATGAATTGCCCTTACACATTGTCCAACATCATGCTTCTACTCTTCAGCTGTTTTTTTTATGGCTCCCATCTATAAATAAGTCATGAGACAAATACCATATTTATTCAAATACAAGACAAATATAAGATAGGGGATGTTCCCCTATCTTATATTTGCATACAAGGAAACCTCACTAACTACATTGCTTATCATTAAACTCCTGCCAAAAGCAGGATGTGCTTATGATGGAAACCAACTATAAAGCTGATTAAATGCAACCAACACTGAGCATAACTGTAAAACCACAAAGATAAGCTGCATTTACCTATCTGAATAAGATATATGGTAATGCCTATTGAGAACAGTCTCCTTCAGCATTCTTTATAGTCGTGGTGAGCCACTACATTATTTACATTTTTACTTCCTCTTCACTCCCACAGCTAAGCTGTGCCTTTCTTTCTCATTTTAAATCATTCTTGTTTCTTCACCAGCCTTAAATGTCTGACAAACATCACCAAACAGGGCCCCAAACAGTTCACCCAGAATCCTCTTGTCCCCTCTCTCGGGCTGTCTAATATGTCTAGTGTGGTCCCACCCCCCATGAGGCGAAGCTGGACCAGGTTGTCCTGAGTCTCAACGGCATATCAATTTTTTGAGGATTCCAAGGTTCATGATGAACGCCTGGTTCTACTCATGAGTGAGGGTTAATTAGCACATGAATTCTTTGTAGGCGGGGTTCTGGAGAGCGTACACATACTGAGCAATGCTGAGCTGTGAGGTCACCATGGCTGGAAATGCTGTTGACTCTGCTGGGGCGTAGCCCAGTGAACTACATAATAAATGTATGAGTCTTTTGGCTTTGAACTAATATCATGCATGGTATATATACATGGGTACAAAAGTGCTGCTTAAAAGTGTGTATATGGCGTACTTGTGCTAAAACTTACAGCAGCTTCAAACAAAGGTAAAATGCATCAGTTTTCAATTAACTAAGTCTATGGGTACTATATACAAAATGCTACAGGTATGTTTATTTCAAAGTCACTGTTTCATATTTGCCCCCCACTTCCATGTGCTCCAGGAGAGCATGGTCTGACAGTAAGAAGAGGGGAAGGGGCCAAAGGAGGAAGAAGTTGTGGGGCATTTTTCCCCATGCTGATTGTGGCATAAACCCCTATCGTATATTTGAGTAAACATGGTATTTAGTAATACAATTTTTTACGTAATCTGAATAGAGATTTTGGAAAGTTCAAAGATGCTCTTTGTTAGCTACTCCTCAGGTTAGGTCAAAAGATTCCAGAGTTTTTTATCACTGAATGGAGAAACTGATACAGACATTTAAACAAGTTTTTTCTCCCTTGTTTGTATTACTAATAATGTAGCTGAGTATTATTGAGATTTAATCCAATCCTTCCTTATTCAGCAGTCAAGAGTATATAACCACCCTTACATAGCATCAGTTAGTTTGCATCAGGTGTGCAAGTCAGTATACAAGGAATGTTGTACTATCTTAAATTCAGCCTTCCTTAGTTCACTTCAGCATCTTCATATAAAGCAACAAATGACTTTCTGAATGTGACCAACCTTCTGTTTCCTTTCTTTGTGGGCCTTAAAAGTAGCCAATCCTGGAAAGTATTCCTGTGCACAGGAACATTGGCTCAGATGGGAGAATCAAAGTTGGACTTCTGTGACACGTAGCTCAGCCTCATACAGGATTACTTCAGGCTGTACCATAACAAAGCAAAACCTCATGCTGACACATTAAAGATAGTATTAAGGAAAAATCTTGAATCATAAATCCTATTACACTGTGGAATTTCTTCCCAGGCAAAATGGTTAAAATTGTTTTTATAGAAAATTAGGGTGCATGAAGCACTAGATACGCAGAAAGGAATAATGATGCATTTGGTAGGGAATGAGTCAGATGAAGAGATCTTTTCTAAATTTGTTGTTCATCCATTTAGTATCCCATACAGCTCTGTAATGATAACGTTATACTTAATGTTAAGCCTAGGCCATTCAGTCCACCATTGACTTCTAACTCCAGTCCACCACCTACCGCCCCTTTGGCACGTGCCGAGAGTGTGTCCTCAATATCTTCGTCTGCTTCACTAAGCGCAGCAAATACACCCACTGTTGGTAAGTAACTTATTTTAGTTAAAGTGATGTCCTCGCAGCCCTTAGTATTTGTAACATTTTTCTTTTAGAAAAAATATAAACATCAATGCATCAGAGCTTAAATCAACCAGTCTATTATGAAACAACCTGGTTATTCCATATTAAGTTCGTCAGTTTTCTTGCAGCTTTCCTTGAATGATCTGGTTCACTGATCAGACCCCCCATGAGAACTACTGAGCTTAGTAGACCCTTAACAATGTAACAGATCCATCTGTGAACATTTTTAAAATTAAAATGCATGTTTAGTATGTACCATGTGTATTTATAACTCTACTTGATACTAAAATAGCTTTTGATTCAGTTGAGTTGGTCAAATGTAATTTTTTTAAATCATACGAAGAAACTGAGTTAAAAAAGGTTGTTTTTCCTTTAGCTACAGAATTATTTTAATGGAAATTGCTTTTAAGTGATTTATAATGATTTAAATATTCTCCTGGTTCATTTGCCACCCCATAATTACAACTTTCTGCAAAGAAAGGCAACAAGTACAATTGACTAGTGTCTGTCTTTTCTAAGTTGAATGAAGTCAGTGAATCAAATAGAAGCATAAATGGTGATAAGAAAATCAGGCTCTGATTTTGTCATCATTGCCAACTTAATGTTTCCCTAACCGAAAGGGATATTCCAAGTATCCCAAGTGATATTTTTTACTTAGGATACACTTTAAAGTTCAGTATTCTAAATTAAACCTAAATACAACAAACATTGTTCTGTGGGAGTTTGTAGAAGTAGTTGTACCTAATTACTGTATTTACTCAATTCCAAGATGAGGTTTTTGACCTCCAGTTGGCATGGGGAAAAAACCCCCTCATCTTATCACATATAAGGAAATCTCACTAAATACATTGTCTACCATTAAACTGTTGCCAAAAGCCACTTATGCTCAGTAATGGAAACCAACTGTGAAGTTGATTAAATTCAGCCAAAACTGGGCATGACTATAAAACCACATGGCCTACATTAGGCAAACATGCTGATGTAACCTACTACAAGGATAGGTCAGTGCAGCCCATCTTATGTATATCTTATATAATGATAGTGCCTATTAAAGGCACTCCCTTTCACCGCTGACTCTTTTTTTTCAAGTCAAACCATGAAATTGCATACCTAGAATCTCTGTTAGCTCCTATCTCAGCCTAATACAGATGATTTAGTCAGGCCCTGCCCTCCATGAGGTGAAACCATACCGGTTTCCCCTGGGCCACATCTGCACATAAATTTTTGGAGCATCCCAGGACTTGTGACAAGAACACCTGGTTCTAGGCATGAGTGGGGGCTAATTAGCACATAAATCCTTTGTGAGTGGTATCTGGAATATACACACACTGAGCAGTGCTGAGCTGTGGGGTCACCACTGAGGGCGGAACCAAATAATCATATGTACCAAGCTGAGAGAGAACATGACAGAGGGATTCTGGGTCTGCAGTATTATGGCTCACCATGACTTGAAATGCTGTTGACTCTAGTGGAGCCCAGCCAACTGAACTACGTGGTAACTTACGAGTCTTTGACTTTGGACTGTACTTTTATGGCAGAGGAGAGACCGTGATCAAGCAGGTGTTTTTCCAGGCTGAGTCCTGTCCATTATTGTGGGCAGACTGATCCTTGAAAGATTCCTCTGTGCAGGAGACTTGACTGCAGAATTTTGTGGTAATGGGGGACTGTGTTTGTACTTTCCTCTTGGCTTCCTCCTTAGTTTTTTTGGCTAGGAACAAATGAGACTAGGGGGCATCTGGACCCTAGGGTCTTCAGGCCCAGGGCTTCCGCATTGCTTGAAATGATTTGTTTTCTTGCAGTTCTTTAATTTATATGTAATGGAGGATGAAACAATATTGCAAGAAAACAAAACATTTCAAGCAATAATGAAAGTGTTAACTTGAATTTTAAAGTATTTAAGCAGAATATGTAACAATAAAAATCAATTAAAATGCAGTAACTTGTAAAAGATAAACAAAATAAATGTAAATATGCCTAATAACTTTTCAGTTTTGACATAATTTCAATCAGCAACTACATAGTAGGTTTAAAGCAAAACTGCGAGTTGTGTGTTGTACCAATATATTTTAAACTAATACAACCGTTTGTTTTTTGGTGGGGGTTTAAATTTTAAACTGAAGACCACTGGACTTATCTTCCCAATTGTGGCTCAGCCCTTTGCTATTTTTTTATCTTGAACTTTTAAACTGATAGAACTTACAAAGCAGGTACTTTGACAGCATTTCTTTGTGTATATGTGAACTGCAAATAAGAACTCAGAAGTATCTGAATACTCAAAAAATCATGCTGTTACTTTTACAACCTGCTATTATTTGTTACCCTTCCACAAAACAATTTAGCCAAAATTAAAACTACCTCCATTGTTGCCCCTAATTGGAACTGAGCCCTTTTTCAGGTTTAGATTCAATAAGTCTTTCCTTCCTAGCTATCTCTGTCTCATAATTAATGCATTCTTTTATTTATATCTGATCTCTCCCTCCTTGTGTTGAACTTTTTGAGAGGGAATATTAATAATTTTAACCTCAGATAAGACCTCCAGGGTAGGAGTACCCATGTGACCTTAATTAACCTTTCTGAGGCCTCTCTCCTCCTATAATGCTATTCTGAGACTTCTGCTTTTCTGTTTCCTTAACCTAAAACATATAGGACCTAAATGTGAGAAATAATGTTGCCATGTATTGACAACTGTCAATCCTCTGGCGCACACGTAAGAAGTCTAGTCAGATACCTGATTAATCCATTTGTGGCTGACAATTGCAATTTGAGAATGACACAGCATGTCGTAAGTTTCACAGATCCATATGTTGTCTGAGTTGGAGTCCAAGATTACAACACACTGCTTTCTTCTTTCTCGCCTTGCTTCTATCCTTTGGATCAAAGCTGCTTCATGCTGAACTGCACCCAGTGCCAGATGTTCCCTTCAGCCTGGGATTCTCCTCACTCCTTCCAGCTTTCTTCAGAACAATAAAAAGGCCTTATCTGTTGACAGTGCTGAAAGTGTTCATCAGATCGATGAAGGCTATGTACAGTGGTATTGTTTTTCTCTATAGTTCTCTTGCAGTTGCTTGACTGAAAATACCACATCAATGATGAAGTGTCCTAAAGGAAAACCTCATCGACTTTCAGGATAGATTCGTTCACCTAGAGTTTGCCACTTGGGGAACATGATGCGAGTGACAATTTTTCCAACGATGTTCAACCTTTGTAGTTGTCAGTGCTTTTATCCCCTTTGTTTTTGTATAATTGTACAAACTAAACTTCTTTGAAATCTATTTTCAAGAAGGGTCCTTGACATCAAAAATAGACTGAGCCTCTGAAACATGAGTAGGTGCCCTGAGATATAAGTTCCTGAACCTCTTCCCAATGTACAATAGTGAGGCTGTCTTGTGGGCTAGCTCCTCAGAGCAGAATAATGCCCCTCCCCCTCAGCAAGTTTCTTTTTCAATGCATCTTGATTTTAATATATGCTTGGCATGTATTCAGAATCCATCCTAATACTCCCACATATACTGAAATTCAATACCCCATGTGCATGTGCAACTCATTTCTTCCCGAGCATACTAAAACTATTTACTCCATCTCTGCAACTGATTCCCTCAGTGAGGAAGATTCATTTATTGTAAAAGGCTCCGTCTCCTTTGTGATGAATATGCCTTATATGAGAGACAAAGGAGGCTTAATGATTACAGAAGAGGAGAACAGTAAAACATTTTCTGCTGTACTCTTGCCCTAGTAACAAAGGGTAAAGCTGAGGATGTGGATGCACATACATTTGGAGCAGTTTCAGAAGGGGAACATTTGAAAACAGCAACAGCTTTTACTTTCTAACTGGATATAGTGGCTGAGAATACAAAGGTAACAACAACACTCCGACTTCACTGCTTCATCCGGTGTTAAAGTTGGAGCAGTTTAACTATATTTTCCCTTTTTGAAAAGGCTCCAAATGTATTTTGTCCACACTCTTAAAGTATTATGGATGTTACTCTTTCAGTAATTGGATACTTATTTTCCTGTGATAAAGGTGTAAGCGCCCTTCAATCCCTGGCCATCATGTGAATGGCCAAAATTGTGTCACTTGGCCAAGCCAGCATACTTAACTCTACGAGGTCCAAGTTGATTGGGGGAAGGGGAGTGGAGTATGGTGCATATAAATGCTTTGCACAAGCTTGAAGCTGGCTGAAGACCTTGCTAAATATTTTCTATATAAAATTAATTACTTTCTTGTGAAGCATTGCATATTCCTTTGTCACTCTGAGACATACCTAGATTCCTTGCCAGATAGACATGAAAATCTCAGCATAAAGATTTCTCTGATAGTCACAAGTGAAAAGTGGTTTAATGCTTGATACTGGCGGAGAATTGGTTAAAGTTGTTCAATTCTTAATTTGTGTAAAAAAGACTGCTTGCAAAATTTATACACACTAGAACTGGATTCAGAGAAGGCCATGGCAGCCCTTTTATCAGACATTTTGTTCATATTGTAAGCATATTGTAAGTTTGTTTTATATGTACAGCCTTATGTCAGATTTCCTTTGTGATCTGTTGACTTCAGTTGCATCACTGGCCCTTTTAGCGCAATGTTCCCATTTATCTTGTATTGTGCAATACATACTACCTGTTGTCTGTCCACGTAAGTGTCATACTGACATGTTCTCAGGCTGCTGACTTGTTGTTTAATGCTTTAATTGTAGTGTATTCTGACTTTAAATGTTTTTCCTCTATAGAGTGAAAGAATAGACTTCACTGTGAAATTGGTGTTTGTCACCTGCTATGAAAATGACAGATGTAGCCAACCATTTTAAAACTCAGCTTGAAAATTAAGTCAATAAACTGTATGTATTCTAGGTGTTTCACGTGGTCCCAGCCCTGTCAGCCTTGGAAACCAGGACACCTTGCCTGTTGCAGTAGCCCTTACTGAATCTGTTAACGCCTACTTTAAAGGAGCAGATCCCACAAAGTTAGTTAACTGTTGTAAATGTAATGAGTTATATTAAGAAAGCAAATTGATTATTTTTATTTTTTCCCCTCTTCTTTCTTTCGGGAGGTGGTGGGGTGGTGGTAAACTTTTGAAAATAGGTTATATTTGTAGAAACGTACAAGTCATTGCCTGGGTACAGTTCAAGTAGGTTCTGTATGTAAATTCTCCCAAACAGCTCTAAGCACCTTGTTCTCTGTGGTGGCAAGCATAACTGTGCAGTAAGACTTCTGTATGTTTAGTCCATCAAAACCTCATCCAATTTTAAAATTGTGTTCCAAGAGGTAAAAGGAAGTAATGCATGAAGTCATGGTGTCTCCTTACCCTCATTTTAAATTAATTTGTATTTTAGCCTTTTTGATTTAAAATTCAGAAATGTGATCTAAGAAAAAAAAATACAAAAACATTGCTGTTCTCTCCTTTTTTGTTCTAGATGTATTGTGAAGATCACTGGTGATATGACTGTGTCATTCCCAAGTGGGATTATTAAAGTATTCACTAGCAACCCATCTCCAGCTGTACTCTGCTTCAGGGTAAAAAACACAAGCAAACTAGAACATATTCAACCAAATGCACAACTTGTATACAGGTTTTGTATTTTTTTTTTATCTAATAGTAATCGTGATGATAAAATGTGAAACGTTGCATTCCTTTTTAAAATTCTTTATTGCCCTGTTCGTCTGTTTCAGGGGTAAGAAATTATTTGGACCCAAGGGCCCCACAGGCTGTTTTGGTGAGCTGTCATGGGCCAGATCAGCACCCTTTCTCCCAAACCCTCCCAGTACATGTGCATGCAGAACAATGCATCAGAACTCCCTATGTGGGATGGGGCCCCAGACAACAGCATTCAGGAGCAGGGCAGGCAGGTGAAGCCAGGATCCTGGCTTCATGCCCCCATGACGGGCATGGGTTCTGTAGCCAGGGTTGTGCAAGGAGTGGACCTCAGCTCTGCCTTGCATTATCACTGCCGCACAATCCTGGCTCCAAACCTGAATGCAGCTCCCTGCCTGCCCATGCACCCTGCCCACATAGTTGCCTGGAGCTGCATATGGGGCCAGGCCAAGATATTGGAGTCATGGCAGTGGGCTGAGGCAGAGCTGGAAGCAACTGCTGGGTCTTGCCGGGGGCCCACAGCGTCCACAAGGAGGAGAAGAGGCCTGTGAGCAATATGGAGGAGGCTCGGGAGGCCGAGGTGGACAGGCAGGGGCAAGGGACAGCCACATTTCACCACTGAGCCTGCCAAGTGGGGGAAGACTTAACCTCCCTACCCCTTCCCCTTGCCCATCCCCTCCCGCAGCCTGCAGGTCAGGGAGGGAGGAGGTGGGCCCTGAGGCTACCAGGCACTGGGAAGCAGCGGCCAGGGCTAGGGGAAGCAGGAGGTGCTGAGGCAGTCCGGTCCTATGTCAGCCCACATCTCAGCCTGGGATGTTGATGCAGGATGCCTGCTGGCTCAGTGTGGAGTGCAGTGGCATGGAGCAGAACAGTGTGGGGACAATGGCAGAGGCAGTAGTCACAATGAGGGCACTGCATCCTAGGCCAGCCCCAGATGCAGCTCCCTGCCCAGCTGTGTGCCTTGCCCATGTGGTTCCTAGCCAGTTTCCATGGAAACCAGCCCCTACAGCACCCTCACTGCTGTGTCCCTCGTGCCACTCGGCTCCACACTGCTATGCCCCATACCAAGCTGGTATGCCCCTGACCTCACTGTCAGCAGTGTAGAGATTATACTCAGTGGAAATTGTATATTGGGAATATAATAACTAAATGCAAAAGCTGGCTTAAGAATATAGTTGTATGAACTTTTGGATGTTTCTTTACACAGATTTTATAGTTTAATGTTTTTATAAGGACTTTGAAAAATTAAAAGTAGTATTTTCTATATGCATTGTATGAACAGCATACCTGGTTATAAGTGCCATCAATAACATTTAAAAGTAAAAAAAATAAACAGTTTTGCTCTTGTAGAGCATATTGTGGGAGCTATCTGTTTTACCCAACTTTTGTGGACAGGAAAGAGTTTGGTTGGGAGGTGGCAAGTTGAGGTTGCTGGTTTAGTTTGCTTGTTTAAGTTGCAACAAAGGCATCTATACTAATAGAGGTCCATTTTTGTATATTTTATTGTCCGTCACTATCTCTTCTAGCATGTCTGAGATTTTGCATCAGAAGTATTACCATTGAATTTATTTTTGCATTCTATGTACCAGATACTACCACTTGGGTATCACAAGTATACGTATGGGTGTTGCAGATGAGTTCTGCACCTTGCTATGGTGGTGACAAACATTTGCCATACCCTAAGAGCTTTGTGAGGCATCCAGTCTCCCCCATTGTGCTGTTCCTTTTAAAGACTATAGTATGGTTCCCACAGCTTGGCTGGACAGTTTGTGTTAGGGCCAGAGGAAAGCTAAGTCAAGACTTTTTTCTCAGAAGGTCTTCCCAAAAGGCACAACTTTGCATCCCTGTGTGTAGGTGCTGTGGTTGCAGATATGTTTTATGTAGGCCAGGGAAGGGAATGAAGGTTTTTGCTGCCTCCCCACACTATGCAGTAGCAGGAAATACAGGCTACAACATAGTTCTTTGAGATTTTACAAAGACTATAGTTTTGTTGTTCTTAAAGCTATGAAAGGCACTTGCTAATGCCAAGTCCAGTAAAACTTTTGAAAGTTAAAATAAACTGGTCTTGAAGAAAATATTCCTGAGAAGGAAAACCATTTCTTTTGTGCTCCAGTAATTCAAAACTTGAAGCATTTGTGCACGTACCTATCTTACATACATGTTCCAGGACAAAAGTTGTGTTTCAATGGAATTATGTTTGAGAGTATACATCTTTAAAAGCAAAAACATTTACAGTACTGTGATTATCTGAAAAAAAAAAAAAGTTTTATAAACCCAGAAAGTTTAGAGTAGAAAGTTATACCTTAAAGGTTGCATTTAAAAGAAATCCAAGTATATTGAGATATGAAAAAATAGTTACAGCTTCCCAATGACCTTGACTCAGCCATGTAGCAATCCTATGTTGTAACAAAAGGTTTGTGATTAAAGCATTTTTGTGTTCATAAGTAAATTATTTTAGACATTTTAGCATAGCCCTTTTCTCCTCACGGTGTCACTATAGAGCAGGCTGTTTTATATTAAAAACAAATTCCATTGAAAGCAGAGTCCCAGCTGCAGCCTTAAATATGATGGTGCTGGCCCTCTACTGTAATCCAGAAGAGAGAACTTTCATCGACTACTACAAATACTTAGTTTGCCTACATATTTCAGAAGTGCAAGTATGTTTTATTTTGGAATATTAGCACTTATTCTTGTATTCAGAAGCCTGTTAAAAATAAAGAAGAGGGTCCAGTTTTAAATGAAGACATACAAAATAAGAAAATTTTAATTCTGTATTTCTGATTCCTGCCTTCATTTTTACATGTAGTGATCAATCACAAAGCGACTCCAGTACAAAAGATTTTTGGATGAACATGCAAGCTATAACTCTCTACCTCAAGAAGTTATCCGAGCAGAATCCATCTGCTTCCTATTATAATGTGGATGTTTTAAAATATCAGGTACATCTTTTTATTTTTTGGAGGATTTTTAGAAGAATTTTTGTTGATTTCAATTTTACAGACTGCCTGAGCTAGTTTTACTTGCTCATGTAAAGGTAGATCATCATGGTCTTTCTGAATGCATCAGAATGTATGCTTACTGTAGGGGTTGACCTGCTGAATGCGGGCCCATCGTATTTTCTCCCTCTTGTCTGGCGTAAGGACTTTGGTTTGCTTCTGCTTACTCCAAACTTAATACTTGCACAGGGTTCCATCATTGTTCCCTTTCCCCTCTGTGGGCCTTCACAACAAGGCCTTACAGAGAGCTTGATTGTATTTCTTTTGGTCTGAAACAAGATAATGTCGCATCTGATCAATTCCAAAATGTTAAGAATTGTTCTTAGCATCAGTAGGCAAACCCCTATGGATTCTAGTAAAAATGGGAAAAATCAAAAAGTCTGTCAGTGACACTTGGAGCCCTTGCCATCGACTCAGCAGCTTCAATCACTCCTGTAACACTTTTTAGATCCAGATTTTAATGCATCATAAAAAAACATTCCTATGTGGTCTCAGCTGTGCCCATCTTCCCAGTACAGTTCAATATCTTGAAAAAAATGATTCCGGGTGGGAAGAATACAGTGCAAAGACAGTCCCCAGCATGGGGAAGAATGGGTAGGATGAGAATAGGGGACCCTGATTTTGGAGGGTCTGTGGACTCCTATAAAACCCTTGGAATGGGAGGGCACATAGTGCTAGACAGGTGCAAGAATACAAGATTCTGGTATGGAAAAAAGAACCCTAGAGAAAGGAAGGAATTAAGAGAATTCAACCCCCCTGGCTTGAATATTAGGATTAGAGGGTAGGACTGCAGGGAGTCCCTGAATTAGAGGCAGATTGACTGGTATGTGTTTGGAGTCCAAGGCTCCTGGCACACATTGTGCTTATGGGCTAGGGACAGAAATTACACACAAACCAGGATAAGTGACCAGAAACAAGTTCAAATCTGTAACACAACAGAAGCTCAGTATACATAAACTACTTTCACAGTGTCCAAAACCACTTTAATTTAAACCTGGATGGATGTAGCTATCATACTTGGCTGATTTAGGTTAAATCAGTTTATTGAACTTCTATTCCAGATCCCCTCCAGATTCAAGTCGGTTTGCAGTGCCCCAACATCCCAGGATGCTTTGTACCTCCCCTGCAAATCCCACGTCCTGGGGTGGGTGGGCTAGCCTTGACCCAAGCTCTCCAGTCCAGACAAGCATGGAGGCAAGGCATGCTCTAGAGCACCCCCTCCTCCCCAGCTTCTGGCCTGGGCCACTGCAAGCATATGGCTGCACTTCTGGAATCAAAAGCAAATCTCTGTTCATTTGCTTATTGGTTCAATCTATACTGTTCAGACTAACCAGTGAAGATTGAATTGATTGGGCTTTTTGATGTCTGTACTTAGCCATGGTGTGATTAATGTATAAATGGTAGCAGTGATGCACATTCAGCTGATCTGTGGTGCCTTAAAGTGGCAAGTCAGCCACGAAGATACTCAACAAAATGTGTGGATCATTTTTGTTGCTCATTTAGATGATGCAGTAAACTGAACGTGTATCATTTTCCCCCATCCCAGTGCTGATAATCAGCTGATTATTGGCTTCAGATGGGTCAGCATTAGGACTAGGACAGCTCTGGTTCTAATACCAAAACTGGGTTCTCCTCAGTAGGAATCTGGCAACCCCCACAGCCAGCAGCCTTTTCTGTCCCCTGTGGGGGCTGCAGGGCAAGGCATTTTAAAGTGTTGGGGTGTGGGGAGATGGCCTGCAAGTATGGGTTTTAGATATTCCAGGGCTCTGGCTCCTGTAGGGCGTTGGCAATGAATTTATAACCCAGATATCTTGTTCTCCATTCAATACCAGGCAAATTTTATTGATGCACAATGATAGCAAATGAGAATAATGCAGGCAAGATGGGCAAAATAAGCTCCCTCTCTAATTCTGTATCTACCAGTCCTAGGGCTGTCACAGAGTGCATCTGGCCAGTATGCAAACTTCACCCTCTGGTTCTTTCTTGAATGTCAGATGTCAGAAGCGTGGAGGTCAAGGGCTGAGGCCCACCCCCATGAGATAGATGGAGATGGGTTGGTGGTGTGCCCTCTGTCCATGGTGGTCTCAGGGTCCCCCTTCAGGGACCCGTTGCTGCTCTGAAATTCCTCCTATACTTTCTCCCCTCTGACTCCTCATTCATGGTTACCATTGATTGTTTTTCCTGTGGTTGTCATACTGCCCATGTTCTGTTCTGTCAGCATATTCTTTTGATTCCCAAACCCATCACATGCATACATCTTTATTTGGTTATTTACTAGTGGCTTAATTTGGTCTGTTCACTAAAACTGGAAATCCCAAAGGCTCTGCAGCTAGTCACTGTAACCTGGCCACCCCAGCAGAGTCCCATATCCCTGTTATGAAACAGTATGGTACGTCTTCAGTTTCCCAGCTTGTGTCTGCTGGCTTCAGACAGTGGGCCTTGAAGGAAACTTTGTCACAAACAGGCTTTTAGAAACCAATAAACCCTTGCCATTCCCTTAGACCATTATTCTAATGCATATCTACTTTACCTACAAGCCAGTTCCCAAAAGCAAATGTCTAAATAACATTTTCTAGCCATCAGGGATCCTCTTGAACCAGACTGGGGCTGCCCAGGACCAATCAGTTGATTGTCATTCCAAGCCCTAGATGTCAAACTGCACCTGGAGCTGTTCCAGAGCTGCCAAGGGCTGGGCTTACAACCAGCTGATTGTCAGTCCCTCATGCATCCTTTCAGGCACTCAGCTTTCAATTTGCTGGTGCAGGTGAGCTTGGGATCACAATCTTGGGCTCCCCCAATACTGAAAAATAAAAAAGATACAATTGGGATTTGATCCCTGATCCCAAAATAGCACCTGCTGCCATGCACATCCCTTTTCACCATTAAATGAACATGTCAGGGGCTTAAGGAATGAAGGGGTCCAGAGAGCTGCTCATGAGTGCAGGGAACTCAGCTAAACAAGCAGTAACATGCAACCCTCTAGTGATTGGAAAATATTGCTTCTAAACTTATGCTGAATACCTGTGCTGTGATTGCTAATTATCCTTTGCTATCTGCTGCTTAGTTGGTTAGCTCAGGATGTCACATGGTTTGTAAGGGTAAAATGGGACATCTCCAGGCACCTTTCTTCAAATATACAATGCAAAAGATGACATTAAATTGACCCCAGTATTTTGTCCTGGAAAAGACAAAGAAGGAGATTTGAGCACTGTGGGAAGTAACTATTGAAAACAAATGAACAAAAGACTGAGTTAACATTAGCAAAAGACAACCAGAGAAATTATAAAATAAAATGAAGCCTTGCTTCAGTCATGTTTCCAAGTAACCCAACAATGCTGCCTTTAGGTATAAAGCAATATATATCAGTTTAGTGCAATTAAGTGAGGCTTTCTGAATTCACTGGGGGGGGGGGAGGTAATAAAAGGCCTTTATGATTATTAATTTTCACTTCTCAAATATAATCTTTATAACTTTGTTGTTGCTACCATAGTTCTGTCAGCAAGTAAAGAATCTCTTATTGTTATAAATGTTTTACTTTCTTAAAGGTATCTTCAAATGGCATCCAGTCCACTCCCTTGAATCTTGCTACCTACTGGAAATGCAATGTAAACACTACTGATGTTAGAGTGGATTATAAATATAACCCAGAGTCTATGACTGTGCCCAGTACACTATCTAACGTACAGGTTGTGGTACCAGTTGACGGAGGAGTAACAAACATGCAGTCACTTCCCTATGCAAAATGGTAAATGTGTTGCATTTTTATTGTATCTTTTCTGACTGTTTCAGATCACTGCAACTAAATTTGTTCTTTTGATAGGAGTTTTTCATTAACTTTACTCTTGGTAACCTGAGGAACACATTCTCCAAGCTAATGGCTATTTCATGTTGCAGACAACTACCTTAACCACCAGGCTGTTATCTACATTTAGCTGATGTGGGCTTTTGAAGCTTGAAGTGAAGCCTAAAGTCTGTTTTAGAAGAACACTTCTATCATTCCTCCTGCACTACCTTTTCTTCCTCTCACTTCTCTCTCAAAAGCCAGTCACCTGTGCAGAAATAATTTTATGAAAAGCCAGATTACTTCTCCAGTAACGAGTTCTTTAAAATCATTATCTCTACAGGGACAGTTCCCCAATTTTTTTTGTTCTTTTTTTATACGTTTTTCCAGACACACTTCCCTGCATTAGTAGGTGCATCATGAGCAGGTTTAGGGAGGTGATAGTTCCCTTGTATGCGGCATTGATGAGGCTCCAGCTGGAGTACTGCATCCAGTTTTGGGCGCTGCACTTCAAGAGGGATGTGGATAACCTGGAAAGGGTTCAGAGGAGGGCTATTCATGTGGGTGAAGGCCTGCAGGTAAGATCCTATGAAGACAGACTGAGGGACCTGAATCTCTTCAGCCTTCACAAGAGAAGGCTGAAGGGTGATCTTGTGGCTGTCTACAAACTCATTGGGGGCCAGCAGGGAATAGAGGATACTTTGTTTACCAGGGCACCCCTTGGGGTTACTAGAAATAATGAACATAAACTGAAGAAGAATAGATTTAGATTGAACATCAGGAAGAAATTTTTTTCGGTGAGAGTTGCCAAAATATGGAATGGGCTTCCAAGGGAGGTGGTGCTTTCCCCTACCTTGAAGGTGTTCAAAAGGGGATTAGACAAGCCCCTGGCTGGGGTTACTTGACCCTAGAACTCTTTCCTGCCTAGAGCAGGGGGTTGGACTTGATGATCTAATCGGTCCCTTCTAACCCTAAAAATCTTTGACAATTGAATTTAGGGCAGAAAAAAGAGCATTTGCCTTTTTACAACCTGTGTCTAGATACTAGTCTACTATTCTACATGCGTCCTCCACTTAGGACATACCTCAAAAACTGTTGTTGGTAAGTAACATGGATTTCTCTTACAGGAATGCAGAGCAGATGAAAGCTTACTGGAAAATATCTGGTATCTCAGAAAAATCAGAAAATGGAGGTAAGTGTGAGAATTGTGTTGGTAATTCTTATAGAAAAAGTATTTAAACATTCATACCATTGTCTCTTCTATTTTGCTTCTTCCTTACCTGTGCTTATGTCATTTTCCATGCCACCTAAGAATCCCAGAGCATCAAGAAGTGTGGATGTGGATCTGAACACGTCTGTCTGTGATCATAAACTGCTCAAGATAGAGCCACTGCATTTTAAGTCTTATAAAGCATAAGTCAGCGCTTAACAATAATACAAAAGGAATGAAATTATTCAGTCTTCATTTTCTTAGTGACTATGGAAAACTAAACTGACCTATAATATAAAAACTAAGATACGCAAGTACAGGCAGTCCTCAGACTTATGACGCAAATGGGTCCTGAAAACCATGTCTTAAGTCAAAATGTTGTTAATTGGGAATCAGTTTTCCCATAGGAATGGTGTTACAGGTGCGGGATTGGTTCCTTTACGACAGTCAATACTGCGTGCAGCTGGTAAGTGGAAGGGGAGGGAGAAGGGACATGTGGGGTGGGGGGTAGATCAACACCCTCTATAGAGAGGGAGGGATCAGAGCCAGGCAGGCACGGGGAGGGGGGTCAGCTCCTGCCACTGCGCGCTGCTTGACTGGCAGTTCCAGGAGGGCATGGGAGGTGTGTGCCCCCAGATCTGAACAGGGTGGGGTGGGGGGTGGTGGGACTGCTCCAGGCAGGTGGCAGTGGCTATGGCAAATTTTCAGGTGGCTGCAGCCCCCCATAGCCCCCACTTTGCCCCACCCTGATCTGGGGGCACATGCCCCCCATGCCTTCAAAACTGCGGCTTCATCCAGGGGACTTGGGGAGGGGGGACAGCTTCTGCTACTGGGTACCACTTGTCCAGAGACAGCACAGTAGCTCTGCCCAGTGCCTGTCCCACCCTGGCTGGGCGAGTGGCGGAAAGGCATGGAGGGAGGGTGTGTGCCTCCAGATCGGGGCGGACAGCAGAGCAGGGGCTATGGAGGTGCCACAGTCACCTGAAAATTCACCATAGCCCCCCCACCCAGAGCACAGCCCAGTGCAGTCCCAGCCCCCCCCCCACAGAGATGCAGGGTCGCACATCCCCCTCCGCCCTTCTGGACCAGTAGTAGTAGTGGGAGCAGCAGCAGGAAATACTGGTCAAGCCACCAGATGAGCAGCACATAGTGGCAGTCTTGGTCCCAGTCCCTCCCTCACCACAGGGGACATTGATCTGCCCCCTCCCATGCCCCTTCCATTCCCCCTCCCCTTCCACCACTTACCAGCTGTGTTGACTGTCGAAAAGACAAAGCCCACATTGGAACATCGAAATGGGATGTCAATTTATAAGCGTCGTAAGTCACAGTAGTCACAACTCAAAAAGTCGTAAGTTGAGGACTGCCTCTAACTTGACTGAAGCCCACTGTGTGTACTAATGCTGGCATAAAATTCTCTGGATCATAGGAAAGTAGGGCTAAAAGGACCTCACAAGGTCATTTAGTTGAGTCCCCACCAAGGCATGATTGTTCCTGACGAACCTGATCTTGAAAGTTTCCAAGAATGGAGATTCCACTATTTCTCTAAATGGCCTGCTTGACCATCCATAATCAGAAAGTTCCTCCTCATCTCCACCTTAAATTTCTTCTGCTGAAGCTTGAGGCTATTGATCCTAGTCCTGTCCCATATAACCACAGAGAAAACAGCCCATCTCCATCCTCTCTAATCACCCTTCAGTTATTTGAAGACTTGTCTTTTGCTCTCAGTCCAGTAGAAGAATTTGTTGCACCTCTATATGATCAAACACCATGTTGACAGTCAGCTGCAGGGCTGTGGCTGTGTGGAAGTTTGCATCAGCCAAGAAACAAATATACAATAAAAGACAGTATAGTTTTTTTTTTTCCATCAGTAGACTTCAAAGCAGTTCTTAAAAGGCAAGTATCATTATCCCCACTTCGCATGGGGAAACTAAGGTGCAAGGAAGTTGTGATTTGCCCAGTCTGCAACAGAAATGGAACTGATTTTAAATTAATTGAGATTATTTAGAATGATCAGTTACAAAACAAAGTATTTCACCTAGTGACCCTGCATCAAGCCCAACAGCATTTTGAGGTGCTGAGTTCCCAAAAATGCGTACGGTAGGATTAACTACCTTGCAAAAAGGAAATGTTATTGAATCATAAAAAGAATAATGGAAATCATTTCACCTCTTACTCCCAAAATTCCCTCCCCTCTTATAATATGGGAACAGAAGAACACTTATTTAGAATCAATAAATGGAATACATTCATTATACCATGATTAAAGATGTAAAAAATTAATTTCCACGTGTCTTGTCTAGACGAACAAGGTATTTTTTACAGTGGTACAACTTCCCTTTTGTTACAGCCTTCTTTGACAGCTGTCCTGGAACAGAAAGGCTCACAAATTTTACTAGTGTAGACTCATCCAGGTCGTAACAACAGTTACTGTAATTAGATTTAGATTCTTTCCTCTTTGTAAAGTGCTTTGAGATCTATTGATAAATAATGCTAGTGGTGATAAGAACTAGGCTGGGGCAGTGTTAGAAGCTGAAACATTGACTGTAGTGGAAATCAAATGTCACATTTCATGGAATAAAATTACAGATCGTGTGAATGTCAGGAAGAACGCTTTTCTCTGTACAGCCTTGTAACGTTGAGTTCATGATGCTTTCCCTAAAGCATTGTTAAGCAATGATCACTCTCCTAAGCAGAACACTGCAGGAACAGGCCAGTAATGTTATCTGTTATGAAAATGTATATATCACAGTCCCAGCTATTAGAGAGCACTATATTACTTCACTCTGTTTACTGTTTGGGCTTTATGAGACAGGTTGTTCTATTTTACAATAGCAAGACATTTAGTTGTATTTTTAGGTTCTGGATCCCTCAGGGCAAAATTTGATCTATCAGAAGGACCCAGTAAACCAGCAACTCTTGCAGTGCAATTCATTAGTGAAGGAAACACCCTTTCAGGAGTAGACGTAGAGCTAGCAGGCACTGGCTATCGGCTTTCCCTACTTAAGAAGAGATTTGCCACTGGTAAGTAAGAAACTGAGATGTTTATATATTTGAACTAACATGAATTTACAAAATTATTCTTGCTTATTTTTATATAGTGTCTAATCTGGAAAAAAAAAAAGCTTGCAATATTTCTAGGATGTATGATAAAATGGTTATTTGTACAGAACAGCTGAACAAAAACCCTGTTTGCAGAAAAACATTGACAGACTTCCTTTTATCTGCTATTTTGAGTTCTTGTTTTACTGTAAAATAGAGTTACTCTGAACATTGTAACTGCAGAAATTTGTTTTTTTTTTTCAGGACGGTATATGGCTGATTGCTGATGAATCTGAAAAATCAGTAAATCAAAAGAGCAGCTGAAGCTCACTCCTCTCTCTACCTTTGAAACACTATTTTAACATGCATTTTTTTTTAAACATTGACCTACTTTGGGGCTGACTACAAAAGTAAAAAAATGCACTTTTTTGAAGAAGTCATTTTGGAAAAAAATATATTTATAATAGCACTGAAGTGAACTTCAACACTGTAAATGATCAACTGCAATATTTGGGAAACTTGTTTATTCAAATTTAAGTAAATTTATATAGACTAAGTCAAAATAGTAATCATTAGATGTATTGAAAGTGTATGAAATTGTATGTTGTTATAAACATTACACCTGAAAATGTAGGAGAGCAAGCACAGAATATTTTAGCTTTCCATAATATTATTCATAGGGAATATCAGTTTTCTTAATTGCCAAGGTTCAAATTAAACAAAGGTAACAACATTTCAGATAATTCTGTCCGCCCACTCATACCATATTCATGTGCCATAAAATCAGTTAAGAGTTAGAGACGTAAATAAAACGTATTCTTTGATTCCCATGTACCATATTTTAATAAAGTATAAGTTGTTTTATATAAGATTTACTTTTTTCTAAGTGCAATGTGTTAAAAATTGCAAAAGACAGAAGAGATATTTACTTCTGCAATTAGCAAACTTTATGGGAGTTGTGATTGTTTGAATTAATGCTGTAGATTAATTTATTTTTGTATGGATTGCATAACATTTGTGCCTTTTTTTTAAACTGTGCCTGTCCAATTTGTTCTTTAATGTGCCTCACTTCCTTTTTCAAAGTCTGGCTCTTCCCTACTGAAAATGTGTCATATTTGTGTAATGCATACAACTTTATAAAATTCTTCGACTGGGATTTAGAAGGGAAATTTAGAAAAACTGGAGATCGCTTTATAAGATGGTTTCAAATACTGGATTACTTCCTCATGGGGTAATTGCAATAAATGCAGCCAGTGTAAAGGGAAATGCATAGTGCAGGACTTTATATTGATAGAGAACTTCAGTATCAAAGTTTCAGCTTTTAATATCACCAAAGATGTGTGAATTCTGAAGGTACATTGAAGAATGATTAAAACAGAATATTTTTTAATGTAGCATTTCACTACATTCTGACTGCTAAGTCTTTGGAGATTTCAAGTGCTTTTTGATTCGTGTGACATGAATGTAATGTAGTACTTTATGAGGAATAGCATTTTGGAAAGGTATATTTTTTGCCAGCAGGAAGGCAGTGTACAACCAGCATATTACTAATTTTAAAACTGATTTTAAAATACCAGTTAGTAGTATTTCCTTTTCCTTAATTGTTTTGCTACATCCTAAACGTATGGAAATGATCTGAAGCAACACATTGGTAACATTACTTAAAGCAAGTTATTAATTAAAAAACTGTTATATATTATGCCGTTTGTTGGACATGTCCTTGTTAAATACAGAAATAAAATATTTTGGGGCAGAATAATAATAAGCAGGATGGGAATTTTATAATGATTCTAAATACCAGGGTCTATTCATAATATACATTGGAAGCAATAGTAAGTTGTGTGTGAAATAATTCATGTAAAACCACTAATGACTGGACTATTAAGCTTTTCAGCGAATGAATGACTCAGACGCATATAAATTCTAATGCGCACTATATAGTTTTAGAGACAAGATTTCCTTTATTAAGCAGTGTACAGTACAGTATGTGTTTTATATGTACTTGTAACAATCTGATTAGATTTGACTGGAGCAGTGCTTATGGCTCTTAATTTGCTAAAATGTTAATCTTCACTGAATTATGACAATAACTAGTATTTCTAACTCGTGTTGTAATTGGCATTTTAAAATGATACACAGCCTTTTACTGGAATCTTAATTGTAATCTGCTTTGCAATCAAACAGTGTGTTTAACCTGACAGTTAATATTTTATTATTGCAATCCAAAACTATTTTACTTTGTTTTTAATCAAGTATTGCTTAAATTTCTAAATTAATGAAGTAGTTGAATTTCAGCACATTTAAACTAGCTTTCATACCAGGTGATCAAACATACATTTGTAATGGGTGCAGGTTACAATTTTGAAGCCATACAAGTTTATATGTTCTTTACAAAAAAGTCCATAAAAAGTGTTAAAAAATCATTTAGATATCTGATGAGAAATATATGTAGCAAGCTGGTTCTTGCTTGTGTATACAGTGATATCCTTTGTAGCTGCCTCCTATTGAAAAAAATGAATTTGTAAACACAACTCTAAAGGAGATCAGTTTTTATGGATTGTTACAACTTCAGATTGTAAATTAGAATAATACAGTTTATCTTACCAAAATTGTAAATACTTTTGATTTTCATCAAATGTAAATTTTACAGAAATGTTGCACCCATAATAAACATGTAATATATAATTTACAAGTTGATTTATACGTGTATACTTTTATTGACGGTGCCCTAAAACTTCCAACCAATGAAAGAATTACTTGTTTACAGATAATATCAACTACGTTCAGCAGTTAGCTCAGTATTCAAAAGCATTGGTAAATCTCTACTGTCTCCAACTGAACTGCTGTATAGGCAAAACAAAAATCACAAAACTGGGGGCATGAATGGAAAATAGAATTCTACAAAGGCTAGAATCTTGTGCTGTCTTATAGATATTAGCAATTTTGGCTAGCCTATTCCTAGTAATGACTGTTAGCAAAATGATCAAATTCAAGTTGATTTTAAAATGTATATCTGAGTTGGTTTCAGGCCTCTTTTCTAATAGACATCTAAATTAGATGCCTTATTTGCTCCGGACAGCTAAACATTACGCCAGACAGGTGGCACTACTCCAGGTGAGCTGCCCTGTAACCCAGAAGTAAGGTAACCACAGCCATGAGGCACCACTGGCAGGCCAATCAGCTTAGGGATAAGCTAATTGACCCTGTAATTCAGTTGTGCTAATCAGTCTACCAGCATGCTGCAGGAACACAACTAAACTGCTTCCAGTTTAGGAGGCAGGCTGTCTGGAGCAACACAGCTTGAGGGCATTGCGTTCTCACTTAGTGAATTTGCTATGTAGACCTGGCTGGAGACTTGAGGATCACCAATCTTTAGGATTTCTTAGTATGAGCTGGTGAGGGTGGTATACAAGAGGAGGGATACAAGACACTAGTCTGTCTATTTTTTCCTTTCTATGAATTCATGGTATCAGGCATCTACTAAGCATTTAAAATCAATTGAGATACCCCTCTCCCCTAAACACACTTCAAATTAGCCCACATAAAAGCTGGCAAAGAAGACAAGAAAATATTTAATGTTTTCCATAAAGACTTCTGTAAATGTCCTTACTAGATTTACAAAACTAAGTTTTTTCATATAATTTAATTTTTTACATACACATAAAGAAACAGATAAGGAAACATTTAGTTTTCACTTGTAACACAACATAAGCCTAAACCCTCCAGCAGTTAGCATTTTGGACTGGTAAAATTTGGGGGTGCAGAAAAAAGAACGGTTAAGGGAATTGTATATTGATTTACTCCAAACTCATAATACATCCTGCAAATGCAGGAGGGAATCCAGGAAGGAGTGTCTGCTCTGTGAACATTCCTCCCAAACTCTGAGTAGTGTGAAAAAACGTGTTCCCTGGCACAGACTTTTCCATTATCTTCATTCAGTTTGTCTCCATTAGCTGCAAATGCAGACAAACTGAATGAAAATCTCTGTAGCAAGCAACACACTTTGTTCCAACCATTCAGCATACCTTCAACTCTGCAAATATTGCTTTTCACAATTTAGAAATCTCAAATGATCATGTTTCAAATGACCATGTTGCTAGAATATGCTCTGCTATAATATGTTCATCCTACAAGCTGTTACAGTTCAGCTTTCATTTTGCCCAGGATATCTGTACGCATGTGAACAGTTACCAAATATTGGCCTGGTATAGACATTATACTTTTACCAGTATACGTGATCAGAAACCAGTCTACACCCATAACAGAAGTTCATCACACAAACTGGTTTAAAAATGGCAAAACCTGGTCTAAGATTTGCCTCTCCCCACACCAAACTGTGACTGTGTGTTCTGTTTGCTACCAATCTAAACCAAGCTGCTTACCGAAAACCATGTAACTTAGATCAGTTCCACCTTGGGCTTTTTCAATGTCTGTACCTATTGACTGCAAGTCTTCACTCCCTACTGACTTATTTTAATTTGATCATTTGTTCATGACCTGAGATAATCATCCTGTTAGCTATTCTCACAAAGAGCATGGAAATAAGGCATATGGGGTATATTTTTCTCCCTTTAAAAACACAGGAGTTTGTTTCATTTAATACACAGAGTTGTGGTGACCTCCAGTCCCATTACCATTGGTTCCCATGCAATATCAATTATCCTTAGCCACAAATTAAAAATGGTTTCACATAAATTCAGATGTGTCAAAAAGTAATAGCACTCTTTTCTTCCCCCGGTGTTGGCTCACTGTTGAACACATTACTACAATAATCAGTATTTCTGTCACAATGGAAAGTCAGACACCAAGGACCTGGTCTGAGTGTCATTCAGATGTAAATCAGGCGTAACTGAAATATGTAGCATGTGAGTGAGATCAGAATCCAGACCATTCTGTCCTTGTCATTTTAAATGAACAAACTGCACTTAATACTACTGCAACTACAAGAAACTGGTTTCATGCTGTTCCAACAGGTTTTGCCCTGAAAAGCAAGCTGTTTTATATATTAGATAACAGTACACTTGAACAATTACACTAATGCTAAATATTTTAGATCTTGGCAAACCTTGTAGAACATTTGAAGGCTATATAAGACATTTCAGTTTATCTACTGGAACACTGTAGGGTTTAAGAAACCAGGTGTGTCTATTCACTAATTAACCAGAAAAGCCAGGTATCATGCCAACCATGCCATTAAAAAGTATGCCTGTTTCAGAAAAGTTAATAGATGTATTTGAGCATTTATGATACTATTATTCTTGGAAATGTTACATAATGGGATTCTGTTTCAATCATCACTATTTATTTTTTAGATACATCAGGAATTCCTTCAGGGCAGACTGTATCAAGAAACATTTCAAGCTATTTGCTGCTTAAATCTCATGTTAAATTGCAAGTAGTGTTCTGGATCAAATTGATAAGCTAGTCTCTTGATTAAAAACATAAGTTTTACCTTGAACTCTGTATAGTATTGTACTATGTGTGTTTACTCTTATATTGTATATTACCTGTCTCCTTGATGTGCAATCTTATTTTCCCTTAGTAAATTTAATTCAATACCTCTGAAAGCTATAGGAATCCATATTTACATAAAACTACTGGATTAAAAGCAATACACTTTTAGAAACCAAATGTCCTTATGAGGGTTGCTTCCACCCCAATTACCTTATTATTAAGTTGAACAACAGAGCAGATTAGTGTTTCTTCATCTTAGTTTTTGAATGCCAACATTTTCTTTGTTTATTTCCTCTTCATTTTCATGTCTTTTTGCTCAGTTTTGTTGCTTACCATAATCCTAGCCTATTTTGCACGTAACATTAACATTAACATTGGACATCTCTTGTTTATCCTTCTATATAATCTCATTTTCTTAACACCTTTTTCTTTTTAATATTCTCTATTTCCTCTTGTTTTATATCTTACCAATTAAATGACTAATGGTCTTTTCAACTCCTGACAGGCCATCTTTTTTTAAGTCACCTTCTGAACAGGATTTTCATTTCCCAAATGCTACAGTGAGAAAACCTTACTGCTGGAGGAGCTTTCATCTGAATGGGCAGTGGTGATGAGTTTCAGACCTCAAATTCTTGCTGGCAGTCATAGACTTATAGAGTATTTCTGTCCGTTCCATTTTGAATATAGAGAAGGAAGGAGGTCTTCAGACAAGCAGCATTTCTTCAGCTCTTTCTCTGGCTTTTCATAGTTTCTAGGGTTGGAAGGGACCTGAGCAGATCATCCAGTCCGACCCCCTGCCATGGCAGGAAAGAAAACTGGGGTCACATGACCCCAGCAAGATGTTCATCTAACCTCTTCTTAAACACCCCCAGGGTAGGAGCCTGCACCACTTCTCTTGGAAGTTGGTTCCAGACCCTAGCCACCCTGACTGTGAAGTAGCACCTCCTGATATCTAACCTAAACCTACCCTCTGCCAGCTTGTGACCGTTATTCCTGGTCACTCCTGGCGGTGCTTGGGGGAACAGGGACTCCCTCAATGCCTGCTGATCTCCCCTGACTAGTTTATAACAGGCCACAAGATCATCTCATCCCACCAACTTGCTCTGGGTCCTTTAAAAGACCCTCCTTATCATACATACTTTTAATGATCAGGATTCCATTATCTTTCAGTTGGTGCAGTCCATCCCTGTTCTCTCGCCCTCTGGCTGTTGGTATCAATCATCAAGCAAGACATGTCTTTCAAACAATAGTGACAAAAGGTGCCAAAAGAACCAGCTGCTTGCTAATTTCACAACTAAAACCCTGCAGAGGTGATCTTAAGACCACAGTTGCAAAACAAATCCCACCTGTTCTACCTCCTTTAAGACCAGACCAGTCGATCCCAGTGCCAGCCACTCTTCTCTTAAAATCTCTTTTCCATGACGTGGTTCATTCAGCCTGATTGTTGTTTTCTTAGCCTTGCTACTGCACAGCCCTTTTCCAGCTTGTTACCCTCCTGTTTTACTAGGGAGTCTCAGTCAGTGTCCTGCAAGATCCTTTTAAGAACACCAAGCAACATTAGCACTGTTAGGTGTGCAAACACTGGCACCTGGTTCACAAGATATAAACCCCAGTATTTCAAATAGGAATTCACAGTGTCAAAAACATTTATTTATTAATTTATTAAATTTATAATGCTACCCTTCCCAACAAAGACATTGGTGGCTTATAGTAAGAGAACTGAATAACTTACAGCACAGAAGAATGACAAGAGAAGAAAACAACCTACAAGGAAACTAGAATATAAACATAAACCAATCTCAGCCTAGCTTCATTAGCTAAACACCTGTCCAACTAAGGAGGTCTTGCAGTGCTTCCAAAAATATCCAGGCTCAGGCTCTGCCAATTATGGTCTGAGTTCTCTGCAACATGAGAATTGCTCTATTTTTCTGAAATCAAGAAATGAGTGAAAGCTAAGACCTGGCATTTTCCAACAGACAGTCTAAAAAGGCTGAGAAACAAAGCATTAGACACTAATAACTGATTTGCTGTTTGTCAAGACACATGAAGTTAACTATCCTTTCTAAGAAGATTAACAGTATTTCACAACTCTCAGATATTATAGGGGGTTGCTGCCACTTCAAGAATGGCAGCAGCATTGAGGCAGCTGGATCCTCTGGTGTAGATGCAAATCTGCCAGCAGAAGGAATTTTTCTGCCTCCAAGAGCTGTCCCTGTGAACAACAGACCCTCTGCTGGGAGAGCTGTTTCAGCTACGCTGTGATCAAACCCGCTGCTAAAACAGCTTTACCAGCAGAACTTTAATGCAGCAAAGCCAGAAAGTGGATACATTTCATACGTCCTGCAAAGGATTGTGGATATCTGTATAATGTTGGTGGAACATATTGCCATGCAGAGATCTGAATTCTGGCCGATGCTCCTAGGCCAAAGAAACAGTCTCCAGATGCTGAACATATTATTACTCTGTAACAGCCTTTGTGACTAATTCAAAGCAGTCAGTACAGAGCTTTGGAAGTAGAGGTGCCATAAGGAAAGAAGCAGAAGGTTCCAAAGTCTGCCCACAGTAAAGAAAATGGAGAATTTTATGCATCTGAGACAACTATCTTACCATCAAATAATAAATATTTGGCATTTTCAAAGAACAAAGTCCAGACTGGTTTCTTAGAATCTACTAAGAAAGTAATAATTAGAAGTAGAGCTTTGCCTAAGAACATGAATGGCTGAAAGCAACATTTGATAGACATCAAAACTGAAAAGCTACACAGAGCTGTCTGCTACCTTATGAATACAGCTGAATCTGAAGAGAGTAGATCTAAAAGCAAGGTGGCAAAGTGTCAGAACCATCAGCTATATATTTGCAAATTGACCTTGCTCAAGAAATATCAGCAAGTGACTCTGACTTGGAAAGGGCTTATGGTGTATTGAAGTCTGAAATAAATCCTGTTAAACCTGGGGCAATTACAGTAATGTTTTGTGTTTTACCAAAAAAAAAAAAAATCAGATATACAACAAGAAAGGAAGCTTACATAGAGATCTTAATGCTGAAACTTGCATACCAGTTACAAACTGGGTAGACAAGCGGTTCTCAACCTTTTTAGGTGCAAGGCACCCCAGTCAGGCTCAAAGCAGCCCTCCATAACTACTGAGAGTTGAGCAGCACCCCATTTTAAAAAACAGTTTATTTATTACAGTGTTTGTCTCCTTGCAGAGGAGCTGGACAGTGGGAGGGCAGGGCAGCAGATAGGCAGGGACAGCCAGAGCCTGCCTTTAATCTAGTCATTTTTGGCATCTTATGGCTGAGGCACAATGTCTGAGCTTTAGTCTCGTCCCAGAAAGACGGGCCTTACAAATGTCTCTTTTTGCTGTTAAGAAGGCCGTATTCCTGACAAAGGCTCCATCTTTCTCCAAATGAATCAGAAAGGCCAAAACATTTACCTCAATTTCTGGCTGTTCTAGTATTAATCAGTCAACAGTGTCTCCAACTCAAAGAATCAAAAGTTGAAAAGAGGTTCAACGGCACAAAAAGCATTCAGTCAGTGCTGGCAGAAGGCCTCAGGCGTCATCTAGATATAGCAAACAATCAATACAAGCTCCTGCATGTCAGTTAGGTTCTGGAGTGGCAAACAAGCACTGTAGTGAGGTACAAACACAGCACCAATCACCTTCTCTGGTACGATCACAGAGGAAACTAAAGAGCCTGTCCCTAACAAATGGGATGTTGTCTTATATCCAGGGTCATCTTATTTCTGAGTAAATACAATAAATGAATCGGCATTTTCGGATGAGAAATATTTTGTTGGAAAAATTTCAACCAGATTTATTAGCAGCATGAATAAGTGCAGCAGCAGTGAGCCCACTGCATGCCACTCTCCCCTTCTGGTCTGACAGATGTTGCAGGAGAAGCAGTGTTGGAGTTTGAGTTAGAAAGACCATAGGATTTATCCTTGACCAAGTCACATTCATTAGATTAACACTTAAGTGAGCACACTGGGTGTGCCTTTAACCATCCAGACTGGCCTGCATTAATGTCACTAGGAAGAATGTGTTCAAGCCTTGTCTGAGATTTTAAAAAAAACATGCCACATGGCAAAGCTCTTGTGAAACTTATGTTGCCACCATCTCCATTATAACGCAAATGATAATAAAGTAACGTGTGTTCTTCCAGCAGTCTTATTGTTGCTGCTTTTAGTGGTTCCCATCAAAGTTCAGGTGGCCATACCCTACTTAAATTAGAGCATGGTCATTCAGTACCATTGCGTGCCCTGCACAAACAGCAGACCTTCTTAGCTTTGGTTAGATACTTTTCGTTGCTCTTGTAGGACAGGCCTTCCTAACAAGTATAGCCTTTGTTTCATAATTGGTAGGGTCAGAAGCGACCTGAGCAGATCATCAAGTCTGACCTCCTGCCTTGGCAGAAAAAAGTACTGGGGTCAAACGATCCCAGCAAGGTGTTCATCTAGCCTTGTCTTAAAGACCCCCAGGGTAGGAGCCAACACCACTTCACTTGGAAGTTGGTTCCAGATCCTAGCCGCCCTGACCGTGAAGTAGCGCCTCCTGATGTCTAGTCTGAATCTACCCTCTGCCAGCTTATGACCGTTATTTCTAGTCACACCTGGTAGTGCTCGGGGGAACAGGGACTCCCCCGATGCCTGCTGGTCCCCTCTGACTAGTTTGTAACAGGCCACTAGATCCCTCCTCAGCCTTCTCTTGCCTCAGCCTTCTCTTGTGGAGGCCGAACAGGTTCAGATCCCGTAGCCTCTCCTCGTAGAGCCTGCCCTGTTGTCCCGTGATCATGCAAGTGGCCCTCCTCTGGACCCTCTCCATGCTGTCCACGTCCCTCTTGAAGTGCAGCGCCCAGAACTGGATGCAGTACTCCAGCTGCAGCCTGACCAGTGCCGCATAGAGGGGGAGGATCACCTCCTTGGACCTGCTTGAGATGCATCTGTGGATGCATGACAAGGTGCAGTTGGCCTTCCTGACTGCATCCCCACACTGCCGGCCCATGTTCATCTTGGCACCAATGATGACTCCAAGATCCTTTTCTGCCTCTGCACTGATGAGAAGGGAGTTCCCCAGCCTGCAGGTATGCTGCTGGTTCTTCCTCCCCAGGTGCATCACCTTGCACTTGTCTGTGTGAATCCCATCCTATTCTTGTCCGCCCACCCCTATAACCTGTCTAGGTCCAACTGCAGCCTATGCTTCCCTTCTAGTGTGCCCACATCCCCCCACATCTTGGTATCATCAGCAAATTTGAACAGGGTGCTTTTTACCCCCTCATCCAAGTCACTGATGAAGATGTTGGACAGTGCAGGCCCAAGGACCGAGCCCTGGGGGACCCCACTGCCCACGTTCCTCCAGGTTGAATAGGACCCATCCACCACCACTCTCTGGGTACAGCCCTCCAGCCAGTTAGTGACCCATTTGACTGTGCAGGGACCACAGTCCCCTAGTTTCTTAATGAGAATGGGGTGAGAGACCGTGTCGAAGGCCTTCCAAAAGTCCAGAAACATTATGTCCACTGCAACACCGGCATCTAAGGATCTTGTGACCTAGTCGTAGAAGGCCACCAGGTTGGTCTGACAGGACCTGCCTCTAATGAACACATGTTGGTTGCCCCTAAGCATAACCTCCCCCACTGGCCCCTCGTGAACAGGTGCAGGATAATTCTCTCAAAAAGCTTACCCAGGATCGAGATAAGACTAACTGGCCTATAATTTCCTGGGTCCTCCTTCCTCCCCTTTTTGAAGATGGGAACCATGCTGGTCCTCTTCCAGTCCTCTGGCACCACACCAGAGCACCACGAGTGCTCGTAAAGCTGTGCCAGGGGTCCTGCAATGACCTCAGCCAATTCCCTCAGCACTCTGGGGTGGAGATCATCTGGACCAGCTGATTTAAATACATGCAGTCCCTCCAGAAGTTCCCTGACTAGATCCTCACTGACCCTAGGCCTGGGTGCACCTCCCCTGCGGCCCACAGGGATTCCGGTGGGAAGGCTGATTAGGTCCCTGCTCAGGAAAATGGAGGCAAAGAAATTGTTAAATACATTAGCTTTGTCATCTGGTGTGACGACCAGATTTCCTGGCGTGTTTTGCAGAGGTCCCACGTTACCCGGTACCTTCTTTTTGCTCCCTGTGTATTTAAAAAGGGACTTCTTGTTGTCCTTCATCTGGGTAGCTAGTCCCAGTTCCATCTCTGCCTTGGTCTTCCTGACTGCCGCCCTGCAGCCCCGAGCAACTGCAGTATAATCCTCCCTGCTGATGGCCCCTCCCTTCCATTGGGTGTGCGCCTCCCAATGGAAGGGAGGGGTGATGATGTGATAAAGATCTCAGCTTGATTGTTTGCCAGCCAATGTGTTTGAATTCAACTTTTTCTCCCATTTACAACACGAACAACAGTTTGACCTTTTTCATAGAATCATAGACTCAGTAACTCGGAAGGGACCTAGACAGATCATCTAGTCCGATCCCCTGCCATGGGCAGGAAGGAGGACTGGGGGTGGCAGGGGTCATAAGACCTCAGCCAGGTCCCTGTCCAGTCTCCTCTTGAAGATTTCCAGGGAAGGTGAGAGCACCACCTCTCTGGGGAGCCTATTCCAGGCTCTGGCCACCCTTACAGTGAAGTAGTTCTTCCTAATATCTAACCTAAACCTATCCTCCCTCAGCTTGTGGCCATTGTTCCTGGTGACTCCAGGGGGGGCCCTGGTGAACAGACTTTCCCCGAGTCCCTGCTGCTGGCCCCTGATAAGGTTGTAGACAGCCACAAGATCCCCCCTCAGACATCTCTCGTGGAGACTGAAGAGATTCAGGTCCCTCAGCCCCTCATAGGGCTGGCCACGGAGGCCCTTGACCATACGAGTGGCCCTCCTCTGGACCCTCTCCAGGTTCTCCATGTCCTTGAAGTCCGGCGCCCAGAACTGGACACAGTACTCCAGCTGCAGCCTGACCAGCGCCGCATAGAGGAGGAGCAAGACCTCTCTGGACCTGTTAGTGGTGCCCCTATTGATGCATGACAGGGTGTGGTTGGCTCTGCCTATTGCTTCATCTCATTGGCAACTCATAAATCATCCTGGAGTCAATTGTGACTCCAAGATCCCTCTCTGTCTCTGTGCTGTCAAGAGGGTCAGCCCCTAACCTATAACCATAATGCTATTCCCTCTCCCCAGGTGCAGTACTCTGCACTTGTCCTTGTTGAACCGCATCCTGTTCAGATCCATTCACTTCTCTAACCTGTCCAGGTCTGCCTGGATGCGGTCCCTGCCTGCCGGTGTATTCACTTTACCCCACAGCTTGGTGTCATCAGTGAACTTGAACAGGGTGCTCTCCACACCCTCGTCCAGGTCGCTAATGAAGATGTTGAACAGCACCAGCCCTAGGACCAAGCCCTGGGGGACTCCACTGCCCACACCCTCCCAGGTCGACTTTGACCCGTCCACCACCACCCCCTGGGTGCACCCCTGGAGCCAGTTTGCCACCCATGTGACCGTGCATTCATCAATGCCGCAGTCCCTCTGCTTGCCCACCAGAATTGGGTGGGCTACTGTGTTGAAGGCCTTCTGGAAGTCCAAGAAGATGACATTGATTTCCTTCTTCCCATCTCAGCTTTTTGTTACCTGGTCATAGAAAGACACCAGGTTGGTCAGGCAGGATCGGCCTGGCATGAACCCATGTTGGTTACCCCTCAACATCACTTCCCCTGCAGGGCTCTCACAAATGTGGCCCGATAATTTTTTCAAAGACCTTCCCCAGGATAGAAGTGAGGCTGACTGACCCTTAGTTGCCAGGCTCTTCCTTCCTCCCCGTCTTGAAAATAGGGACCACACTGGCCCTTTTCCAGTCCTCAGGGACTTGGCCCGAGCACCAGGAGTCCTCAAACAGCCGTGCCAATGGCTCCGCAATGACACCAGCCAATTCCCTCAGCACACGCAGATGAAGGGCATCCGGGCCTGCCAACTTGGATACATCTAAACCCTCTAGGTAATCCTTAACTAGGTCTGAACTAACAGTTGGGGACTTGCATCTTTCCCGGGCTTCTCTACACTATCACCCGTAGAGATTTTTGTCCTAATGCTTTTTCTGTTCCAATTTCTTGGGAGAATGCTCTCATGTAACTGCTTCAGGTTTAATTATATTTGCTTATAAAAGCATGCTGAATGCTGGCACCAAGCTTTTTGTCATGCCCCTGTATCTATGAAGTAGTGATTCAAATAAAGGAATGCAAAGTATTATTTTGATATTCAAACATTGCTAAGTAAAAGCATTTGAATCTGCCAACGCTTTTAAACAAAAATCTAGTTGTTTGTTCCTTTAACTGACTTCTACAAACCTCATAGTTGCCTGTCTTGATGTTCTGTGTTTCTGCTTATATCTCAGTAGTAATTGCTGAATTAATCTTTCTTGAGTCTTGGTCTCAATTTAAATGGTACTTTATGGCAAGCAACTGTAGTTGTGTTGTGTTTTTCTTTGATGTGCTTTGCAATGTTTCTATATCAAATAAATGTGAATAGTCACCTACTAATAAATGGTAGATTTACTTAAATACATCTCCATCAACCTTAAACCTACTCACTTCATAAACCTAACCAAAGTTTTCTCCTGGCTTTCTGAGAGAGGCTGCCAAGTTAATAGTGCTAGTACAATAATTGAAAACAATTCCAAGGTAAGTGGGCTGATTAACTATTGGCCATTCATTTCTGCTGATGGATATAGAATGGGCTGGCTGACACATTACCTTGATTTTTCCCCAAACTGACAATTAGTTCAGAACTGGTCACAGGCAGTTTGCCAACAGCTGGAGATCTTCCCCACCATGGCTGGTCATTGGCATTATTTCCAGCACAGCATTCCTCACTAAATACTGAAAATTTTCTGATGTATTTGATAATCTGCCTTCACACCAGTCATACAAATGACCAACTGCTCTGCAGCTCAAGCAGCAGCAATTCCCTTTGATCACATCTATTCACTGTCTGAACCAGACAGCCTTGAAAACTAACTCCTAGGAGAAGCCTTACCAAGGGATTCATCTCAGCAGGAAACCTGCTCCTAGTTGTCAAAAAAGGTTCATAGTTTATCCTACCAGGTCACTGTCCAGAATTGATACCTACTGTATCTCATGAACAAATTACTTGGACTCTTAACAGGCAGAATTTTCACTGAACTGGATATCCTGAGGGTGTAAAATCTGATCTGCATCTGTAAGGACAGTCTACAGAAGACCACATTTAGGGCTTTAAACTAGATTCCCCATGGGATGGAAACCAAAGCCCTGAGGTAAGTAAGTGGGTGACCCGGAGGAGGTGCAAGCAGGAGTGGGCAACAGGGGAGGCATTCTCATTCTTCCTGAGAAATCATGACAATTGGCTAGCTACCTTAGGTGCTTGTACATAAATGCACTGAGCCTGGGAAACAAGCAAGAAGAATTGGAAGTCCTTGTACAATCACAGAACAACAACGTGATTGAAATAACGAGACTTAGTGGGATGGTTCACGTGACTGGAGCACTGTCATGGATGGGTATAAAGTGTTCAGGAAAGACAGGTGGGCGAGAAGAGGGAAAGGAGTTGCACTGTATGTAAAAGAGCCATACGATAGCTCAGAGCTCCAGTAGGAAACTGGAGATAGGACTGTTGAAAGTCTCTGGGTTAAGGTCAGAGGGGGGAGCAACAAGAATGATGTTGTGGTGGGGCATTGCTATTGACTACTAGAGCAGGAGGATGAGGTGGATGAGGCTTTCTCCAAACAGCTAGCAGAAGTTTCCTTTTCCTGATCGCAAGCCCTGGTTCTCATGGGGGACTTCAATCACCTGACATCTGCTGGGAGGGCAATACAACAGTGCACAGGCAATCCAGGAAGCTTCTGGAAAGTGGTGGGAACAACTTCCAGGTGCAAGTGCTGGAGAGGCCAACTAGGGGCCATGCTCTTCTTGACCTGCTGCTCACAAACAGGGAAGAGTTGGTGGGGAATGTAGTAGTGGATGGCAACTTGGGCATCAGTTGACCATGAGATGATTGAGTTCAAGATCTTCAGAAAAGGAAGGAAGGAGAGCAGCAGAGTAAGGACCCTGGACTTCAGAAAAGCAGACTCTGACTCTCCAAGGGAACTCATGGGCAGGATCCCCTGGGAAGCCAGTCTGAAGGGAAGAAGAGTCCAGGAGAGCTGGCTGTACTTTAAAGAAACCTTACTGAGAGTGCAGGAACAAACCATCCCAATATGCAGGAAGACTAGCAAGTATCGCAGAAACCAGTTTGACTTAGCAGGGAACTCTTCAATGATCTAAGTCACAAAAAGGAAATTTTAAGGAGTGGAAACTTGGACAAACAACTAGGGAGGAGTATAAGACTATTGCTTAGGCATGGAGGGATGAAGTCAGGAAAGCCAAAGCACAACTGGAGTTGTAGCTAGTAAGAGACAAGGAAGGTAACAAGAAGGGTTTCTGCAAGTAAGTCAGTAATAAAAGGAGGGTCATGGAAAGTGTGGGTCCCTTATTGAATTGGGGGTGCAGAAAAGGCTGAAGTACTCAATGCCTTTTTCACCTCGTCCTTATAGGCAAAGTCAGCTCCCAGCACCTGGCAGCGCAGACTGGGGAGGTGAGCAGCCAACAGTGGAAAAAGAACCAGTTGGAGACTATTTAGAAAAGCTGGACATATACAGGATGCATTCAAGGGTGCTGTGGGTGTTGGCCTATATGATTGCAGAGCCACTAGCCTTCATCTTTGAAAACTCATGGCGATCAAGAGAGGTCCTGGACTATTGGAAAAGGGCAAATATAGTATCCATATTTAAGAAAGAGAAAAAGGAAAATCCAGGGAACTACAGACTGCTCAGCCTCACCTCAGTTACTAGAAAAGTCATGGAGCAGATTTCTAAGCACCTGGAGATGAAGACAGTTATTGGGAACAATCAGCATGGATTCATCAAGGGCATGTTATGCTTGACCAACCTGATTACCTTCTATGACGGGATGACTGGCTCTGTGGATGCAGGGAGACCAGTGGATGTGATATACCTTGAATTTAGCTAGGCCTTTGTTACAGTCTCCCACAACAGTCTCACAAGCAAGCTAAAGAAGTATGACTTGGATGAATGAACTGTAAGGCAGATAGAAAACTGGCTGGGTCATCAGGCTCAGAGTTAGTAGCCAATGGCTTGATGTCTAGTTGGCAGCTGATATCAAGTGCAGTATGCTAAGGGTTACTCCTAGGACTGGTTTTGTTCAATATCTTCACCAGTGACCTGGGAAGATGGCATAGAGTACACCCTCAGCAAGTCTGCAGATGACACCAAGCTAGAGGGAGTAGTAAATATGCTGGAGAGTAGGGTTAGGATTCAGAGAAACCTCACCAAATTGGAGGATCAGACAAAAAGAAATCTCACAACAACAAGGAGAAGTAGAAAGTCCTGCACTTAGAATGGAAAAGTCCCATGCCCCGGTGCAGGCTGGGGACTGACTGGCTAAGCAGCAGCTCTGCAGAAAAGGATCTGGGTATTACAGTGGATAATAACCTGAATATGAGCCAACAGTGTTCCCTTGTTGCCAAGAAGGCTAAAGGTGTACCGGGCTGTATTGGTAGAAGCATTGCCAGCAGATCAAGGGAAGTGATTATTCTCCTCTATTCAGCACTGGTGAGGCCACATCTGGAGTACTCTTTCCAGTTTTGGGCCCTCCGCTACAGAAATGATGTGGACAAATTGGAGATAGTCCAATGGAGGCTAACAAAAATGGTTAGGGGCTAGGGCAGATGACTTCTAAGGAAAGACTGAGGGAAGTCTGGAGAAGAGAAGACTGAGGGGGTATTTAATAGCAGCCTTCAACTATCTGAAGGGCAGTTCCAAAGAGGACAGAGCTAGACTATTCTTAGTGGTAGCAGGTAACAGAACAAGAAGCAATGGTCTCAAGTTACAGCAAGGGAAGTTTAGGTTAGATATTAAGAAAACCTTTCTCACTAGGAGGATAATACAAAACTGGACCAGATTACCCAGAGAGGTGGTAGAATCTCCTCCACCTTTGGAGGTTTTTAGGACACAGCTAGAAAAAGCCTTGGCTGGGATGAGCTTGTTGGACACACTCCTGCTTTGAGCAAGGTGTTGAACTACATGACTTCCTGAGGTCCCCTCCAACCCTAATTTTCTATGATTCTATATCCAGTATTATCATTTTAAATATATTGTCATGTGTGGCAACCTCTAACACCTCAGCTTGAACAGTTTATTAATGATTTTAGACCAAAGGTGTTCAACCTCCAGCTCACAGGCCAAATCCAGCTCACAGAGCTGTAACATCCCTTGCTAGAAAAAGCCTTGGCTGGGATGGTATAATTCGGGATGGTCCTGCTTTGAGCAAGGGGTTGGACTAGCTGTCCTCCTGAGGTCCCTTCCAACCTTAATATTCTATGATTTTATGATCCAGTCCAAGGGGCTCCCCCAACGGTTCAGAAACTTGCCAGCTGGGAGCAATGGAAGCTCCATGAAGATGGACCCAGCCTCACCTGGGCTACTGCCCAGGCAGTGAGATCAGGGCCAGGCCACCCCCATGACGCCACATTTGGCTGAGCTGTTCCCCCCACATCCTCATGCCTAGATCAGGGTTACTCCACCTCCCCCCTCCATGCACCTGGACTGCAACTGGGCTGCTTCCCCATCCCCTCCCACATCTGGGTTGGGTCCACTCCATGCCCTTCCCTACCCCCCTGCATCCAGATCACAGGTGCTCTGCCCCACCCCCTCTACACATCTGGATCAGGACTGGGCTGCTCCCCCACTTCCCCACATGTCTGGATCAGAGCCACGTTGCCTCTTTCCCTGCATCCACACTGTAGCCTTTCCACACCCCACACACATCTGGATTTCAGCTGGCCTACCCCCATTTAGATGTGCATCCCTAGACATCCAGATTGGGACTGGGCTGCTTTCTCCTCAGTCGTATTGGACCCACCAGCTGTACCTGACCCACAGAGGGACCTGGTACTGCCCACCTGGCTTGCGGAGTGAAAAGTTTGGGCCCCACTGTTTTAACCCATTATAAATGGGATCAATGCAGCTCTATCTAGATGTGTCAGAGTGATGGTGTAGCTGACATGATCCAGGAATTACGCAAGAGGCAAAGATTTCTTAGAGTAATATTGGTCCAATAAAAGACATCACCCTAAGAAATTTTTGCCTCTCTATCTAGATGACATTCTTAGTTTTTGGAAACCTAGAAGTAACACGATCAATATGTTCACCTTGTCCTGGAAGATCTCTGTCAGAATAGCCTGCATATCAAATAGGGTAAGTATGAGTTTGACCAAACTACAGAGGAATTACAATGGAATCTTCCCCTGGGGGCTGTAGCTGGACCTCTGCAAGACTGCTGCTGTGACTGACTGAGTTGCCTCAAAGAACATGAGGGGAATGCAGTGCTTCCTTAAGTTTGTGAGTGCTTACCTAAGATGTATCAAGAATTTCTCCAACCTTCACTACTTTAAAAAGGGAGTACACTTCAAATGGTCCACAGAAGGTTGATTAACCAACCTTCAACCAACTGAGGAAGGCTTTCCCTTTCCATGCACAACTAGTGCCCCCAGGCCCAGCCAGTCATCTTGTTGTGAAAGTGGTCCCCAACTTTGGAAGCAGAGCTATTCTATCACAGCAGGAGCAGAGATACTTATGTGCCTTCTGTTCACAAAGACAACCCCTTAGAGACCCTAAATATGACACCTGGGACAAGGAATTACCAGTCATTAGTTGCCGAATCATATTATCATTTGGAGGGGGCCAAATGCCTAGTTCAGCTCCTCAGAGATAATAAAGACTCGTAGCACACCTGCTCTGCCACAGCCTGAACCAGAGACAGTTCTGGTGGTCCTTATTCCTGCAATCCAGCTTTGTAGATTTGCCATACAGAAGAAGAAACCCAAAAAAACCTTTGTAGTTATTTATTGGCCTTACTATTAAAATGGCAAAGCAGTTGCTCTGCTGTGTAAGGACAAGTATGGCAAATGCCCTCTGCCATTCTGAGACCTACCAAATTAGCCAGCGGTATAAGGGAGCTTCTCTGGTCTCTCCTGTTAACTAAAACCACTCATACGCTGTTCACCCACGACACCCAACTTGACTTAGATACAGGTTTAAAAGGAACATCCTTAATTGTAAGGGACGCATTTGCACCCCCATTAAAAGACAACCACAGTTAAAGACACTTAAACTCCATCGCAATACACATCTGACAGGCCACCTGGAGCTTTTGGTGGCTGAAAATACAATTTGACATAAAGGCACATGCTGACTCATGAGAGAGGTACTCTCATACCAAGCCAATCCCTTTGAGTTCCTTCAGCACCTACGCACTCCAGTCCCACCTTGACTGACTACTTTATTACTGACCTCCTCTGCTCCCAGGTCTATGCTTCAATGCTGAAGATCATGAATATGTTAAGGAAGATGGCCCATTTCATCCCTTGTCATTGAGTTCCCCATTCCTCAGGTAATAGCCCAACTATTCCTGGAGAACATCTTTCAGTTCTGCAGCATGCCACCGAGTACTGTTTCTGCCTGGGGCCCACAAATCATTTCCCATTTCTGGCACAAATTCTTCAGGCTCCTGAATGGAAATTTGCACACCTCTTCACCCTCTTACACTCCATCAGCTGGTCAGACGAGACAGGTAATTACAGTATTGGGACAGTAGCTCCAGTGCTTCCTCAGCTTCTACCAAAACAACTGGGTTTGCCTTCAACCACTTGCTCCTCCAGGCAAGTCTCCATCCAGTGAAACCCTTTCTACACCAACTACAAGTTGCATCTATTTTCACCTGGTCCTACCTAATTCCTCTCTGAAATGCCTCCCATATTGGAACTGGTTATTCCCCTACACAAAATCTAGTGGTTCCTGAAGATATTTAAATCAGGCTAAGTATTCACGCAAGTGCTTCATGGTCTGCATGGGGTGAATCCGGGGGGTAGTGTGGTGGTGCAGGTACATCCCCCTTCAGCACTCTCACTGTTCACAGAAGCAGAGGGCCCACTCAGTCCAGAGTTGAACTGCCCAGTCCCTCTTTCCCAGCTGGTAGGCAGCCACCAGTACCTGCTGAGCTAGCCAAAGGCCTGATCCTGCTGGAACCAAGCTATACAGCCCCTCTTCATTGCCATATCCTGGCAGTCCTGGAGGCCAAGCGCCTGATCCTGACTGCACCCCCGCTTTTGTAAATTCTAGATCCACGGTAGGCAGACTAGCACCACTGAGAAGCTCCTACCTTCTCTAAATAACAAGGTGCAGCTGTCATCCCAAAACTTTACTTTGCTTGCTCCTTGGCTAAGCTCAATCATCTGTACCCAGGACTGTTTCAAACTAAGGCACAAATTAACCCAGTGGCTTATTGACTACATTTGCTAGAATCCATGAAAGTCTACCCCTTTATCCATGTCCTTGCTTAAATGCTGCTGAGAGAATCCCTTCCTAGGCTGTTCAGCCCACTCCCTTTCTCCCATAGCCACGTCTCATGATCCAGTCAAGAGGAGTCCATAGTAAAACAGACCTGGGCTCATCCTGTGGCAAACTCCTCTGTTTGATCAACTGAGCAAGCTTGAAGCCAGCAGATTCATTGTAGGAATTAGCTGAAGGTGTTAGTGCCCCTATTTGATGTAAGCTTTCCACCATGGTCCATCTCACAGGCCTGGTCTAAAGGCACCTAGAAGGAGTCTCTGGGAGAGAGGGGATCAGTGTGATAAGTCATGGTCCATCTGGTGAAGAGTCATTATTCAAACAGTCAGTCAGCCATTTTTTGTTGCGTCTGCAGGAAGTCACCTCTGCCCTAACACAACCTTAAAACTGTTGGCTGCATCATCGTTCCAGCAGTCTTCCCAATATTCCTTACTACGATAATATATCTGACCACCCACAGGCTTGCAGCCGGAGTGGTGCTAAACTATCGAATGGACAATAAGCTGTTTAACCTTAGCCAACTCCAAACCAAAACTAGGACCACCTTGACCTCAATCTTTCAGCTCCAGTGTGCTGATGATGCTGTAGTCTGTGCCCACTCAGAAGCAGATCTTCAGGCAATTGTCAACAGCCTTACCAAGGCATACAAGAAAATGGGACTAACACTTGACATTCAAAAGACTAAGGTCCTCCACCAACAAGCCAGTAATACAGATCCACAGTGAGACTCTGGAGAAGTTTGAGTATTTCTTGTACCTTGGAAGCCGTCTCTTACAGAAAGCTGACATTGACAAAGATACCCAACATCAGCTCAAATATGCAAATGCAGCCTTTGGATGCCTGAAGAAATAGGTGTTCAAGGATCAAGACATCAGATCCAAAACCAAGCTTATGGTTTATCAAGCAATCGTGAGCCCCACCTTGCAGTATGGAGCTGAGACATGGACAACATACAGGAGACAACTAAAGTTGTAGAAGTACCATCAATAGTGCCTGTAGAACGTCCTTTGAATCCTAAGGGAAAATAGACACATCAACATTAGTATCCATCTGCAAGCAAACACCGAGAGTATTGAGGCAATGATCATCCAACATTAACTTCATTGGGCTGGTTATAGATTCATAGATGTTAGGGACAGAAGGGACCTCAATAGATCATTGAGTCTGACCCCCTGCATAGACAGGAAAGTGCTGGGTTCAGACTACCCCAGCCAGATTCCCATCCAACCTCCTCCTGAAGACACCTAAGGTAGGGGAGAGCACCACCTCCCTTGGGAGCCCATTCCAGACCTTGGCCACTCTAACTGTGAAGAAGTTCCTCCTAATGTTCAGTCTAAATCTGCTCTCTGCTAGCTTAAGGCCATTATTTCTTGTGACACCCAGGGGAGCCTTGGTGAGTAGAGCCTCACCAATTCCCTTCTGCGCCCCCATGATGACTTTATAGGCAACCAAAAGGTTGCCTCTCAACCTACTCTTACGGAGGCTGAAGAGGTCCAGGTGCCCTAGTATCTCCTCATAAGGGTTGGCCTGCAAGCCCTTAACCATATGAGTGGCCCTTCTCTGGACCCTCTCCAGGTTATCCACATCCCTCTTCAAGTGTGGTGCCCAAAACTGGACACAGTACTCCAACTGTGGTCTGGCCAGCGCCCGATAGAGGGGAAGTATCACCTCCTTGGTTCTGTTGAACCAAGTATCACCTCCTTGGTTTTATCTGCTGATGCACGATAAAGTGCAGTTAGCTTTTCTGATGACTTCATCACACTGACAACTCATGTTCATCTTGGAGTCCACCAGGACTCCAAGATCCCTTTCCGCTTCCGTGCTACCGAGCAGGTCATTTCCTAGGCAGTAGGTGCACTGGACATTTTTCTTCCAAAGGTGCAGCACTCTGCATTCTCCTTGTTAAATCGCATTCTATTGTCTTCTGCCCATTTGTCCAACCTGTCCAGGTCTGCCTGTAGCTGTTCCCTGCCCTCCAGTGTGTCCACTTCTCCTCACAGTTTTGCATCATCTGCAAACTTGGATAGAGTACACTTCACTCCCTCGTCCAAGTCACTGATGAAGACATTGAAGAGTATTGGTCCAAGGATCGAGCCCTGAGGGAGCCTACTACTCACTCCCTTCCAGTTTGATACCAACCCATCCACTACCACTCTCTGGGTATGACCCTCTAGCCAATTCGCCACCCATTGGACTGTGTAAGCATCCAAGTCACAACTGGATAACATCCAAGTTATGTTAACCAGATGTCTGACTCCAGACTCCCAAAGCAAGTTATATTCTCCTAGCTCAGCCAAGGTGTACACTCAAGAGGGGGACAGAGAAAGCCCTTGGAGATGTCCTCAAAGCCAACTTAAAAAAATGCAACACGGATGTCAACTCATGGGAGACTATCACCCAGCACTGCCTCAAATGGAAGAAGAGTTTGCTGCAAGGATCTCAGTACTCTGAAACCTCATGACAACAGCAGGTGATGGAAAAGCAGGAGTGGCAGAAACAGCATGTTGCAGACCAAATAAAAAAAATCAGTGCCATCCACCCCACATGGAACACATGAATGAACTGCAGTAGAGTCTTGACAGGCCTCATCAGCCACCTTTGAACACACAGATAAGATAATCATAGAAGACAATCATCCTTGACTACAAGGGATAGCCAAAGAAGACAAAACCAAGAGTTTGTAGATTGGCACAGCACACATCCCATGAGGTTTGCAATTCTTCCTCAACAGAAATAGGATCGGCAAAAGAAAGTTGCCAGCTGCCATCTGCACAAGTTCTTTCTATCATCTTTGCTGCTTAGTTTCTCCATCTCTAACCTTGGCAGTTGTTCGGCAGCAGCAATATTTGAGGGTCTGTACCAAAGGATTATTCTGGGTGATATCTTTTATTGGACCAATGGTATAATGGTATGGTCGGTATAAACATAGGTAAGCTTTCATATATCAAAGTACCCTTCATCAGGCCTCTCAGGCAGAAGCAGACACAGTTGAACTAAACAGCAGATGGAACAAAAGTTTCGGTATCCATTATCAGGGATCCTGGTTTTCTCTGTTTGAAAATTGCAAAGTCTCTGATTTAAGACCCTCAAAACTGTGATTAAAATGAAATATCACTATATACATATGCCTTTTACCACTATACAGTTATATAGCTTTCCTAGTGGTTTGCCATGATCGTATAGTGGTTAGTACTCTGTGTTGTGGCCACAGCAACCTCGGTTCGAATCCGAGTCATGGCAAGAGAGGAGAGGGTTCATTTTACCTTCAAAAGGAAACTGGACTCCCACCTTGCTGGGATTACTTGACTCCAGCAATTTTTCCTGCCTAGAGCAGGGGGCTGGACTTGATGCTCTCATGAGGTCCCTTCCAGGCGTAAACTTCTGTGAATATATATGTATGTACCAACCGAACATAATCTTTTATTGATATATTTACAATTTTAAATCAATTTGGAAGCCTATCAATGCCTCAATCACTATAATAAAATAAATTCTAAGTACCTATAAATTTTGGTATTTGATTTTGGGTTTATCATGGAAAATTAGAGCTTCCCCTGCCCCCCTTCGCTTACCAGGACACAGGTCCAGGCCCCTCACTCCCAAGTCACAGACTCCCACATCCCAGCCCTGCCAAGACCTTGGTGGTCTCCAACTGCCAAGGGGTGGTGGACCCAGGTCCACCGCCCCTTGACCCCTGCAGCAGTGCCTGAGCCCTAGCTGCTTTCCATGGGAGGTGGCAGCTGCTGCAGTGGAGTGAAGCCCAGCTCCCCCTCCCCCATGGGTAGCATGGCCAGAGCCAAGCCAATGGGGGTGGGGGGACAGTATTGGCTGCCTGTTGTCAGCTTAGAGCTCCCCCCCAGGGCCTCTGAGGCCCATCTGCAGTGGCAAGGAACCTCTCCTGCTCTGCTCTACAGAGGTCCCAGGGGGAGGGTAGCAAGGTAGGGAGCCCAAAGTCTGCAATGGGCAGTCCGCCTCCACCCCACACACAGATCTGGGGGGCACACACCCCTAGCCCGCTCTCCCCTAGGAGTGTGCTCAGTGGTGGGGAGCCAGCCCCACCCACTCCTTCCCCCCAGGTGTGCTGCTCACATTTCTGCCCTGCTCCCCGCCTGGGCCCTGCATTCCAGGCCCAGGCCCCAAGCCCCATACACTGCCCTGGCTGGGCAGTGGCAACAGCCCCAGCCCCAGCACTAACCAACTCCCTCCCTGCATCCATCCCTATGAGGGCCTCAATCCCCCTTTCCCCACCCTTGCCACCAGTCTTACCTGTGGGAGCTGCTTTCCATGTGCATGTGTGAGTGTGCGCGTGCATGTGGCGCCCCTGCCTGACCACTCTTCTCCCATTCCCCCCAGCCCCTTGCAGGCTGCAATTTTGCCAGCCTGCAGAGAGTTTTGTAAAAGTAGAAAATCTGCATGTCTTTCTGTTAAAATGAAAAATCAGCTGGTTTTTTCCAGTTAAAGGGAAAACCTTAATTTTTTTTCCATTTTCTTGGGGGAAACGGAAAGCATGGATCCCTGTGAAGTGTAGAGGTTAGCAAGTATCAAGAAGATTATAAAGGACCATAAAGTCATTACCTATGTTAAGTCCCTGGTTCTTAGTGTCCAACAAACTAATGAATTTTTGTTGCCAGTTCTTCTTGTACAGGTGTTGGGGAGATCTCCTATGAGCACTAAAACTATAAGATCAGACGGGGAGTGATTTTTCTGTGAAAAAAATGTTCTCCTGTGTTCTAGTATCTCTGTCCTTTATCTTTTTTTTTGGTGGTTATTCACCCTGGGGCATAGTTTTGCTCTGGTTTAATCCACATCATTTCCATGAGGGCATTTGGTGCAGAAGTGCTGGGAATATTTTTCTCAAGATCTGGTCCTTTTCAAGTACGGGCTGTAGTTGTTTAATGATCCTTTCCATAGGTTGAGGTAGTTGACAACAAGGGTGTGCAGTTACTGGGGGATTTTTCTTGTATTGTAATAGGTTGTTGTAGGGTATCTGGGTGGCTCTTTCAAAGATAAGGTCTTTCTCCGCTGGAGGGTCCTTGCTGGGTAAAGGCAATTTGCAGTTTGGCAAGATGATTGTCAGGAGTGTTCTCAGAGCAGATGTGGTATTCTGTGCATAGCAGTTTCCAGGGTGCTGTCTCAGATGTAGATGGCAGTCTAGAAAGTTGATGTTAGTGCAGAATATCCAGAAAGAACGTGACCGAAGGGCACAAGCTGTTAAACTTACTGTGGAAGTCAGTAAGCATGTCCAGGTATCTTAGTGCAGATGATGAAAATGCTATCTATATTATGCAGGTATAGGGCAGGTTTGGTGGCATAATTTGCTAAAAGTGCCTTTTCCTGGTGGTTTATGAAGAGGCTGGCAAATTGGAAAGCCATTCTTGTGCCCATGGTTTGGAGGAAATGTTGAAAGCTTGCCTATACCAACCATACAGTTCGTCCAATAAAAAATATCACTCACAGGAATTCTTGCCTTTCTCAGATCTCCTGGACGAGATGTGGCCCACAGAGTCATTGCATCTGGTCTGTGGAGCTCCTCACGGGTTGGGGAATTTGACAGAGGGGAACAGTGGCCATTAATACGGTCACCCTGCCAAATTCCCAAACCCTGAGCCCTGCGTCGGAACCAGGCCACACCGCCTTCTCCCGGCAGGGCCATGTGGGGGCTGGGCCCCCCCCCCCAGCATGGCCAGATGGCGGCTGCTGTGCCAGCCCCAGGCGCTGGGCTGGAACCACCATCCAGCCCACACTTGGACTGGCGCACTCCCATCTGGCCCACCAGGGAACCAGGTTGTCCTGGGCCATCGCAGCAACATCACTTCACCACTACCAAGACTTGTAGGGACAACTGTATACAATACTGTACACAGTAGCACTGCTAAAAAAGTTGACCCAAGTGACATACTGGGGGTTAAAATTACAAAAGGTTATAACTTGGTCTCCTGGCAGGGCGGGGGGGAGGGAGGGTCAGCATGCACTTGCTATGGGGCAGCTGTTAAACCCAGCAGAGACTGAGGGATGAGCTGCAACACTCCTTTTTAAAACGGTGTTTTACCAAACCATGTGAAGTAAGAGATGCAGTAGGAGGACCAGACACCTGTTCGCTCTCACTTTAGGCAGTTGTCTCGAGGGCTCTCATTCCCCGGGGTCGATGATGGATCCCAAGTCTTGTGCAAAGAGGGACACTGCAAAGCCACCTAGTTTACAAGCTAAACCTTTAACAATGTTGCCAAGCCAAGTATTCAAAGGTTAAGCAATGCAATGCAGACCCAGGCCACCCGGTACTTCGTGGCAGTCCTGAATTGCAGAACCACCTCCATCTCTCCTACACAGCCCGAGACTCAGCAGTGCCCACATAAAAGACCAGCATTTCAACGCTGCTGGGCTGAGCCCTGCTTGTGAAGGTGTGACCCTGCCGCGTTTGCCAGGGGCTAGTCAGGCGCCGTCTCAATCCCGGATTATCCGCTCCGGGCCGGTCTCCCGCGGCTCCGCTCCAGCGCGCAGGTCCCCAACCGTTCAGGGCCCCCGGGGCGAGGCTGCCCGCCCTCACGCAGCAGGGGGACAGCCAAGGCGCAGGAAAACAACGGCAAAAAAACATCCAGCACTTCGGAGCGCGCGCCGCACCCGGGCCCGGGCCCTACCCCTGCAGCCCGCGCGGCTCGCTCCGAGGGGGCGGGCCCAGCTGTGGCGCCCCGCCCCGCCCCGCCCCGCCCCCTGTGTGGGCGCAGCCCAGCGCCCGGCTCAAAAAGCGGCGCTGCGCCAGCGCGCGCGGGAGCAGCCGCCGGCGGACGCTGCGGAGGGTGAGGCGCGGGGAGCTGGGCTGCGGGGTGGTGCGGCGCGTCTCGCTCCCGGCCCGCCCTGGCCGCCTCCTGTCGCCAGCCGAAGACTTCCGGCCGGGGGGGGGGCAGTTCTCGGGGCCGCGTTTGGACAAGTTGTGGGGTGTAAGATGTTGCCTTGTCTGACGCTATCCCGTCCTCCTGGGAAATCCTTGCCTCTCCTGTCACTTCTGAGTTGTCACCGCCCCAGCATCGCTCCTGCTCCCCTCATGGTCCTGGTCTCCTTGCCCACCGCATCAGTCTGCCTCTTAAGACTCCTCCTCTCCAGCTGCGTGTCCTGATTTCCCATTTTCCTCCCTGCAGGTCCTGGTTTGATTTTGATGATCTCTTTCCGCAGCTTCCAGCTCACAGCCTCCTCCTTCCCCAGCTGTCTCATCCAGCCTGTTTCCCCCCTTCCCACCTGTATGCTCTTTCGGCCCAACATGACCTCCCTGCAGCTCTCAGCCCTGGCTCTTTGCCCCATTACGTGAATTTCCCTGCTTGCCTATCAGTCTCCTTTCCCCAGCTTCTTGCCCCAGTCCTTCCCTTCTCTTCTGCTTCATGTTTCTTGGGTACTTTCTTCCCCCAGACTAATCAGGCATTGAAAGCCCAGAAGCAACTGCAGTTCTCCCTGCTCTAATTTCAGGTGACTAGTCCCAGCCTGGCCCCCAAGAGCTGCAGTTGCAGGGAAAGTTCAATTGTGCTGTTGAATCCCGAGTTGGTGCACACACAGCTGCTCTTCAGGAATGTGCAGTCCAGTCACGCACAGGAGTGGTGAGGGCACGGAGCATGGGGATGCTGGGGTGAAATCTGTGAAGACCTGTGGCAAAAGCCTAGCAAGTCTCTGAGCATATGTGAGCTGGGATTCCTGCCCCTTCTCCCCCAAAGAAAAGCTGTTACTTGGCTACAACTGGGTGAGTTTTTCACAGCATCAGCAAAAAAACACATCCCTGATGCACAAGTCAAACTTCAAGTCCCTGCTCTAAGGGAGGGAAGCACCCAAGCTTGTTATTTTGTCTTTCTTTTCTTAGAAGGAGCTGGAGGCAGAACACCTGATAATTTAAAAAAAACAAAAAAAACCCCAACCCAAAAAACTCAAATGTTTGAAAACGGGAAGCATTAAACAACATTGAGTGACAGGTTGCATTACCAGCTCTATCTTTAATGTATGTTAAAGCTTCTTGTGATCTCTTGCTGTCCAGCAGAAATCTTTCAAGGCTTTTTTGGTAAAATGTTCACCAACTCTTGCTTCTTTCAACTGGTGCTCAGTCAAGATAGTAAGTTGGTGTTTGCCTCCAGTAAAAGCAGTTGCCATCTTGCTTTAAGGGAGCTCTAAAGCCTGGCTTTCCTTGGGGAAGTGGCCATAGTCACCATGGTGAAAGAGTGGGAGCAAAGAAGAGGATGAGGAAAACATAGGTAGGTAAGGACTATGGGACAGCACAGAGAGGCAAAATATGAGCTGACCAGGAAACCACATCTGGTCAAGACAGGAAGGGAAATAGAACTGGTTTAGAGGGAGAAGAGGAGGGAGAGCACAGCAGCACAGTTCTCCTAGTCTAGTGTGTTAGGTTGACAAGTGTGATGGACTTGAAAAGGAACAACCAGTGGGAGGCTCTTACTGTATGGATTTAGTATCAGATTTTTGGACATAAAATAATTGCATGTAGATCAGGGACAGACCGCGCTCCAAAAAAACCTGAAAACTGGGGAGGGGGGGCAAGAAGGGGAGAGAATCAAAAAAATAAATAAAACCAAAGAAACAGTTTGGTTTGGGTTACTCTTGACTAATGATTAGAAGTGACTGCTATAGTCATAATCACTAATATATTAGAAGCTTTTTCAAATCCTGAATAAGGCAATGCCTTGGTCCTGGAATTGAATCAGCAGGCTAGGACTCTGCTGCCCATCCAGATGCCACAGCAGGAATGGAACCTAATCTGGGAAGAATGATCCAACACAGAAGTGTTGTCAACACTGCTATCCCAAGCTGTATGACAGTATGAGAAGCTCAGCTTTCACTTGCACAGGGAAGAGTGCATTTCTAACCTTCATGGTTTCAAAGGAGAGCTTGAGAATACGAACTCTAAATGTTCAAAAATCAGAAGGCAAACAGAACCCAAAATTTATTATTTTCATCTCATTTGGGTTTGAGTGACTCGGGCTGGCAATAATGAAAAGCATTTTCATTGACAAAGAAGTAAAGATAAGAAAACTGGAATTTATTTCTTGTTCCCAGGTACCTGGCTGGGCTTGGGGTACTATTCCATTTTAATTCTATTGTCTATGCTAAGGTTGTAACCACGCTTCTTTCTTGAGTTGTATTTTGATTTCCATGTCTCCTCTAGCCTAACCTCTTCTTCCCACTTCCAGTTTTATTCTAACAGTTGTTGGCTTGAAAATGGCTTGAGAGCAAGCAGAGACAGAGGAGAACATGAAAAGGAAGCACTTAAACACAGGTGAAGCTATTGGCATCTGATCTTGTAGCAATGCTGTCAGGCATGCAATCAGCTATGGGCTTATTGCTTCTTATTTTATTCCAAGTATTCTTTCAGTGGGACTCTTAAAGAGAGGAGTTCAGTCATGCACTGGCTTTACTATTAAAATTTGGTGGTAGCCTAAGTAAAATTAGTCATTTTGGATTTTGCAGCACAAAACATGGGTCTTTCATCTTCAAAGCCACAACAAACTGTTCTGAATATTCCTTCTTTTGTGGTACTGAAAGAATTAAGAAAATATGCACGTTTCTTTTTCAAATGCATGTTTCGGTAAAATCTCCCTAGTACAAGGAGAATGCAATATATTGTTTATACTAGTGAAATAAATCTCTAGATTTTTTTTAAAAGGTTCCAGATTTGAATTATATGTTTTAACTTTTGTTTTACTTCAGCTGTATTTATTTATTTATTTATTTATTTATTTATTTTGTCAGAGCAAGATTGGGAGAATTAGGACAAATACTCTATCCTAATTCTAATGACATGGTACCATAATTGCTAACACAGAGTGCCTTGATAGAAGAAAGTTTGACACAACTTAGCCATTGTCGTTATTAGCTGAGCTTGGGAACTCCTTACTCAACCGGATGGCATTTCTCTTCGTAACAGTAACTTCTGAACACTGTATACTGTCCATTCTTCTAGGCATTCATGGGTAGAATTCACTAACTTTTTGTTTAGTTGGGAGGGAGGGAGAGGGAGAGGACCAGAAAACTTGAAGTGAAGGGGAAATGCAGGACAAAGGGAGCTCCTGGCATCTGGTTAGCAGACACAGCTTCAAGCACGTGTCTAATTGTCTACAGATCAAAGGATTAGTTAATGGCATTAATTTTCACCTGCCATCAGAACCTTGCTCTCATCTCTTTCCTGTCTTCCCAATAAAATTTAACAGGTTGACACCCTGCATGACGTATTTCCCAGACAGAACAAAAAATACTGGTGAGGAAAGGGCAGGGACTTGCAAACTGACTCTGAGGGGTGATGGGGGGGGATCTTGGCTTGTGTGCAGATACAGAGTTCTTGACATTCAGTACAGAGGGTCAGAGATCTAGACATGGAGGGGGGATAGAAGGTGGCATGGAAAAAATGGTTGAGCTCAATCTCTCTCTCTGTCTCAGAAACTATGAATTCTATCCTGTCCCCAAGACATGCTAAGGTGAGGAAAAATTTTTAAAAGTTCATTCTGCCTTTGAACTTTTTCAGTTTATTTCACAGAGAGCCTGAATTCTTGGCTCCACCACAGCACCTTAGCAAGTGCTCCACTAGTACAAAACAAAGAGTGTGTTTTTGCTGTACAGCACAGTCATCACAGAGATGCCCGAATTAGCTTTAAACCTTGGGAGCTCTGCATGGATGAACCTCTCCTGCTGAAAAGCAGTTGTGTGGCGCTCAATTCTACCATGGCTAAACTGTTTCCAGTACCCAAAGACGAGTCTAGTACAGTACAGTGCAGTGTATATGTACCCAAAGTCGCATAGTAAATTTGCATCCAGCTGTTTTTAGTACACCTGTCATTTTTTGAATAATGCATGCCAAGACGGTGGTTATAGGTTTTCCACAACACTTTCCCTTTTTACAGTTATTCATAGCACTATATTTTCAGTCTCCACTTTGAAACTTGACCCATGGCTATTAGAATCCTCAGTGCAAAGAAATGCAGGACACTTGAATAATCATAAAACAATGTAATAGGGTGTACTTGTATGGTAGCAGTTTCCTTGAAGAAGGATGGCTTGGCAGAGTGGAGGAGGACCTTAATCCATAATTTTTTCAGTAATAGAACCATCATCTTAAACCTCCTGATGTACTAAAAGTACTCCTGGCTCTGTCTGAGTTTAGGTATCAAAGTCTTTCATTCAAATTTGCCAAAATGTTCCTCAAAAGCATGTCCTGCAGTAGTTTTTTTCCAAGTCATGGTATCCATAGTCACCGTTTCTCAAGGAAAGTTTTAGATGTTGTACCACTATGATCCATGGTTAAGTTGTGTAGGCTATTTTTAACAGAGAATTGAGCATGTACAGGGTCAGGAAAAAGTGGTATTGGATTTAATAGCAGTGCATAAATGATCTAGTAATCAAATAGGAATGTATTTGTATTTGCTGAATTTCTCCATTTCATTTGGTATCTCAGAGTTCGCCAATGGGTTTTGCTCCTCCCAGCATGCTGCAAATGGAGCAGAACCATCTGCCCCTCCCTTAGGTGCTTTGGGAGCCTATAGGGCAGATGGGACCAGGTGTGTGTTTTCTTGCTTTGTTTTGCTTTTCTTTGTAAGGAGACATCCCTCAAAGGTACACAACTAAACTTGTCCTTTAATTGTATGGTTGTATAACTCGGGGGGTGGATTACAGCTGCAGTGCATTTCTCTTGTATGACAATGAGGAGTGATTCATCTTTTCTCTTGTGAGTTGTGTTCACTTCTGTGAGTCTCTATTCAGCCGTATATCTTCAAAAAGATACGTTTCTGTTTAGGAATAAACTGGTTGATGCAGTTACCTACATAACTATCTTCTTGTTCACAGGTCTGCTGAGGGTTCTACCGTTCTGAACACTGACCAGAAGAATATAGATTTTTTTTTGCCCGCTTGAAGAGACTGTTCTTATAATGTATCCTGTTGCTGTTCCTGTGCCTTGTGGAGAAGAAAATAAGTGACACTGTAGGAAATTTTTTTCATTTCTGTTTTCGGAGTTGTATTGCTCTGTGCTGGATTTCTGCTTTTAGTCTTTATTTTCCAGTTCTGCCCATCTGAAACCTCCAGTGACTCTAATGCAGGACTGAAGGCTGTTGGGCTTGTTCTTGCTGTAGCTGGACTAGCTTGTGCCTTGCTGGCACGATCAAGAGAGAAGTTTCACCTGAGACAGGCAGTTGCAAAATGCACAGGTGCTCAGCCTAACTTCCTCTCAAAGGAGCTGTCAGTCTGCCCACCTCCTTATCTTTGGATTTTTGGTTTTAACTAGTGGAATACTAATTGGTATCCTGGGCACTTGGGTTCCTAGTTGTAACCCAGAATGGCAGCACCTGCAACTTAATCAAACCATTGCTTCTGAAGTTGGCCACCAGGGCTGTGGACTTCTGTCTCCCCAAATCATGGGCCCTTTTCTGGTGCTGACTGGATTATGTTTGCTTGTAAGCTTACACTAAAAGGAAACAGAATTTAAATCTTTGCCAAGAATCCTCTGAAAGTGAAGAACAGCCTCAGAGTCTCGAAACATTCCAGGCTACTGCAGGTGAGTGAGTGATAGATCTGAATCTGTTTTAAGTTGCACATTCTGGGAGAGTTGTATTTGCAGCCAGTAACATCAGAATAGTTCAAATATGTGATTTATTGTGCATGTACTTTTATGAAGGAGATGTGCAAATATGTTATTGTAACACAGCCGAGACTTGCAGGTTACAAGAAGGGTCCACATTAAAGTTGAATGTATTTTTTTTCTTCATAGATAATGCTGTAATGGCATTGCCACCCCCACCTTATTTTACTGAGACTCAATCACTAACCATAGCTGACAGATGGACCACTCATCACCAGGGTATAAATGAAAATCCTCCATCATACCACAGTCTTTTTAATAATAGGTGAGAATTTTCACGTTTTAATAATTCCAAGATGTTTTAAACCTTTTCCTAATATTTTTACCTTGATTTCTGTTGTTGCATTAGGATCTCACTCCCCTGATGGGCTAGACTCAAATTCACACTGATAATTCTCTGTCAGCTGTTGGTGGGAAGGCTTTCATGTATTGAGTACAACAATCAGGCTCAGATTCTACTGGCTAAAGAAAAGGGATTGGATGACTGGGTTCAGTTCTTGCCCCTGTCAGAGACTTGTGTGAACTTGGACAATAAATGTGACCCCTCTTTGCATCCTTTCTTTAGCTTTCATATGAGTGTATTACTATGTTTTTACTAGCTTTACAAAGTATGAAGCATATGGTTCATAAGTTACTTTTCACTTAAGGAATTCAAAGTACTGATTTCAGGGATGCAGTTCTAGGACTTAGAAATGTCTCTTAAGGAAAGTGGGGTAGAAAGTGAGTTGGAAGAGAAGGTGGGGCAAAAGGTTAGAGGAAGGGGTGATAGAGTGGGAGAGAGCAATCCAAAGCTGCTTTGGGCCCTATGAGTAGTTGCACCAGCCTGTAATTGCTTGTCTCAGAGGTGAGGAGGGAATGGCATAATGCAGAACTGGCCACACTTGCTCTCCACAAGCTGTATATTTCCACTAAACAAAGGGAATTTACAGCTGTTTTTTTTAGGATTCTATGTAACTTCTATGCGCTTCTGAAGTGTTTTGTGAACAAGCTCCAACGTAAGCCAGAATCTGATGTGGAGAGTCAAATCATATTCCTTTTATACATTGCTTCAGGGTTGTGTATCAAATCAAATGGGAGTTGACTCAGAGTAGAAATGATGCTGGACTATACTAAGGTGTAATGCATTGTCTCTTACAGAGCACAGTTTGAAGGCATTAAAAAAACTATTGCTGTTGGAGAACATGAATCAATATACACAATTTCTAGAAGCTGTTTACTTCCAGGTATTTTACGTATGCTCTATCTTTCATCTGAACTACCTCCAAGTCATGAAGAAAAAGCATTAACAATAAAATAATGAATATTTCTGACCATGCTTCTCATCTGTATCTTTAACTTCTTCCACACGCAGGGCTGTGAGCTAAAATTTAATTCCTATAAGACATGGTACACTTCAGGTTTTATTTTTTTTATGTAATTATCTTTTTTGTAATAGACATTTTGTCTTGATTTGTGTTTTTAAGAAATGAACTTGTATTTAGAGAAATGCTATGTAAATCTAAGCAGTTAGACTAGTAGTTCTTGAATATAGTTAATAACAAATGTTAAATATTTATCCTGGTCTATTTATGGCTCTAAGGTCTGTACTTTACTTTATTTTCTTTTTGCTGAAGACAAACTGCAACAGAGCACTATTGTTTTGCCTGTTTTCATCTAATCATACTGTGCTGCAAAGTAAATGATTAAAAAGTTTTTATAAAGATTATATGACTCACTCGAAAATACTTAGAATCATAGGAAAATGTAGGTCTTGAAGGAACAAACAGAATTTTTTAGCCTAACATCTTTCTAAATGCTGGATCGTCTCTGTTTAAACTACCCCAGCCAACCTCCTGCTCAAAGCAGGACCATCTCCAACTAGATCTTCCTAGCTGAGGCTGTTTCTAGCCATGTCTTAAAAACCTTCAAGGACAGATTCTGAATCCTCTCTGGGTTTCTTGTTCCAGTAATTTACTACCCTCCTAGTGAGGGAGTTAATTTCCTAATATCTAACCTACACTTCCTTTGCTGCAACTTGAGACCATTGCTCCTTGTTCTGTCATGTGCCACCACTGAGAACTGTCTAGCTCCATCCTCTTTGCAAGCTGCCCCCCCCCACCCTTTCAGGTAGTTGAAGGTTGCTATTAAATAGCCTCTCAGGCTGTGTCCAGATGAGCACGGGCATGTGGTATGTGGTGCTGCAGACTTGTCTCCAGGTGTTCTCTGTGCTGCAAGGTACCAGTGCAGGGGGTTTCTTGGTCAATGGGAGTTGCTGGGGTTCAGTGCCTCTGAAAACTAGGCCCATACCTAGTGTAACTTTTTTCTGAATATAATATCAGTTAAAAAGAGAAGTTGCCAGCCGCTGCTTGTATTTTCAGCTGCCTACATTTTTTAGTTTCCAGGGCTTCACTTCTAAAATTTCCCCCCTTATCAGACTTAGTACAATGGTGGGAGGGGTGAAGAATCACCTCAGTGTGCCAACCTGTTTTGAAGATGTGCAGGCAATGTGCTGATTTAAATGCTGGCTCCTGGTTTATCCTCACTACTGACTGACTGATACTACTGCTGAGATGGCCACACTATAAATTTAATAGGGCAAAGTTTAGTATAAATATTAGAAAGGAAGCAGCACCCTTTGAAACGGTAAGAATAAGCAAAAGTAATTCTTAATACTCTTTTATTGAGGGAGTGGTTTGCTTACTATCACTGTAACGTTAGCTATAACCCTTCTTTTGTAATAAGTTAAATCAGACTTTACAGATGTATTTCAAATTATTGAATCCTGCTCACTTTGCCTAATGATCAAGCAGTGCTTCATCAATTTCTTCTGGTAGAAACTGAATGTCTGTATCTGGCCTAAGAGGGGGGAAAAAGGGAGTGGAGGTTAAGGGGAGAAATTGGGATCATAACCCCAAATACAAACTCTTACCTTTCATCCAAAGCTCTGAAATACTATTCTAGTCTGTTTTGATGCAATCAGGTTACCAATGCTGTTCCAATACTTGCATAGCAACTAATATGTTGTAGAACAGGGGTGGGCAATTTATTTTGGGCGGAGGGCAACTCACCAAGTTCTGGGGAGCTGTTGAGGGCTGCATGGGTAGACCTGCCCCTTGACAGTTGCCCCACACCTGGTTGCCATATTGGGACCAGAAGTCCCACCTAGCTCCTGACCTTTGCCACTGGAAGTCCCTCCCCTTGCCCTGGAAGTACTGGAAGGGTGCTGTGATCTGGAAACCATGAAAATGGTGTATATATATGTATATGCATGCACACACACACACGCGCACACACACGCACACACACAAAGCATCTGCTATAACCTATTTTAATTTTATTCTAAAATATTTTTCTAATGATTTCTGTGTTTATAAAAAGTGTATCTAGAGGTGGCTGCACAATACCTTAAAATACAGTCCTACTGTGTGTTTTGTGTGGGCAGCAAGGGGGTATATGTGGCAGTGTATGTGCGTGCAGTGTGGTGTGGGTACAGTGACTGGATGTGTGCTGAGAGCACCAGGGCCGGGCTGCTAGCTCCACAGCATGTAGCTCTAACACGCTGCATGTGAGCCTCCCACGATGCAGCTACGCAGACCCCATGCCCAGGCTCTGTGTTTCTACAACCCCACCCTGGGTCTCTGCCAGTCCCAAGGCACTTGCACAGGCTCCATGTTTCCACCTGCCACCGCCTTTCCCTGCATTCCCTCCTGCAGGCTTCCCTGCTGCTTCCTACAGCTCCCCATTCCTGCAGTGCCCCCCACCACCTGCTGCAATCCTGTCCCTTACCATTCCACCATCTGCTGGGGTCCTCCATGGCTATGTTGCCCACCAGGGTATGTTGCCGCCCGCTGGGGCTCTGCTGCCTGCTGGGTCTTGCCTCGGCCCGGCCGTGGCTCTGCCTGCTGCTGAGGCCTGCCACCCACAGTGGCTCTGCTGCCAGCGGGGTCCCATTGGAAACAGACCAAAGGATGTAGCCCAGGCTCTCGGGATGGGGGATTGTGTATCCTGAAAAGCAGTAACTCGAAAAAGAATTTAGGAATCGCTAAATGCAGAAAAGCTCCCAGCATGATGCTGTGCCAGAAAGGGTTACATGCTCTGTGGATATATAAACAGAAATATCATCCAGGAGCTGGAAAGGGACATTATATCTGTATGCACCACTGGTGAAGTTGGCCACCATTGTGCCCCTGCATCTCATTCTGTTGTCAGTGCTTGGAAAAGGATGTTGGGGAAAACTGGAGAGGGTTCAAAGCACAGGTGCAAGAATTCATCTTCTTTATTTAAACACAGTTAAAATGAAAAAGCTCAGTCATCTCTGGTTCAGCTAGTCTATAAGGTGCATTTCTACCCTGCATTCTGCCCTAAAATGAGAGATTACAGGAGCTCACTCAATTTAGTTTACCAGATCTAAACAGGGGCATGACTGCAGCCTATAATCACTTATGCAGGAGAAATATACTTCAGAGTTTTTCAGTTTACTGCATGTGAGGTGAAACTGCATTACAATACAACCCTTACAGCTGGGCTTATGGGCTGTGTGGGTTTTACACTGGGGTGAGCATCACCTTTGTTAACTATTTGTAAGAAAAGTTGATAAGCTAAATGATAACCCACAGGAAGAAAATTTGTAATTAAATGCATTTTATTGACTCTGGAAAGTCACAGGTTATTTCAAACGTCAAGTACAAATTGACTATATAAGCAATCCTGCTCCCTCACATAGCCTGTTGTTAAAAATAAGTGGGTGCATCTATGCATGTGCCTTACTGCAGAGTTGACCAATTAGTCTACATGTATACCAGTATTGGGGTGCAGTAAATTTATTGCTGTAACATAGGGACAATAATTCTGTGCAACAAACACACATGCAGATGGTGGCAGGCTGGCTGAAACACAAGGGTGCTGAAGTGTGGGAGCCGCCTAGCTCTGCATTTTAGTACCCCTTGTGCCCCAGACAGCCCCTCTGCCACCCAATGCCATCACCTGGAGCCCAGGCCTGGCCTCCTGGACCCTCTGCCACTCCAGAGCTGCTTCACCCCAGCTCAAATTGCTGCTGTCCCAGGCCTATGTTCAGATGCTGCGCCTGAGATCAGCTGACTCTAGTATGAACTGTGCTGGAGTTTATTTCAGCACATTAATTGTACGTGTAGATGCACGCAGTGTGTACACTGCCCCCCTCCCCCGCAAGCCAGACTGCTGATAAATCCAAAGAACAGAATACATTTCCAGGCATATATGGCATAATCTCTAGATATGGTGAGGCTGGCAAAAGATCATTATGAGCAGGGTATTTTCATTACAGCAGTTTGAGTCCACAATAGACTAAAGACTTTTCTAATTTTGGCAAAGTATTCAGGGAGAAAGTGCACGTTATGGTAGACACAAGCCAGTTCCTGTTTAGGGTTCTGCGGGAGTCCTGTTTTTTTAAATAATCAGCAGGATCCTGGTTTTCTCTGTTTAAGAATTACAAATTCTCCAGTTAAAAACCCCAAGATCCCTCACTCCCCACCTGCAGCCCCCCTGGCCCTGCTGGTGCCCCTCACTCCCAACCCCCAATACCTCCAACCCTTCTGGTGCCCCTCACTCCTCACCCACAGCCCCCTGCCTCCCTGCCCTGCCAGAGGTAGCCCCCGGCTGCCAGGACTACAGGGTTAGAGACCTGGGTCCACAAGCCCCTGTCCTCTGCAGCAGTGCCCAAGCCCTAGCTGCTGCTCTTGGGAGGTGGTGGCTGCTGCAGCAGAGCAGAGCGTGGAGCCTGACTCCCCCTCTCCTGGGGGTGGCATGGCCAGAGTGGAGCCCACTGGGTGCCAGAGCAGATGAGGACTCCCTGCCCTGCTGCCCTCCCCGCAGGGCTTCTGTGGCTCAGCAGGTAGAACTTGGGGCAGGGCAGGGCGGGGTGGGCGAGCTTGATGCCACCACTGTGAGCCCTGGGCTGCCATGGCAAGGCCTGTCCAGCAGCAGCAGGGGTGGTGGCAGAGTTGTGCCTCACACTGCTGCCAGGGAAGGGGAGGAGTGGAGAGGCACCTCACCGTGGCAGCGCAGTGCTCACGATAGCAGCATTGAGCTTCCCTGCCCAGCCCTGGTTTGTGCTGCCATGCTGGGTCCTACCTGCTGGGCTGGGGAGGCCCTGTGGGGAGGGCAGCAGGGTGGGAAGCCTGAGCCCACAGCAGGCAGCCCACTCCTGCCCCACACAAAAAGTGCCCCCCATGTTCCCACCGGGAGTTCATGCAGCACCAGGGAGCTGGCCCCTCCTGCCACTCAGACAAGCCACCCACGGCCCTGTCCCACTCCCTGCAGCCCTGCGTTCTGGCCCCAGGCACCAAGCCCCACACACCACCCAGGCTGGGCAGCAGCAGCAGCTCCAGCCTTGCACCAGACCTGGCCAACTCCCTTCCTCCCTCACTACGGGGGCCTCAATTCTCCCCCCCAACCCCAGACTCACCTGTGGGGGCTGCTCTCCAGGCTGCTTGGTGGCCATGTGCTTGTGTATGTGTGCACATGCACATGGTGCTCATTGCCCTCCTCCTGCTCCCCTCAGCCCCTCTGCCCGCCTGCAAGGGGAACCTGCTGTTTCCCACTTTCATCTCTTTTAAAGGAGAAAGCCCAGGTTTTATTTCCCCCTTAAAATGAGAAAATCCTGGTTTTACCACATTTTTCCATGGCAAATGGAAAACCCAGATCCCTGATGATCAGTCTTAACTTTGTTAAAACAAAGTTGTTTGGAAAAGGAAATAACATTATTTATTCCACCATTTAAGGTGTATACTCCTGTGTGGGAGCATAATTATGTTCATTACTATATGGTTGACTACTTGGAGGATTCTTTTCCTCCTTGCAAAGCATTACAGCATGTAGTTTTTGTCAAAGTGTCCTCACCAGAGTTGCTCTCTTTCAAAGCAGTTTGATAAGCAGACAGTTTGAATAACAGAGCCCAGAGAGATTCACTTCCATTTTAAGAGGCCTTTGATCATAAAAAGTTGTGGGACTTGGTTCAGTGTATCCTGGTTTAGAGTTTGATCCTGCTTAAATTGGGTTCAATGGGAGTTTTTCCCTTAGCTTTAGTGGGAAAACAATAAGGCCTGGAGGAGTAAAAACTGGTCTTTCAACTGCTTGGGTATGTGCAGACAAGCCATAGAAACCTGTATTATGGTTTTTTTGCCAAGACACAGTGTTAAAACTGGCACTGTCATGCCTGGAAGGGCTATCATAACTGTTTTAAAAAGAAGTCAGAGAAATTATGCTAAAATGGAATATTTCTTAGCAATAAATGTCTAAAGCCAAAAGTTGTAAGGACTGATTTTTTTTTTCTTACATCCATTTAGTCCAAACAAAATAGTTCCCATGTGATAACAGAGAAATAAATGTTCTGGATGCTCTTGACCATAGGAATTGCCTTATAGGGCAAGGTCATTACTTCAATTAATTTAATGTTTCAGTGGAAAGTAGAGCAGGCTTTTTTTTTACTTCATCTGCTGAGTAGGCAATGTTGAGGAGCAGGTCAAAGTAAAGTTTTCCTCCAACCTGGCAGAACTGTTGTAAAAATGTCAACAGTTATAGAGCAGTTATAGCATAACTGAGCCACCTTCATAAATCTAGCCCAGCTTTTCAAATTTAATAAGGCTTAAAGAAAAAAAAGACCATTTTATTAACTTCTGGAACTTCCTGTGGTCTATTCAACACCTACTGTCCCACTTTACATCCTCTCCCACCCACTCACTTTAATTTTGACAAAACATCCAAAATTTGGCTTTAATGATTTCTTTTTTTATACTCAAGGAAGTTCTGGACACCTGCCAGAGCTGTGATAGAAGTTGCAGGTTTGCTATAAATATTGTGCTGCTGAATGTGTTGTTTTCCTACAGATATCAGTTGTGCAAGTGATTGCCCCAAGGAGAATAACCAAGTAATCACAGTGCTATTTACTAAATGTTTGCTGTTGATTATGTTAGAGACATCATCTGGCAGCAAGCCCAGGCTAAGCAATGGTCTCTGCAGCTTTGTCTGTCCAGTCTGCACTGGCACTGAGAGCTACTGTGGTTGAGTGCCAAAATTAAAGAATAGGATAAGAAGGGGGACAAATAACCATGAAATATTAAAGCCATCTCACAAACAAGCAACATTGCAATAGATCATTCAAGGCATTTTAAGTAAAGCTCTTCAGGCTTCACTTCCCAGACCTTTATTCCTCTAAGCAAAGTTTAGTCCTTCACATGATGTACTCTGTCAACCATACACGCACAAAGTTCTTATATAACTAACTTGAACCTTTTGGCTTTGCACGATATGCAGGGGCTCTTACAGACTCTCTCACACATAAGCCAGAAGAGATATGGCATATTGTAATGGAGCAGAACAGCAATAATGTAGAGGATTTTTCTCTCAATGTATTTTCTGTCACACCTTGTCAACCTAGCAGATCTGATGTCCTGGTGTCAGATGATGACAAAGCTGGTGCTACTTTGTTCTTTTCAGGTGTGTTTCTGGGATTGGTGGGGATCACTTTCACAGTGATGGGTTGGATCAGATATGAAGGCATTACTCACCTGGAGTGGACTCAGTTATTAGGGCCGATTCTGCTTTCTGTTAGTGTGACTTTTATTCTAATTGCTGTGTGCAAATTTAAAATGCTTACATGTAAATCGTGCAAACAAAGTGATGAAAGTGCATCAGATGTGGACCAGATTCCAAGTCGACAGTCCTTTGTTTTTACTGGAATTAACCAACCTATCACTTTTCATGGTGCTACAGTGGTACAGTACATCCCTCCTCCTTATTCAGCCCAAGAGGGAACCACTATGAATCCAGCCCATCTGCACCCAGTGCTTGGCTGTTGTAGTGTTTCTTCTTCAAGTGAATCAACAATTCCTACTTCAAGCCCTCCCCAGTACTATACTGTGTACCCTCTGGAAAATCCAGCTTTTACTGAAGATGAGAACTATCCCACCTATCTAGCAGGTGACACAATGGATCAGAGGTATGTCTTCTGATGTGTTTTTTAGTTGGTCTGTATACAGTGCTATGAAATTGCAGCGCTGTTATTTGGTGTGTATAACAAATTACAAAGCATTATTATAATGTGTATAAATGCTATAGTGCTTCTTGAGAAAATTCCTATGATTTACTTTATAAAGGCAACAGGAGCCACAACTGATATTTTAAAGATTGTAAATATTCAGTTTCTCTATGGTATTTTTAGGTTTTACAGACCTTGTCATTGTGCAAACTCCTCCCTGTTGTGTATGGGGTTTATTTTCTTCTCTTACTGGCTGTACAATCATTCACCTAGAGATAATAAGCTGGTCATTTTCTTTGTTAAAGCAGTTTCATTGTAATGGTAATATGATCATAGTAGCACAGCCAATTCAGAAACAACCTTCCGGTGATAATGAAAGCATCTGTTCTGTAGCAGATGTTCTCCTTAGTGACAATGGATTTCTAATGCCACTGTGTGCAAACTTCCAGTCCTTATTCTCATTTCCCTTATTGGTATTGATTGAATCATTGATTTGGATGTTATAAGAGTAGTGCAAAGTCGCCATAATGAAAGACAAGAGGAAATCATTTCACATCTATCTGTTGTATTTTTTCCTTTAAAAACAACTGTGGGTGGTGTTCAAAATTGATTCCTTCAGAAGACAGGATAAGCCTTTTAAAGTTTTGTTGAAGGTCACTTGTGGAGATCCTCGTTAACTAATAATATTTGCCAACACATGTGATAGACAAAGCTAGTATGAAGATTAACATCTTGGCATTTTTGCTAGAAAAGTAAAAAAATCATCACAGTGGCATTAGACCTCATCCTACACTTTCTTCAGCAAAACACCTACTGCTGTCAGGAACAGGCAGCTAGGGATGAGCAGTAGCATTACTAGGAGTGGGCAAGAGGGGCACCTGCTCTCCACTCCTGCAGAGTCCATGCCCCAACAGCATACCCATGCTGGGAACACCAAAACAGTCCATGGCTGCTGCTGCTTTAAGAGCAACAGCCAGGGTAGGTGGAGCATGCAGCCATGGCAGTAGGCATTATGTTGTAGACTACTTAGGAGCTCCTGGCATGGGTAAGATTGCTGTGCTCCCCCACACCTACACTTGCAACCATACATCCTTCTCACCCTCAAAATCGTACAACCCCACATGCACCCCGTCCTGCTCTCACAATCTGTGTTCCCCTGCTGGATTTGCCCTAGGCACCATCTCTGCTTGTTATGCCAATAGGTATGAGTGTGTTTTTTGTATAACATGTCACCTCTTTTTTGTTTTTCTCACTTGCAGATCAGATGACTATCCTGATGAGCCAGAAGAGTTGCTAGAAGAAATTTGTGACAACTTCCCACCTCCACCTTATGAGGAAATATACCCATTGTCTTAATGAAGACTGGATGACTAGGACTTCAATAAAGACTGAATGTCTAGATAACACATAGTCTACTTGTGTGTTATCAAGATATAGTATGCACATTAAACAAGTATAGGATTCTGATGCTGATAAACCCCAATATGCAAATATAGTGCAGATATGTTTAGCTGACCACATTTTCTCTTTCTGAATTTGTTATTTATTTATAGTACAGCTTACAAACATGCATACCTAATTTCAGGCTCCTAAATTCATATTTAAGCCTCTAAACAAGTAACCCAGTTTTCAGAAGTTCTGGAGATGGTAGCATTTGAATATCCAAAAGGCGATGCAGTAAGAACAGCACCACTGACATTCAGTCCACTTATTTAGGAGCTGCTGCATCTCTTCACAGGCATAATTGGCAGAATTCTCAGACATGCCTAATGGCAGTCTGTAAAAGAGCTTAGGCATCTGAGTCGTAGATTAATAGATGCTAGGGTCAGAAGGGACCTCAACAAATCATTGAGTCCGACCCCCTGCCTAGGCAGGAAAGAGTGCTGGGGTCAGATGACCCCAGCCAGATGACTATCCAGGCTTCTCTTAAACACCCTCAAGGTAGGGGAGAGCACCACCTCCCTTGGGAGCCCATTCCAAATTTGGCCACTCTTACCATGAAGCTTTTCCTGGTGTCTAGCCTAAATCTGCTTTCTGTCAGTTTGTGACCATTGTTCCTTGTTATCCTAAGAGGTGTCCTGGTGAACAAAGCATCTCCAATCCCTTGCTGCCTTCCCCTAATGAATTTGTAAGCAACTACAAGATCACCTCTCAGCCTTCTCTTGCGGAGGCTGAAGAGGTCCAGGTCCCTCAGTCTTTCCTCATAGGGTTTGTCCTGTAAGCCCCTAACCATATGTACTGGACACAGTACTCCAACTGCGGTCTGACCAATGCTGCATAGAGGGGAAGTATCTTCTCGGATCTATTTGTCATGCATCTGCTGATGCATAATAAAGTGCAGTTAGCTTCGCTGATGATTTCATCACACTGACAACTCATGTTCATCTTGGAGTCCACTATAGCTCCAAGATCCCTTTCCACTTCTGTGTTGCTGAGAGGGTCACTTCCCAGCCAGTAGCATAGGGTGCTGAATATTTTTGCACCCTAGGTGCAAGCACTCTGCATTTGTCCTTGTTGTACTGCATCCTATTGTGTACTGCCCATTTTTCTAACCTGTCCAGGTCTGCCTGTAAGCGTTTCCTACCCTCTGGATTGTGCACTTCACCCCACAATTTCATATCATCCACAAACTTAGACTGAGTGCACTTCACACCCACATCCAAGTCACTGATGAAGGTATTGAAGAGTACAGGTCCAAGGACTGAACCCTGCAGGACCCCACTACCCACTCCCTTCCAGATCAATACCGACCCATCTACTACCGGGTGCAACCACTAAGCTAATTTGCCACCCACCAGACCGTGTAAACATCTGTGTCACAGCCCCTTCATTTATTTATGAGACTGGGATGAGATACTGTATTGAAGGCCTTGCTAAAGAAAACGACATCCACCTCTACTCCTACATCTAAGCATTTTGTGACCCTGTCATAAAACGAAACCAGATTGGTCAGGCATGATCTACCTGCTGCAAATCCATCCTGGTTTCCCTGCTGCATTATTTTTCCCACTGGACTCCCACAAATATGATCCTTCATAATTTTTTCAAAGACCGTTCCAAGGATGGAGGTGAGACTGACTGGCTTATAATTACTTGGATCCTCCTTCCTCCCCTTCTTGAAAACAGGGACCACACTGGCCCTTTTCCAGTCCTCCAGGACCTGACCCAAGCACCATGAGCACTCAAACAGCTGTGCCAGTGGTTCAGCTATGACACCAGCCGATTCCTTCAGTACCCTCGGATGCGACTCATCCAGGCCTGCTGACTTGAGCACATCCAGGCCATCCAAGTGACTCTGCACCAAGTCAGTGTTGACAGTTGGTGACCTGGTGTCACTCCGATGTCCAGCTAAGAACCCATTAGGAGACTTCTCTTGAGCCTTGTTCAGGAACACTGAGGCAAAAAACTCATTGAAGAGCTCAGCCTTGTCCCCCCATCTGTCACTAATTGCTCCTTCCTTTCAGTAGGGGTCCTATGCTGCCTTGCACCTTCCTTTTACTCCATACATACCTAAAAAAAGACTTTTTGTTGTCTTTAATTTGTGTTGCCAGCCTCAGCTCTGTAGTTGCTTTGGCCTTTCTAACTGCCTCCCTGCAAGTGCAGGCCAAGGAGGTATACTCCTCCTTGGTAGCTTCCCCCTGCTTCCACTGCCTATATGCCTCCTTTTTTGCCCTTAGGCTCCTCTGGATTTTCTTGTTTACACAAGGAAGTTTTTTGGCTCCTTTCCCCCTTTTCCCTCGTACTGCGATAGTCTCCCTCTGTGCCCGAAAGATCGCTTTCTTTAGGAACGACCACCCTTCCTGGACTCCCATCTCGACAATACTCCTATCACTGACTAAACTCCTAAGCCCACTGAAGTTAGCCTTCCTAAAATCAAGCTCTTCCACCCTACTAGTTATCTTACCCATCCTACACTGTATGGAGAATTCAATTGATTGGTGGTCACTATCCCCAAGGTGACCATGAATCTGCAGCTCCCCTACCAGGTCCTCCCCAATACCCAACACCAAGTTCGGAAAGGCATTCCCCCTAGTGGGACTGTATACCTCCTGCATTAGGTGAAGGTCCTGCACATGGGTTAAGAACCTACGTGAACGGTTGGATTTGGCTGACTGCTCCTCCTGGCAGATGTCAGGATAGTTTAGGTCCCTCATGACAACCACGTCCCTAGACTGTACGGCCTCTGAGAGCTGCCTCAAGTCTAGCTTTTCCTCTTGGTGCAGTGGTCTGTAGCAGACCCCCACCACCAAGTCCAGACCCCACAACCTCCATGTATCCTAACCCACAATGCCTCAATTTTCTCCTCTGATCCCATTTTGATTAGGGTAGATGTATAATGCTCCTTTACATAGAGAGCTACCCCACACCCTTTCCTCCCTATCTGTCCCTTCTGTAAAACCTGTAACCCTCAATATGTACCACCCAGTCATGGGTAGGGTCCCACCAGGTTTCTGTTAGCTCCACTAAATCAAAGTTATTATTTGCAAGCAGAAGTGTGAGTTCTTCCTGCTGTTTCCCATGCTCCTAGCATTAGTATAGAGGCACTTGAGCCCTCCAAATGGTGCCTTTGGTACTCCCTACCCCATTCTGATGTCCAAAAGGCCCCTTACTACTTACTTGGGATATACTGCTGCCTGTCTTACAGTTTGTAGGTTCTAGACTCTCCCCATTGAACTTAATTTAAAGGCCTGCTTTATATCCATTTTAGGGACCTAGCTTCAAAACTGGGATTCTCCCAAATCCCTGCTTAACATTGGAGATGCCTAAAATTCTTGGGCACCTCAGTTTTCACCAGTCAAATTTGCACGTACCCAGAAGTGCCTCAGTCTTCATCTTGCTGAGTTGCTAGTCACCTAGTTCATGCAGAAGCCCATCAGAATTAACAAGCCAGGCCATCATTGCGTATTTTGCTAGTAGGGATTAGACCATACTCAGTAGATGAACTTTCACTCAAAAAAGAAAAGGCTGAGGTGATGGCTCTCCCCATGAGTATAATAGCTTAATGATTACTCAGGGTGTAGGAGATACACGTTTCAATACCCACCTCTGTTTGAGGGGATGCGAACTCCCAAAAGATTACCTGAACTGTCAGACTATAGACTTTTGTAGGGGCTAAACAAGACCATGTGCAATGGCTATCAGTCTTCCCTGCAGGCTGAAGCAGTTCCACTGTGCATAAAACCAAAGAGAATGTATGGGCATGTTTGGTAGTATAACCCAGTAATTAGGTCACTTATCTGAGAGGGGAAAACCTGGGTTCCAGTCCATGCTCAATGGCTATTCAAGTAATTTATCCATTTGCAAATGGTTTCAACAAGGCAGACTGATGGACATGTCCTCTATCCATCTCCCAGAGTAGCCAATAGCCTGGTGGATACAGCATTCTCCTGTGAGTGAACAGATGTGGGTTTGAACCTTATAGGCTGAGGAGAAAATTAAACCCGGGTCTCCAGTGGGTGAACCCTAACTGCTGAGCTACTGGATAAAATGAAGCACAAGCTCCCCTGCATCTCCTTAACCCATGTTTTGAAGGAATCCCTGCTTGCCCTTTCTTTTTTTTTTAAGGAAAAGCATAGGTACTCCAGCAGAGCTTTTACCATCGTGAATCCCAACCAAAATTGTACAAAAGCAGGGCTGGAAAGCACCTCAGGAGGTCTAACCCCCTGCTCAAGAGGCAGGATTGTCCCCGTCTAAACCATCCCAGACAAATATTAACCTAGTCTTAAAAACTTCACAAAAAAACCCTCCATCACAAGGGTTACCAAGTCTGAAATACCAAAAACATCCTAACTTGTCGTATGTGAATCAGGAGTATAAAAGCACTCCTTACAGGGTAAGGTGCCTAACCCTGCTCCTCTCTGAGGACTTTAAGGCATGCTTATGTTAGCATTTCATATGGGCTACCTTAGGAGACAATTTGCTCGGTGTGTTGGCTTTGATTGATGCCTAACTATTCCCATACATGTATAGACAGGAGGTAGAACAGGGAAGAGCCTTAAAGGCTAACTTGTCAAATCAATTGCAGCCTATTTCATCTGGCTGAGAGCGGTGCTATCCATGAGTAGAGAGAGGTAATTGGCCATACTAGTCTGCTATCAGATAGAAGGCAGGGCAGAGTAGTACCTTAGAGACTAACTTAAAGCATAGAGCACTTGTGTACAATCTTTCAGCCCTAAAGGCTGCATGGATGGTGCAGGGTATGTCCACAGGCTGAATGAGAGTTAAATCCCAAATAATAATGCTAAATCATGCCATATACAACCCCAGCTCCATGTGCCAGATCAGGACTCAGCCCTATTCACTGGATCAGGCCTCACTTACCACATTGTGCCCCTGCTTGGTACTCATGGCCAGATCAACTGGCCCACAGGGCTTGGAAATTTGGCAGTGGGGGAGCAGTGGGAGTTTTAATTGCCACAACTCCCCACTGCCAAATTTCCAGAGCCATGACATGAGTCTGGAGGCCAGAGATGGAGCACCATTGGTACAAAACTAGGCACTGAACTCAGGGCTATGAATTCTGCTGCTGAGGCAAAGCAGCCAGGTTCCTTTATGGATTTATTCCTATGTGACTTAAGAAACTAAGTTCCATTTTTGAGAGTGTTATACTCCATATTGTACATGGGGAACCAGCTTTCAAGGCCTCACTGCCCAATAGGGAACAAAGGCTGTTTTATCTGACATGTCACATCAGTCTCACCTGGCACATCCAAAGTGAATGCCTTAAAACGCTGAGCTATCGAATCCATCTCATGCTTTTTCCTGCTTCCCTCTCCCTGGAGAAATAGCTCCAACAGAACACAATCTGCAGAATGCCAATGGGTTTGCTGGATGTGGCTTCCTTGGGCAAAAAGATACCTGGATTTCAGTTCTTGCTCCAAATCAGTCAGAGAGGGCACTTCAAAGCAGGTCTCCAATATCTCAAGGGATTCCTCCAATACAGTGGTTCTCAACATTTTCAGACTCAAGGCACTACCCTCACAAGACCCTCTGGAAAATGCCAGTTCTTAGCTTTCACTCTTTTTTGGACTACAGAAAAGTAATAGAGGAATTCTTCTGCTGCAAATAACTGCAATGTCAGAAAGTTTCTAACACTGCAATTTCCTATTTGAAATCTCTGGGTTTATCTTGTGACTCATGCTGAGTCCAACATCCAACAGTGCTAACATTATGTGGTTGAGAATACCTAACTCCCTGGCTGAGAAGCATTGCTGTAGCAGATGGTCTACTGGTAAACCAGTAAGCTTCTGTACAATGCCTGACCTGTTGCATATTCTCTGAGAATGCCTGCTGGAGTCAGCCTGCCTGACAAGAAAGAAAGGCAGGGCTTAAGTATGAGCAAAGCTGTAGAAGAGCTTGGCAGCATCATGACTTTCAGATGATTTTTGCACAGGCTCCTCCAATAGAAAGTAAGATGTCTATGGGCATCTATGTCTATGGGCAACAGTTGAGCAGGGGTTTGGAGGACATTGGTAGCAGTCAGATGCTGGATTTAGATGCTTGCATCCCTTTATTAAGGATTTAGCCATAGGAGATTAAGTCCTTTAATTGTCAATGATGCTTGGCCAGATTTTTAAAAAGTATTTCAATGGGAGTGAGGTGTCTAAATATATCTTTAAAAACCTGGTACAGGCAGTCCTCGGATTTATGACACAATTGGTTCCTGAAAACCATGTCTTAAGTTGAAATGTTGTAACTCAGAACCAATTTTCTCATAAGAAACAATGTTATAAATGGGGGATTGGTTCCTGAACCAAGGCCCAATACCCTTTTTTCACCAAAAATACCCCAGAATTTTCCACTCAATCAAGTATAGATGAGCTACATTAACGTATTTATATTGTAAATAGCAATCATATTGATTTGGAAGGACTGCTTTGAGGTGACTTTGCTGGACTTTTTGAAGGGTTCTTTTTGGAGGCTTCTCAAGAGTCTTGTCTGCTTTCTTAAAGAAAGTGTACAAGGCAGTTTGGACAGATGTTCTCCAGGGAGATGGGCGACCCAGTGAACTTGTTCACTGGCGTGGCATCGCATCGGATCAAGCGTTGTAAAGTCGAAACTGATGTCATAAAGTTGAAACAGGGTGTCATTTTATAAACGTTGTAAGTGTGAAACGTTGTTACTTGAAATCTTGTAAGTCAAGGATTGCCTTTACTCTCATCTTTAAGTGCTGAAGTCATTTGTAAAGTGGGACTCTGGGACCACTGAGAATGTTGCCCAATGTACTGAATTATGAAAGAAATGTTGTATGGAACTAGTTTGTAAATACTACCTTGAAATGCATTGCTCATCATACATCTTTTTCAGTGTGGGGAGCAATACATTTGCCCCATACTTCTTGGTTGCCAATGTCATGGGATCCAATATCTACACAAATAAAAAAGTTTCTAAACCAATTTTAAATGCAAATATTGGGTATGCACTCTTATAACATACATATAAAGGTATCTCAAACAGGCATTTAACACTCATCTTCCCAGTACATAAATAGAGACGCTCTCGTGGGATGATGATACCTTGATATTTTCAGAGCTTGCACAGCCCCAACAACAGGCTTAACTAGATGTGTCCTTATAGCAGCTAGTCTCAAAATTGGGAATGCCTTCCTGCCCTTGAGAAGCTCTCCTAAAAGCCTGGAAATAGTTTAAATATACAAGCTGATTGAATACAAAGGGCTTGTAAATCTTTAACCTCCAACCCAATTGTCTCCATTCCAGAAGGCCATTATTATTGTACTGAGAAAGAGTACATGCAGCTGGAAACCAGGGAGTTAGCTTTTTATAGAGCCAAATGAAATAGACCTCTTTGTGTCTGCCAGAACTTAGGTGTGGATAGAAACTGGGAAAGGTGACAGCCAAGAGTTTTAGTGTATATAGTGCCAGCAGTTCCTTAGGACTCATGCACCTGTTATCTCTCTCCCTCTGCTGGTGGGAATGGGTATAAGCTGGAGTTCACAATGAATTGGTCCCATTACAGAGCTTTAGCAGCCCATAATTCTTGAACCCAGAACTCCAGGTCAAAAGTAGGATAGTGTATGCTCCAATGACATGGATCAAACTTGTATCAGTCCCAGGAAGCTAACTGACTTGGAAAGGTTACTTCTAACCAAAGAAACCTCCGTAATGCCGGCAGCAGACCCAATAACCCAGGACATTCTACCTCAAATTCTGCTGGCAGATGCTAAGATATAAGAATCTATTTGTTGGCACCATGACCACCTGATGGAAAAAGTGCTGTGTGTTTCAAGCAGAAAGAAGATACCAGTGCTGGGAGAAGATCCTTGTGTTCTTTTCCTTCCTGAGGTAGTGGATGTAAACTGGAATAAGCTGGTTCAAAATGGATCAACAGCAGCAGTTACCAAGTCTGAGTTCTACTTCTCAAAGGAAGACCGGGCATTTTAGTTTTAGGAACAAAGGGGTCAGCACCTGTGTTTGGAAAGATTCTTGCACCTTTCTGCACATTTAAATGGAAAGATCACAATGGGGTTATGCAGGCAATGGGCAGGGCTAAAAATAAATGCAGGACTTTTATGAGATACCTGGCTCCCCCTCCAGAATTCACATGATATCTGGTTTGTCATCTGCCTCAGAAAAGGGAAGGCCCTGAACCTACCATCAGTTCCAGACCTATCATCCAGCAGGGGGCTCAATTTATTTCAGTAGTGCTTCTTTACAGATGCCTGCAGGAATCCAATCAAAGAATAAAGGCTAAAACATTCTACAGGTCTCCTCTGTAGAAAATTCCCTCAGTCATAAGCTCTGCAGAAGAATTTCCCTGCTTCTCTGTTTTCAGACATATGGAACAAACATGGACTGAATTTTCTCATGGGCTATTTCTTGTTTTATGTGTATGAGACCATGCCTTGTCATGACAGTAGGTGCAAACAGCCCAGTATGTTACAGACTCAAAATGTTTTTTACATTGTAAATTTAATTTTTGTATACATCAAGCTTTTTAAAGAGTCTGGGATGATCCTTCAGTTAGAAACTTAAAGTAATAAAGTCAAATGATGAGGAAAGGGCTGAAGTACTCAATAACTTTTCTATCACAGGGGATACTATGGTGCGGGTCTACTACAGACACCCTACCCAGAGTCAAGACCTTGATGCGTTCACCAGGGAATTGGCTGAGGCCGCACTATCCCAGTGTATGGTTGTCATGGGAGATTTTAACTACCCAGACATCTCATGGGAGGAGTGCTCGGACAAATCCGAGCGGTCGCAAAGCTTTCTTTTATGTGTGGATGATCTCTATCTGATGCAGGAAGTTTGTGGGCCAACAAGAGGTAAAGCGCTGCTCGACCTCAGACTGGCAACTGGGGATGACCTAAAACAGTGACCTAATGATCGAAGGGAAGCTGGGTGACAGTGATCATGAACTGATCACCTTTACCATCTGCTGTAAAGCTGGCAAGTCATTTAGTAATACAGAAGTCCTCAGCTTTCAGGAAAGCTGACTCTGACAAGCTAATGAGGCTTGTCAGAGAGGCCCTAAAATGCCACAACCCAATGGAGAGGGGAGTCCAGGATGAGTGGATGCTCCTCAAGGGAGCAATCCTGGATGCGCAAGCAAAGTCCATCCCGCCTTGGAGGAAAGGCAGCAAAAGGGCACATCAGCCCCCCTGGCTCTCCAGGGAACTGGCAGACTTCCTACGTCTTAAAAGGAAGACCTACAAAGGATGGAGGACTAGAACCACCACCAAGGAGGAATACTCCGCTCTGGTCCAGACCTGCAGAGAGAAAATCAGGAAAGCCAAGGCTGCGATGGAACTCCAGGTAGCTGCAAATATCAAGGACAATAAAAAGTCCTTTTTTAGATATGTGGGGAGCCAGAGGAAAAGCAAGGGCAACATTGGACCCCTGCTAAACCAGATGGGGCAACTGACAACTGACGCCCTCGAAAAAGCAAACTTGCTAAATGGGTACTTTGTATCAGTTTTTCACCAGTTCTATGGGATGGTGCTGCCCACTATGGGTCAGGGAGGCCCGGGTGAGGGAGATCTCTTGCCCTCCATCGAAGCTGACCTTGTCAAGGAACACCTTGACAGGCTGGATACCTTCAAGTCAACTGGGCCTGATGGTTTACACCCAAAGCTACTCAGGGAGCTGGCGAGCACCATAGCTCAGCCCCTGGCACAGATCTTCAAGAGCTCTTGGCGCTCTGGTGAAGTGCCTGATGATTGGAAAAGGGCCAACATTGTGCCCATCTTCAAGAAAGGAAGGAAAGTAGATCCAGCTAACTACAGGCCCATCAGCCTGGCCTCTATCCTGGGGAAGGTCTTGGAAAAGATTATCAAAGAGGCCATCCTTAACAGACTAGCTGAAGGCAATAACCTGAGGGATAGCCAGCACGTGTTTGTTGCGGGTAGGTCTTGCCTGACCAATCTCATTTCCTTTTATGACCAGGTGACTTATCACCTGGACAAGGAAGAAGAGATCAACGTTGTATATCTTGACTTTAAAAAAGCCTTTGATCTGGTATCCCACAATCACCTCTTGGCTAAACTGGCTAACTGCGGCCTCAACCTCACCATGATCCGCTGGCTGGGGAACTGGGTCCGTGGTAGGACCCAGAGGGTGGTGGTTGACAGGAGCCAATTGTCGTGGTGGGCTGTGACCAGTGGGGTCCCTCAAGGCCCTGTCCTAGGGCCTATACTATTTAACATCTTCATCAATGATGTGGACACTGGTGTTAGAAACGGACTGGCAAAGTTTGCCAATGACACCAAACTCTGGAGTAAAGCATCCACATCTGAGGTCAGGAGCGTGATCCAGGTGGATCTTGACAGGCTCAGGAAATGGGCAGATGAAAACCTGATGGTGTTCAACACTGAAAAATGCAGGGTTTCTTGGGAGGAAAAACCTGCAGAATCCTTATAGGCTTGGCAATGCTACACTGGTTAGCACTACAGATGAAAGGGACTTGGGAGTCATGGTTGACCACAAGATGAACATGAGCCATCAATGTGATGCTGTGGCTAGTAAAGCAAGCAAAATGCTGGCTTGCATCCATAGCTGCTTCTCAAGTAAATCCTGGGATGTCATTCCCCCGTTGTACTCGGCCTTGGTGAGGCTGCAGCTGGAGTACTGCATCCAGTTTTTGGCTCCACAATTCAAAAAGGATGTGGAGAAGCTTGAGAGAGTCCAGAGAAGAGCCACGCGCATGATCAGAGGTCAGGAAGACAGGCCTTATGATGACAGGCTGAGAGCCATGGGGCTCTTCACCCTGGAAAAGTGCAGGCTCCGGGGTGATCTGGTGGCCACCCATAAATTTATCAGGGGTGCTTATCAGGATCTGGGGGAACGGCTCTTCACCAGAGCGTCCCAAGAGATGACAAGATCAAATGGTCACAAATTCTGCCGCGACCAATTCAGCCTGGACGTAAGAAAGAACTTCTTTACTGTCCGAGCCCCCAAATTTTGGAATAGACTGCCACCAGAGGCAGTTCAGGAACCACTTTGAATGCCTTCAAGACATATTTGGATGCTTATCTTGCTGGGATCCTATGGTCCCTGCTGACTTCCTGCCCCTAGGGCAGGGGGCTGGACTCGATGATCCTCTGGGGTCCCTTCCAGCCCAAATGTCTATGAAATCTATTAAATGAAATCTATGAAACCTGAGTTTTCACAGGCAAGGACAGCTCCTAGACCAGTGCACTGGGCAGCAGAGTTTTGGGAGAAGGTGAGCAGCCCTCAGTGATGAAAGAACAGGTTAGGAACTATTTAGAAAAACTGGATGTATACAAGTCCATGGGGGCCAGATACAATGCATACAAGGCTGCTGAGGGAGTTGGCTGATGTGATTGCAGAGACACTGGCCATTATCTTTGAAAACTCATGGTGGTCAGATGATTAGAACAAGGCAAATATAGTGCCCATCCTTAGGAAAAGAAAGAAGGAGGATCCAGGGAACTGCAGACTAATCAGCTTCACCTCAGTTCCCAGAAAAATCATGGAGCAGGCCCTCAAGCATTTCTAAACACCTGGAGGAGCAGAAAGTGATCAGGATCAGTCAGCATGGACTCACCATGCCTGACCAACATGATTGCCTTCTATGATGAGTTGACTGGCTCTGTGGATGCAGGGAAAGCAGTGGACATGAAATACCTTGACTTCAGCAAGGCTTTTGATACGGTCTCCCACAGCATTCTTGCAAACAAGCTAAGGAAGTATGGGTTGATGAATGGACTGTAAGGTGGATAGAAAGCTGGCTGGATCATCAAGCTCCATGGACAGTGATTAATGGCTTGAGGTCTAGTTGGCAGCTGGTATCAGGTGGAGTGCCCCAGGGGTAAGTCCTGGGGCTGGTTTTGTTCAATATCTTCATTAACTGTCTGGAAGATGGCACAGAGTGCACCCTCAGCAAATTTGCAAATGACGCCAAGCTGGGGGGAATAGTAGTTAACTGGAGGCCTAAGATTCAGAGTGATCTAGACAATTGGAGGATTGGGCCAAAAGACATCTCATAGGTTTAACAAGGACAAGTGCAAAGTCCTGCACTTCGGGCAGAACAATCCCATGTACCACTACAGGCTGGGGACCAACTATCTAGGCAGCAGCTCTGCAGAAAAGTATTCTGGCTGCTATTTTTTCTAGGAATGTGGCAATTCTGTAAAGAAACATTTCTTGCTTCTCTTTATCTTTATTACTTTCATCTTTACTCCTTTTCTTTTAAAAAATGTGTATCATTATTTCTTTTGCTATTATATTCTCAGTTGATCACACTGATCAGTATGCAAATTGTCAGTGTTCAATCTTATTTCTATTATAACTAAAACAAGAATACAAATATTGAGTCATATCCCCATTTGGAAGATTACACATGTAATACTAACTGGGCACATCTACATGTGCACATTAATGTGCAGTAGCCTATTTTACTGCACATTTAAGTATCATGTAAAAACCTGTGCACATATGGTAATGTGCAGTAGGGATGTGTGAAATGGGCCATATTAGATTTGAATTCAGCCCAGACTGGGGACAGTGATTTGATTCATTGATTTGAATCACTGTCTGGATTTGATTCAGCCAAATCTGAATCTGAAGATTCAATGCTGATTCAGAGAATCAGCAATTCAGCCATAGACACAGCTTTAAATGTTTTTTCTATGTACCTTGAGGTACCAGGCATGGCTCATGGTGGGGCAGATGAAGCATCCCATAGGAGCATGGGGGTGCCCCCTGCGTGATCGGTGACAAACCGGGAAGTGGACTGGAAATACATCCAGTCCACCTCTGGGTCTGCTGCTGAGTGCACTGGGGGGGCCCCACCAGACCCAGGAGGCAGCAGTTGCCAAGCAGGAAGTTGTGGGGGGTGGCCCCCAGTGGCCCTGGAAGTGGACCAGAAGTGCTTCTGGTCTACTTCCGAGCCTGCTGCCGAGCGTGCTAGGGACCACCCCATGTTCCTGTGGAATGCTCCATTTGCCCCACCATCTCAGCATTCACAATCCGCCTGGTACCTTGAGGTATGTAGAAAAAACATTTAAAGCTGTGTCTATGTCTAAATCATCAAATCTCTCCAAATCTCTCTCAATTGATTTGGAGGGTTCCAACTGATTCAGAGAGATGAAAAGGTCTCCTGATTAATTTTGGATTTAGAGATTCAGCCACCAAATCAGGCTGACTCTCCACCAAATCGAATCGAATCAGCAACCAAAGCTTTGCACAGCCCAAATGCGCAGTAAAATAGGCTACCGAGCATTAAGCATCGCTTAAAAAGCATGCAGTTTCACTACTGCGTATTAGGGCAGCCTAATGCATCTTTATCTAGCACCTCACATTGATGGTACTGAATTTAATGTGCATTAGGAAAAGCACATTAATGAATGTATGGACACACCCACAGAAACCCTTTTAGTAAAATTACCTTCTATGAATGTGACTGTCTGTGAGATTCTTACAGCTGTCCAAAGACCTTTGTTCATAATGAAATGTGCTTTGATTTCTATCCCAAGTGTTACGTTCTGTACTTGGTTTTGCTTGTTCTTTGCTTCCTATCTGGTGTACTGTTAGACTTTCACTGGCGTCCATAGCCTTCACTGTAGCCAAAACTGGTGAGGTTTTTCATAGGAAATCCTTACAATAAATCTGAGCAGTCTCTTATGTACCACATTTTGTGCTTAAATTGAGAGAAGAATGTATGATACTAAAAGAAGCAAACCAACCACACAGTAAAGAACAAAATTTGATTTATAGTTTTAACTTGTTTTCTTAAATATTTCTATGACAGAAAATTGGTCACAATAACGTTAATAGGACTGTATTCGGTAAATTTAGGGGGAGCAGAATCTAGTCCTTTCTTAAAGGAACCTCTCGAAGTTCCAATCATGATTTAAAAAAAGATAAAAGAAACTCTGCCAGAGGAAAAGTGTTCAGAAAATCCTAGGTGTGCTACTGATTTGCCAGGTGACTTTAAGTTGCCCAATTGTCTCTGTTTACTAATAACCGTACGGTGAGCTGGGAAACTTCTTTATTTACTTTGTGTGTGAGACCCTTGGAAATGGAGGCATAAGGAAATGAAAACAAATATTTATTCATGATATTCTTGACTTTTACAATGATAATGGTTAGCAAAGACTGAACAAAACTAGCTTAGACAGCAGTTCAAGACATTACTAAATGTCAACTACAAATGCAGCAGGAAGATACTAAATGTTCCCAGTCAGAATCTGTGCTTATTGTTTGTACTTTCCTCACAACTACCTCATTTTATTACGTTTACATGATTATATTATTTATATAACCACACAAATCTGCTGTGCATGTACAGAAAAGTTCTTCAGTTGTGTCTTATTAAATAGGGTCAGTTGGTTATATAGTCTTGGTTATATAGAATAGTCTGACACATTTCTAAAAGCTTCAAAAATGTTCTATAAAAATACTTAATTTTTTATATACAAAGCACCCCTCATGAGACTCAAGGCACTCATGGGAAAATGCCAGAACTTAGTTTCCACAGAAAAAAGGAGCAATTCTTCTGTTGCAAACAACTCAAAAACACCACAACAAGGAAGAATGTTTCTAACGTTATGAATTCCTATTTGAAATCTCTGGTGTTATATTGTGAGTCATGTTTGCACACCTAACAGTGCTAACATTGTGTAGTACCTGTGACACCACTGAAAGGGTATCAAGGCACCAGAGGGTACCAGAGTTCCCTGGCTAAGAATTGCTGCTTTATAAGCTGCTTGAAGAAGGACTCAGAAAGTTGGGATTCCTACAAGTCTTCGAAGCAATGTTAATTCTTCTTAAAGAGTTATAATTCTGATGCATTTATTTAAGCATAGACCACCCTCTGGAAGATTACATGCATTGTATATAGGGCTTACTTTTGGGAAACTTTAAGTAGCCTCAATTACTCTTTGAGATGAACATGTTGAATATTCTAAAATATCAAAGAACTGAACAATCTTTGCCAAGTATCTTGTTGTATGTTACATAACTAGATGAATTTCAATAGCAAGTAGTCGTAACAGCTTTTCATTTTGGGTTCTGGTTTATTTCCATTGAACAAAGTTTCTGTTGTATTCACCTTGCAGAATGGTTTGTAAATCACAAAACGTCGGTAGCAGATTGTGGCAGGGGAGCTCCATCAGCCATGACCACAGTTGCATCTTTAGCCTTGCTGGGCCCGGTGGGAGGTGCAGAATGTGGCGGCAGAGTTTAAAACCCTCCTGGACCTGACACACAAGGACCGGAAGTGGCTCCAGCAGCACCACAGCAGCCGCATGCCTGAGGGATTGCCCCTGCAGGGGCAAATGGTGGGAACCACAACAGCAAGTGGCTCTAACTGGAGCCGGCTCAGAGGAGCCAGATATCTTACCTGAGAGCAGGGACTGGGCCTCAGCAGCAACACTGGCTGGAGACAGGCCAGGATGACCTGCAGGCAGAACAGTATAGCTGTGAGTACTGGAGCTGAGCAGAGGTGAAGGACAGCTAACTTTCCCAAGCCTCAGTATACGGACGTTACTTTAATATGGACTTCTACCTCCTAAGCAGAGGAGATCTACCAGCCAGAAGGATTTTGTATCCTTTAGCTTCAACACCAGAAAGAGATGGTTGAAATTTTTGTCTGGACATTCTTTACCTATGTTGTCATCTGGGAAGTGCCAGGCTGGGTGCAGGGGAGGCAGAGTCCCAAGACGTGGGACCTGTGGCATCTGTGTGAAGGCTGTATGAGGGCATGGAAGATCAACCTATCTATTTTCTATAACACCAAAGATATTGCAGGTGAGAACTTGTAGCACCTGGGCAGACGCCCAAATCAGCAAGATGCCTACGTTCTGGAGAACAAGTACACCTTCTCCAGGCAAGAAGTCCCGCTGGTCATCAAAGGACAAGCACGGGAGGTTACATATTGATGCACTGGCTGGGAACAATATCCTTACCACCCTAGAGGCCAATATTAACATGGAAGAGAATACAAGTGCACCTCTGGATGTGACGGGACAGACCCTGTAATAAAAATTCTTGAGGTGCTGCAGCAGCAGTCAAGCCACCAAAATGCGTGGTGTAATTGGATAGCATTTCATATGCAGACAACTAAGGATGATGACCCTGAGTCTTTCATTGAAGCATTCAAGAGGATGGCCATACGGGTCAGGTTAGACCAGGCACTGTGGGCCAATCATTTTGGGGCTCTCCTAGTGGGGAAGGCCCAGGCTGTATATTGCTCTTTGCCAAGGGAGGATGCATATCACTATGATCACATTCACCAATTGGAGCTGACTTTGGAGCACTAATGCCGACTTTTCAGAGCAAAAAAAGAAAAAGACGATGAAAGGCCAAGAACACTCCTACAGTTGCTGAAAGATCTTTGGAACAAATGGGTCCTGCCCGCTGAAGTGGACAGGGAAACCTTGGCAGATCAGAGCTTGTTGGAACAATTTATGAATGACTTAGAAGGGGACCAGCTGTGGGTCAGGCGCCATTTGCCTTGAACAACAGAAGAGGCCTTGTGAATAGCTGAAGCTTTTGCTAGTTCAGAAATAGAGGAGCCCTGCAGGGAAAAGGGGGCCAAAAGTATAGTGGGGACATCATGCAAAGAAGATGAGAGATGCAAAGGGGGGCAGAGATACCCTGGGAAAGGGTTAATATGCTATAGATGTGGAAAAATGTGACATGCAGCTAGAGAATGTGCACAGGGCAGCCAAGAATCATGGCACTCTAGTTAGAGCTTACCTGGGGAGAGAAAAAAACCCAAGGCAGGCAGTGAAATTGAAGAAATGGACTGAAGCTTCCGACGAAGCAATGCAGTCAGTTTGGGACCATCCTACCATGATGGCAGAAGTGACAGGCAAAACACTGAGGGCCACCTCATACACAGGGTGTGTGCAGACCCTAATAAGCGCAGGTTTGATACCCAAGTGCACCACAGAATGGTGCAAACCAGTACTCATGAGATGTATAACACAGAGGGGTGGAGTTACAATCAAGGATATATTATGATGAGGATTGGCAACCAAAGGGGGAACTTAAAGGTCGGTTTTGCCCTGGACCTAGATGCTGACATGATTATAGGAAGAGATTGGGCCCTGTTGTATGAGGTACTCAATGAAGTTAAAGAGGCAGAGCTAGCCTTAAAGGGGTGGCCCCAAGTTGAGGGCTGGGTAGCTAGCAAGGGTGATACCTCATCAGAAGAAGATCCAGAGATACGGGTGAATAACGAGGTGTCTGGACCTCAGTTTAAGCTAGCCCAGGAGGAAGAACAGGAATTTGAAGCAATACGAGAGAAAGAGCTTGCCTGAGTGAATAACAGATTACACAGCCAGCCACATTTTGAAATGCACAATGGGTTATCGTACAGGATCAGTCAAGCCACCGGGAAACAAGGGTGGACTCTCCAATTGTTCGTGCCCCAACACACTGAAAGGCACATGCTTCCCCTATGGGTGGACATTTTGGGAGGGACAAGATGCTAACCCAAATATCATGCTGGGGTTTTGGCCTGGGTTACAGAAGGAGGTATTGCAATGGTGCGAGGCTTGTGAGGAATACCAGAGGGCACAAGAGAGAAGCTTTCCCAAGGCACTGTTGCAGAGTATGCTGATTATTGGTACCCCATTTGAGAGGGTTGCACGAGATGTAGTCAGGCCTTTGCCAAAGAGCAGGTCAAGGAATCAATTTGTATTAGTAACAATAGATTATGCTACACATTACCCAGATGTGATACTCCTTAGGGCAGTTATGGCCCACTGTATTTTGGATGAGTTATTAAAACGGATACCTCTGGTGGGGGTTCCTCAGGAAATCCTAATGGACCAGGGGTCCAACTTTATGGCTGGGGTGATAAGAGCCACCTGTCAGGTGCTCGGGGGTAAGCAACTTAGAACCATGGTGTATCACCCCCAAACCAATGGGTTAGTAGAGCACTTGAATGGAACCAAACACATGTTGCGCTGCTGTACTCAGGTACAACCACGGAGGTGGGATCTATTACTTACACCCTTGATGTCTGCCTGCAGGATACACCACAAGCATCGACAGGCTTTTCACCTTTTGAATTAGTATTTGGCCACCGCCCACGAGGTCTGTTACAGAGCTTGAGGGAAGAATGGGAAGAAACAGGGGAAAGGAGTGTAAGTGCCCCAAAGCATAGTGCACAGGCTAGGACAGGCCATGCAAGTGGCACAGAAAAACTGTAAATGAGCACAGGAAAAGCAGATAACAGAATATGACAAAAAGACACAAGAACATAGTTTTCAAACTGGGGAAAATGTGTTGGTGTTACTCCCAACCTCCACCGGTAAGTTGCTTACAAAATGGCAAGGGCCCTTAGAGATTGTGAGGCAGGCAGGGCCTGTGGACTAAGAAGTCTACCGACCAGAACACAAGAAAGAAAATCAAATCTATCATGTAAACGTATTAAGAAAATGGCAAGAACCTGAAGGGTGGATGTTGAGCCCCAAGGAAAGGCAGAAAGATTTGGGGTCAGAAATGGGAGAAGGCCCCAGAAGGGTGGGAAATAAGATACCATAAAAGTCGGGGATGACTTAAGTTCAGAACAACAAGTGGCCATATTGCAGCTGGTAGGGAGGTATCGGGATGTGTTTAGCGAAAAACCTGGCAAGGTAAGAGGTATTGAGCATAGGAAAGATACACAAAAGGGGGTGGTGAGAAAAGAAAAGTGGAGATCCATTCCACACCATCTGCAAGATGCAGTTAAATAAGATGTGGAGAAAATCTGGAAGTAAGGAATTATAGCCCCTTTATGTAGCCCATGGCACAGACCTATAGTTGTGGTGCCTAAGAAGGACAGATCCTTGAGAGTCTGTATATACTTCTGCAAAGTCAACAGTATAGCCAGATTTGACACATTCCCCATGCCATACATTGAGGAGATCCTGCAGAGAACTGGGCAAGCGCAGTTTATTTCCACCATTGATCTTGCCAAGGGCTACTGGCAGATCCCGATGGCAAGAAGAGATCAACCAAAAACAGCCTTTGGAATGCCATGGGGCCTGTTTGAGTTTAAATGCATGCCATTCGAGAGTCATGGAGCGGCAGCCACATTCCAACATCTGATCTCCTGGCACTGCATGCTGCCTACACTGCGGCCTATGCAGACAATATCATAATATTCTCACAATCCTGGCCACAGTATTAACAACACCTACAGGCAATTTTGGCAGAGATACAGGCTGTTGGGATGTTGGCCATTCCCGTGAAGTGCACACTTGGCATGTAGAAAACAGATTACCTTGGGTTCAGGGCAGGCCAGGGTTGTATCCACCCATTGGCTGGTAAAATAGAGATCCTGGCACAGTACAGCCCTCCACAGACAGAACAGTATAGCTCTGAGTACTGGAGCTAAGCAGAGGAGAAGGAAAGCTAACTTTCCCTAGCCTCAGTATACAGATAGTACTTTAATATGAATTTCTACCTTCTAAGTGGAGGAGACATACCGGTGTGAAGGATTTTGTATCCTTTAGCCTCAACTCCAGAAAGATACTGTTTGTCTGGACATTCTTTACCTATGTTGTCATCTGGGAGGTGCCAGGCTGGGTGCAGGGGAGGCAGAGTCCCAAGCCATGGAACCCGTGGCATCTGTGTGAAGGTTGTATGAAGGCATGGAAGATCAGCCTTTCTATTTTCTATAACACCAAGGACATGGCAGGGAGAACTATAACACCCATGCAGATGCCCCAACCAGCAAGCAGTCTACATACCGGAGAACAAGTACACCCTCTCCAGGCAAGAAGTTCCACCGGTCAAAGACAAGCACAGGAGGTTACACAGATGTAGTAGAATTTGTGATGTCTATGCATATGGATTGCATAGACTGATTAGTAAATTAATCAACCCAAAAATGCTTTTTAATGGCATAGCTAGTCGCTGAAATTCTTCATTGGACATCCTATTAGTACTGCTATCCTCTTCTCCTCAGCATTTACACTATGATTCTGACTGTTTTATCACCTCTTCCTTACCTGTATTTTGTTAATTACATATTTTTAAAACAATACATTGCTTATCTATAAAGGTGCTGGAACACATGCTTTAAAGGAGTGATTTTGTTCTTACTGAAATTAAAAGGAGTTATCCATTGATTTGAAGAAAGAGATCATGACGTGATGAAAATGATTGCTCACTTATTTCTTCCTATTCAGTTGGCTACCAGACTCACCACCCCGCTACACATAGTTTAAACTATTTTGTTTTCCAAGGGTGTTTGTGTCGCACATTTCTGAAAATATTGCAAATGGTGACTGGCTGATGAGAAAGATAAGAAGTTTACCTCCTGGTAAAATATTACATTACAGTAGAATGTTTTCTATTATTTTGCCTCTCAAAAATCTTGTCTGGACTTTTACTGCTTGTGAAAACAGAATACCTCTAAAGGCCAAAGCGAAGGTCTTTTTCCATGTCCTTTTGGGCCTGTTTCTCTACTCAGACAGTGTAAAAAGTGGCAATTATGCTTTGTGACTGACTGAACCATTGCTGAAAAAGCATTCACAAGCATTCCAGACATAAAACACTTTCTCCTGGGGAAATATTTCAAAACTATTCAATGCATTTACATTTTTTTTAAAATTATCAATATGTTTTCTGTCCTGCAATTTAAAGCAGGGTGTCCTTATTGTCATGAGTGTATCTGTTCTGATCTCCTGAGGCGAGGGAACAGAACTAAGATATTCTAAAACTCTTTCAAGGTTTGGGAGTTTTGAAACTGCAGGCGGTACATACCATAAAAGATTCTACTCCAGCCTGTCGGTTTGGTGTAACAGTAACTACTGGAATCAGTGAATATTGACCCTTGTCCTGTGACTGAGTATTTTGGCTTAAGGTATCTGACTCAGGTCATGTAACTAGGTCTAGGCAATATATATCAGTTTCTTGCCAGTCATCAGTGTCAAAGCATGACTACTTTAGTATTTTTCATAATGCATATACAAGGGAATTTCAGAAAGTAACAGCAATTTCAAAATGTGTACGCAATGCATAGGAAACTACACAGCAGCAGGGTACATGCTTCATTTTCAAACATACCCAGTGTTTATGACTATATATATAAGAGAAGTGATGTGGTCCAGTAAATAATCATTGCACACAAAATGGTTTTATTTCAAAACTGCTGTTACTTTCTGAAACACCCTTGTTTATCACTGTGGCAGTATTGCCAACTCAAAGCACTCACAAATCATGAAGTCGGCTTAAAACGCAAAATGTTCTAAGCAATAAGTTTTAGCTTCTTTTTTATTTGCCTTTTGGTTTTGCACATTTTTGGGGTTTTTCTCTTGGGCCAGGAATGTTAATGGCTTCCTTTAAATAAAAAAACAAGAAAAAAAATTCCAGTAGGTGAAGATTTAAGTGGGAGGGATGGGGAATAAGGTGAGATTTACAAAAACCCCCACAAAGACGTAGCAACACTGCCTTAATGTCTGCATACACATTACCAAGTTGAGAGATTTGGAGGAACTTCAGAAGAGGCTACACTCCCTTTCGCCCCTTTATACTCTCCCCTTCCAAATATGATCTTCCTCCCACATGAATAAGTGAAGGGGAATGTGAGGGCTAGTTGTGAAGACCTGGGGCATGCTGTTTGAATACAGCTTGCAGGATACTCTTTATCTGGTTCAAGTTGTAGAGAACAATTAAACGAAATTACTACAGCATCATTCAGTTGGGAGTTGTATCGTTACTCACTGTAATGAACAGAATGAAAGACAAATATGATGTGCTGAATCCTACCCCTGTGTGGACTTGTGAGGAGCTTGGGTCACTCCTCTGCTGCACCCATATATGTTTCAGGGATCCCACCCTAGTACTGAAGTGGGCTGCTATTGCTATCTGGCAGCTGGCTAGCCAGTTTGGTGCTAACAAGTCTATTGTTGGGCTCATGGTGGTGGAAGTTTGCCTTACTATTATGAAATGTGCTTACCCATGTGTTGTGGGCAGAGTGAGTCTAAAATAATAATGGACTGTGAGAATGGGGCATTGTAGCCATTCAGGCATAACAGGGGCATATCTAGGATTTTGCAAAGGGAGGGGTGCAGCTTGTGTGCTGCATCATTACACATACAACACCACCTGTTTTTCTCTAGTTGAAGAGAAACATGCATGCATTTGAATTCAATTATTAAAATCACCACACATGGCATAGATGTGAGCATGGCAACCTCAATTTTCCTTGCCTCTTTTAACCTTAAGCCAGTACTGTTTGGGCAGGAGAAAAGGGAAGAGGTGCTTTCTGGTTATGCATATCAGCTAAGGAGTGCATCTGTGTCCAGGGCCCACTGCCTATGAAAATGCTCACTTCCAGTTTCACAGATGTGCAGAATACATCAGACCACACCAGCTGATTCCAAGTGATTGTAGAAATAGTGCCTAACATGCACTCAACCACCACTCCGCAACTGCTAAGATTGTAAGTGGATTTCAATGGCCATATCTACATGAAACGTTCACTGCTGAGCTGCCTAATTAGCTCCACAGTAAAGTCTCAGCATCTACACATATGGGCCTATTAGGCCACACTAAACTAATAACCTCCACCATAGGTTAGTACTTGTAAACACAAATACTATCTTATGGTGGTGTTCTTTAGTGTGCAGCAGTGCACATGTAAATGCTGATAGGGCTGGCTGGGACATGAGGGTGCTTCTAATTTGGCCACCTGCATCCCACAGGGACAGAATAATGATGCAGCTTGTCCAAGTAGCTTGTTGCCAGATCTCCTCAGAATCCTGGTACCATATACCCTGTCAGTGCTTCCCAACTCTGGTGTTCATGAATCTGGCCATATGATGTACCAAACCATGCAGAACCAGGAACCAGTACCCCTTGCAGTTACCACAGCTGATGCGTAAGTGTTGATGGGGGGGGGGCACAACTCTGCACAACCACCACCACCCACCATCAGCACAGAAATTGCACCACTGCCACCTCCTCCCTCTCCCCACACACACACTGCTGCCAGGCTGTAGCCCTGTATCCCTTGCCCCACTGTTAGTGCAGAAATCAAACTATAGGCACACTCAGGGGCAGATATAGTGGGGTTCCAGTGGTGCAGTTGCATTCCCCTTTTATTCTCCTTCCACCAAAACATTAAAATCAACTGCCAGGGAAGGCATCAACAGTGCTGAAATGCTGTGGGACATGGTGTACAAGGGGGTTATGTTTCATTTTTTAAACTCTTACATTGCAAAGACTGCTCATCTTTATGGGGTATATTGTGCTTGATTAATTTAAGACTATATTACAAAAAAAGGCTGATTTTTTTTTACTAAAATATCAGTTGAAGTGCAAATGGCTGTGCTTGTGACATGTTGTGCTATTTAATTAGTTTGTATAGCATGCTTGCTGTTCTTTGACACTTTAATAAAACCTGTTGGCATAGCTGCAGCTTCTCATTTCCTTGCAGTTAAGTGGCCAACCACAATTGCTTAAAGCAAACACAGAACATTATTAAACTTGCAAAAAGGTCCATGGAAAAATTGAATAGCACTGCAATGAGGCCAGCTGACTGCTAGCAAGAAGAAACTACTTTTAAAGCCATTAAACAAGGTGTTATTTGTAAAACTAAATTAAAAAGAAACTGGGAGGCAGATTCAATGACAGTGCTATCTGTATTGTGCACTGCCCCTTCAGTTCTCCTTTGCATGTGTGGGATAGAGTTGTACAGATTGGACTTGTGTAGGCACCTGCAGGTACCATTGTGAATAGGTAGTCCATGACTTCCTAGCACTGGCCCCACTCCCTGTCCATTATCTCCTGTTCAAAGAACCAATCCAAAATCCTCTGCTCCTGATCCTTTTGTGAAATGTAGAAGATCACTGATCTTGGCACCTCTCTTGCATCCTTTATTTATCATCCATGGATTCCACTGTCTTTTCTCCTCTCTGCAGAGAATTCCATATGTGCGCTCAGGCTCCTGAACAAGGTAGCTAGCCCTTCAGATCCTCTCCATAAATTCCCTCCGCTTGATTTCTTCATGACAGCCACCATTTGCAATGCCTGCAATTTTAGTCTGCTCTCCTCTCATAAGTGGGCTAAGCTTTCCAGAGATGCTGAAGTGAGTGTCATTAGATAAATAGCTACCTTCTACCACACTGAACCACCACAGAAGTGGCAGGATGTAAACCAATATGGACTTTGTCACTGAGGCATTCAGCAACTTAACTGTTCAGGAATTGTGATGGTTCAAGAACATTTGCCAGAAAACAGTCCACTACACCTCTCAAGATATCTTCCTCAGAAAGGGACTGGTGAGGGTGACTAGTGACTTGACACCAAAAAATGTTGAGCAGCAAGGGGCCATATATTTTGCAGGTGAAATCACAGCTCCAATTTTGCATAAATATCATAAAACTATGCTCCATAAATAGTGTGGTTTGACTAACCCTGGAAATGCATTAAGAAAAAAAAAAAAAGTGGTGGTGTTATGTAACAGGTCTCAAGAGGTATGTGATTATATGATCATTGTTAGAACTGCTAAAGCAATAGAAGAGAACACCTCATTCATGACTTATATGCTTACATTTTTCCCTTCTTTGTGGCAATCTCAGGACACACATGGTGTCAGAAGCAGGAATACGTGGAGAGGAAGCTGCTGTGTTCTGCATGGCTTTGGCCCTCAACTGAACCCAGCCTACCCCAGGAAATCCAAAATCCTCCCCAACTGTGAATTCATTAACCGTCTACCAGGAAATCCCTCCCTCTTCACACCAGAGGTTACCTCAGAACAATAACAAACATAGCAGGCAACACTTAGCGGGCCAAGACTCCAGCTGTTCTGCTCCCACCTCTGCAGATGTGTCCACATTTGCTGCTGCCCAGGTCCTTAGAGAATTCCCCCAGGATGTCAACTGAAAAACTACTTGCTGTGTAAGCTTGCTCCACATTCACTGCAGATTGAGACATGGGAATTGTGGATATTTACTGAAACCCTCCAGAGTCACCTTCATTCTACTCTGGAAAGAAGACCCCAATCCAGAAGAAGGGGGTCATGAGAGATAACAGGTTCTGTGTTAGAAATGCAGGCAAGAGCTTTGCAGTCCTTGTAGCAGGGCACTGCTGGACATCTGTTGTTTAACATCCATAGGCTCCTAGGAGAGCTGCATGATGTGCCTGGTACACTCCCAAGCACTGCAAGGCATTCCTACATGTGCCCAACTGAGCAAGCTAGCTCAAGATGGTGTTATGGCAATAAATATTCCTACAACAGGGTTCACTTCGATGCAGTCTGGGACATCTCTCAAAGAAATAAGGGGGTTAAATGGCAACAGAATAAAACAAAGCAGCATCCAGCTTCCAGCAAGTAGAGGTTAGAGAAGCCAAAGGCCGTAGAGCAAGGAATTGTGGGAAAGCTTTTAAAGGACCACCTGTGTTCGAGACCTGAAATATAAAAGAGTGAGGAAAGAAGAAGAAAGGGAGATTAAAAAATGGTGAGTAGGGAAGAAGAGTAAAAAGCAAAAATAGTGGAAACAAACAAAAAAACCCACATTGAATGAAAAATTTAAAATAAAACAGAAAATTATTTTTGTTTAAGTGTGCATAACAAAGTGTTTGAAATTATCCAAAAAGCTGACTGTTTTGGTCTACGTCTATTAACTAAAGACAATGTAGCAGTATGCGTTTGTGGTACACACACACACACAAAAAAAAATACATACTGGTAATATTTATGTAAAACAATTTTGTTAAAAACGCCTGCTGCAGTGACAAACTTTCAATAGGGCAACTAGAAAGTAGTCAAGTTTTTTGCCCTCTTATTCCAACTAAAAGGCAGGATTAGCTCTAAGCCAAGAAAGCATGGCAATTACTGGGGAAAGTAAAAGTTATTATTACTTAACATGGGTATCTTTGAAATGCCTCTATCTTCTCAGCATCTGCTGTATATGCTATAGTTATTTTTACAGTGATTAATATTATTTAAAGTATCAGCATTCTTTTGTTAATCTTATAATACCTAATTAGGAAGAATATTGCCTCTTGGGGAATAAGTGATATAATGGCCCTCAGGGGAACATTTTTAAGATGCCATTGTCTTAGTTTGCATTTTCAGGTAGGCCTCTTTACATTTATGTTGCCTTTCTTTTATTACCATAAAATCCAAGAAGTTATCCTCCTTTGGGTGGATGAAAAATCCATATGGGCTCTAAAATTGCTTCCCTTACTGGAAAAAAAAAAAAAAGTGATGAAACCTTATTATGAATAAACATGCCTTCATAATTAGAGCCAGACAATACCCTTACTTCTAACCTATTCAATTTAAAGTAAATACCAGTCTTGATAGTTGTTGGTGCAGGTGTAACTCATGAATTCAGACTAGATTTATCTGGCACTTAGCTGCTCAAATTAGTGTCGGCAGCAGAAGATGCTCCAATTTTTCATAATGGGAAGTATCATTAAGGTGCCACAGAGCAACGCTAATCAAAGTTTATCTTAAAAGTCCATAAATCGCCTCTTGTGAATTTGCTGTGAATCAGTCCCAACTAAATGTCTGCCAAAATACATCATATTCCATTAAAAATTTAGCAAATGGAAGTGAGTGAACTAAATCAGACATTGTGTCACCTGTCAGTTTTTTGACTGTTGGTTATTCTTTTTTATTTCAACAGCATATAAAGTGTACTTGGCACATAAGAGAGCCAGTTTAAACCCAGAAAGTGTTACAATTGGAAGTGTGAATCCTGGAAAAAGGTCTGCTAACTGTAAGGCACCACTTGTGTGGTTCTCTGCTGGACTGAGCAGTATATTTTACAGAAGTGAAATTGTAATATTTGTGAACAATAAAAAAGGGACTAGGGGATTACAAAGTAAATTAATGAGGTTACTTGAGTATGTTATACACATATATTGCATGTTTTAAACTGTGCAACTGTATGTCTATGGAAAAAGTATAAAATATACCCAGATTCATTCATTTCTGTATTAAAGGGCTGTGGGGTGGAAGCCAAGTCCAGATTTGATAGTGTATAGCTATATACTTAGTGAGATTTCTTTGAGATCAATATTATTTATTGTTTGAGTGCCCAAATATATACTACATGCTGAGTTATGCCAGGGATTAGTTCATGTCATTGTATAATAATATTTCTAGACAGAGGCAGAGATTTTGAATGCGAGATGTATACTTTCCACCTAAAGTATAGTTTATTTCCCACTTGGAAATACACAGCATCATAACCAAGAATAACTCTGCCTAACAGAAGACAGTGGACTAAGAAGAACCTGGACACTGCTAAAGAATTAATGACCTTTTGCTTTTAAAGTCTCGTGCAATTTTCTGTTATCAAGACATTGTTATGCTTGTTAAATGAAGTACTGGAACAAATTCAGCCATGCCTTGATTGGCCTCAACTATTTAAATAAAGCAGGAATTGCTACCAGTTATACCAATTGCCCCAATGTGTCCGAAAAATAAATTTATATAATGAATTTCCTGCCAGTTAATGACCAACTCAAGGGCCTTAGGGCACAAGGTGAAATTTTTAACTCAAAGTGTTGTCACAGTATACTCAATCTAGAGGTCAGTATTGCTATTACAAAGGACTTAGTAGTAACCCATAAAATAACTTTACTCTTGAATTTTCACCAACAAAATTTGTCCTTTCCCTGAGAAAGGGACAGTTTAAAGCTGAAGCAAATGCTGCTGTAAGAAGTGCACTTTGTTTACAGATCTAGTTTCCTAGCAGTTAGGCTAAGTACAGACAGTCAAACAGTCCAAGGTTGAATCAATTCAATCTTCACAGGTTAGTCTAAGCTGCAGAGATTGAACTGATAAGCAAGTGAACAGATATTCACCACTGATTCCAGAAACACAGCCACATGCCTGCAATGGCCCAGGCCAGAAGCAAGTGGGGGGGAAGCAGGGAAGCGGCACAGCAGCACCAGAGCTCAGCTCCATGCTCAGCTGGAGCAAACAGCTTGGGCCAATGCTAGCCTGCCCACCCTTTGAGGGGGTTGCAAGGCATCCTGGGATGCTGGTGGGGACTGTGAATTAACTTGAATCTGGGGTGGATCTGGGACAGAAGTTCAGTAAACTAAATATAACCAGAGTCAGTTAAGTCTGATACTACATCCATCTAGATTTATCTTAAACCAGTTTTGGCCATTTTGAAAGTAGTTTATGTGCACTGAACTTCCGCTGCATTACAGATTTGAACCAGTTTCCAATCAATTATACTAGTTTGTGTGTAACTTATGTCCCTAGCCTTAATGTTTGTCAGGTCTTCAAATTAAGTACTACAGTAAGTTAGTAATTGTAGCTTTATGATCTTGAATTTGTCTAGTTTGGATATACTGAACCTAAATGCAAGCAAAATGAATACCTATTCAAGGATCTGCCTTTATGCAGACCTAACCGATGCAAGTTTTGTTACTTCTCCACTGGTCCTCTGTTATCATTAGTAGTTATCAAGCATTGATAGCATTCTTGGATTATATGAAACACAGAAACACCACCCCCCCCACCATAATCCTTGGTAAAAGATTCCCTCAGGAAACAATTAGTGTTGTAAGAACAACAACTTTATTGAACTTAGTAACTTCTTACAATTTAAACACATTTTTACCTGCCAGTAGATGTCACTGTTTATATGAAATATCTGCATGTATACATATGTAACAGTGTTTGAATTAAGAACTAAACAGGAAGATCTAATGAGGTGGCCAGGGAAATAGACCATGTCAATAGATATGCCATATCAATCCTAGGCCACTTTGGTATCCCTACTGTCACCTACCTCTTATTGGGAGAAAAAGAGACTAAACTGACATGCTAAAATAGGCAATCTGGACTTCCAAAAAGCCTTTTACATGGTTCCCTATCAGAGGAACTTAACAAGGTTAGGTAGTCATGGTGTCTCAGTACTGGGGCCCCAGGGATGGCTGTGATGCCCCTAGGGCTCCGTGACTCTGCCAGTTTTACCCTGCAGGCACCTTCTAGTCTGTCCTGCCATGTCTTGTTGGTTTAGATAGTAGATAGGGAGACTGCCCTCAAGTTGCTGCACAGTCATGGTCCTGATGGCCCCTACTAAACCCTGTGGGTTCTTGGACCCCCTTGCCAGGTCCCACTCTAAGTAGGTGCCCCACAGGACACCTCAAACCTCATGGGCTAAATGCGTCGCTCCAAGACCACCGCTTTACCGCACCCCATGCCTCTCAGATAGTATATCAATGTTATCCCTGTAACGAGGTCTCAGCCTAACTAGGCCTTCTGTTATTACCTGGTGCTGGGGCTCTCTGCAGCCCTAGCACTGTGGCTCCACGTGGTAGCAAGCCCCCTATGAGGCCTCCTCCTCCCCAGTGAGCTTCATTCCAGTCCACAAGTTTAAACAACAACATACATGAGCCCCTGGGCTACAATCTAACAATAGCAATAACAATGGCACTGAAGGCCACACTCTGTGCCTTTAAGAGGGCCACTTTCTCCTTCAGCAATGTGTGCCTCCTATCCCCAGGTACTTCAGGAGCTCCTACAACCCATTAGTCTTACCAGCAGCAGAACAGGCAACCAAGCAGCACCACAGAGATTTTTCTGCACAAATTCCTTCCCCCTGGCTGCTGCCAGAGCACTAACTGCCTCCAGTCCCAGCCAGCCCTGGGGCTTATGTGCCCAGGGCCCTGCCTTCCTCCAGTCAGCTGACCAGGTCCAGCTGCTGGCTAATTTCCTCATTAGCCTGCTGCCATGGCAACCTGCACCTGTGGGGGTTCTGCCTGGCTCCTAGGGCCCTCTCTCTAAGCAGTTTCTGCCCTTAAAGGAGCAGGCACACCTTAGTGCCCTGTCATATATGGGGGAGGTCCATTTGCAGATTACAAAGTGGACTAAAAATAGAAAATAAGGAGTCAGTTGAAAATAAATGGTGAGTTTTCAGGATGGAAACAAATAAACAGTGGGACCCCGCAGGGATTTGTTTTAGGACCTGTCCTGTTTAACATCAATATTCAAAAGATTTGAAAAATGGAGGAGTAGTAAGGTGTTCAAAGTTGCAAATGACACAAAATTATTCAAAGTGATAGAGACCAAAGTGGACATCAGACAACTACAGAATGATTGAGCGCTATTGAGCAAATGGGCAACTGAATGGCAGATGAAATTCAGTGTAGATAAGTGTAGAATCCAGTCATGACCCTAAGGAAAGGAAGGAAGGAGAGCAGCAGAGAAGGACTCTGGACTTCAGAAGAGAAGACTTGGACTCCCTCAGGGAACTGATGGGCAGGATCCCCTGGGCGGCCAGTTTGAAAGGCAAAGGAGTCCAGGAGAGCTGGTTGTATTTAAAAGAAACCTTACTGAGGGCACAGGAACAAACCACCCTGTTGCGCAGGAAGACTAGCAAGTATAGCAGAAGACCAGCTTGGCTTAGCAGTGAATTCTTCGGTGAGCTAAAACACAGAAAGGAAGCTTATAAGAAGTGGAACTTCAGGCAGAAGTTTAGGGAGGAGTATAACAGTATTTCTCAGGCATGCAGGGATGAAACCAGGAAGGCCAAAGTGCAACAGGAGTTGCAGTTAGCAAGGGACATAAAAGCAACAAGAAGGGTTTCTGTAAGTATGTGAACAACAAGAGGAAGATGAGGGAAAATGTGGATCTTTTACTGAACAGGGGAGGCAACCTAGTGAGAGATAATGCAGAAAAGGCTGAAGTACTCAATGCCTCTCTTTACCTCAATTTTCACAGTCCAGGTCAGGTCCGAGGCTACTGCACCTGGCAGAACAGTTTGGGGAGGAAGTGAGCCACCAGCAGTGGCAAAAGAACAGGTTAGGGACTATTTAGAAAAGCTGGATGTGTACAAGTCCATGCAGACAGATGCATGGCGTGTGAGGGTGTTGAGGAAGTTGGCTGATGTGATTGCAAAGCTGCTGGCCATTATCTTTGAAAACTTGTGGAGACTGGGAGAGGTCCCAGGTGATTGGAAAAGGGCAAATACAGTGTTCATTATTTAAAAAATGGAAGAAAGAGGATCTAGGGAACTACAGACCAGTCAGCCATACCGCAGTCCCCATAAAATCATGGAGTGTGTTCTCAAGGAATTCATTTCTAAGCACTTGGAGGAGAAGAAAGTGATCAGAAACAGTCACATGGATTCACTAAGGGCAAATCATGCCTGACTGCTTTCTAGGATGAGATGACTGGATCTGTGGATGTGGGAAAAGCAATGGATGTGATATATCTTGCCTTTAGCAAAGGTTTTGATACAGTCTCCCACAACATTCTCACAAGCAAGCTTACACAGTACGGGTTGGATGAGTGGACTGTAAGGTGGATAGAAAAGTGGCTGGATCATTCAGTTCAAAGGGTGGTAATCAATGACTTGATATCTAGCTGGCAGTCAGTACCAAGTGGAGTGCCCCAGGGGTTAGTTTTGGGGCTGGTTTTATTCTATATCTTCATTAACAACCTGGAAGATGGGATGAAGTGCACCCTCAGCAAGTTTGCAGATAACATCTAGCTGTGGGAAGTAGTGGATACATGGAAGGGTAGGGCTGGGATTCAGAGTGACCTCAACAAATTGGAAGAATGGACCAAAAGAAATTTCATGTTGTTCCATAAGGACAAGTGCAAAGTCCAGCACTTCCGACTGAACAATTCCATGCACTAGCGCAGGCTGGGGACTGATTGGCTAAGCAGCAGCTCTGCAGAAAAAAACCTGGGGGTTACAGTGGACTTATGAGGATAGGCTGAGGGAACTAGGCTTATTGGACATTTTTACACATGTGAGTGCCACTGCGCCAGGCACTTTGAAAAGCTCCTGGCGCTGTAACACTTGCAGATGTATAAGCAGGGGAAAGTGTGTCAGTGCTGAGAAAATGGCAGCGGCATGCTTTTGAACTAAAATACATTGGAGGTTACTTTAGTTCAAAAGTGCACCACTACATGCTGATGTGCATTTTGCCACTTTCACAACTGCATGGGGTGCAGTGCAGTTTGCCTCAGGTCAGGCGAGATCTTCCAAAGTGACAGCTCTTTGGTGTGTCACGGGACAGAAAAGTATATATATAAATGCCTATTTTTAGTCTGGAGAAATACCTGAAGGGTGATTCCAAATCAGATGGAGCTAGACTGTACTCAGTGATGGCAGATGACAGAACAAGGACAGATGGTCTAAAGTTGCAGCAAGGAACTCTCTCACTAGGAAGGTGGTAAAGCACTGGATCAGGTTACGCAGGGAGGCTGTGAAATCTCCACCCTTGGATGTTTTAAAGAACAGGCTAGACAAAGCCTTGGCTGGGATGATCTAGTTGGGGCTGGTCCTGTTTTGAGCCAGGGTTGGACTAGATGACCTCCTGAGGTCCCTTCCAACCCTAATTTTCAATGATTCTATGATTATAAAGTGATGAACCTGGGCAAAAATAACCCAAGCCATACCTACGCTGTGATGGGCTCTACTTTAACTGTTACCACACAGGACAGAGATCAGTGAGTCATTGTGGGCAGTTCACTAAAAGCATCAGCGCAATGCTCAGCAGCCATAAAAAGGCAAAAAAAATGTTAAGGGAATTGTAACCAAAACAGAAAGTATTGTTATGCTCATTTATAAATCCAGGGTGTGTCCACACCTTGAATACTGTGCCCAGTTTTGGTCCCTGCACTTCAGAAAGGATATAGAAGAACTCAGGAAAGTACAGAGAAGAGCAACAGGGAAGATTAATGGTATGGAGGGGCTTTAACATGAGAAGAGACTATAGAGGCAAGGCCTGTTCAATTTAGAAGACACGCTTGAGGGGGGACATGCTGAGGGTTACAAAATACTAAATGGGGTTTATTATTTACTAATCTCTCACAACGTAAGAACTAAGAGTCATAAAATGAAACCAGTAGGTAGTAATTTTAAAACTAACAAAAGGAAATTGTTTTTCACACAATGTGTAATTAATGTGTGGCACTCATTCCCACCAGATGCTGTGGAAGCTTACAGTTTAGCCAGATTCAAAAAGAGACTGGACAAATTCTTGGAGGACTGGAAAGGGAGAGGCGCAGGCACCAGAGAGTGCTGTGGAGAGGCAGGGCAGGGGATCAGAGTGGCAATCAGGGAGGGTGCGTAGCCAATCTGCAGCATGCTTGCCAAAAAAGTTGGCCCCTGCTGCACTAGGAACTATACTGTGAAGAAAAGTTCACCAGGTAACCTAAAAATGATAGGCCTAGATTTTCAAAGGTCAGTAAGAGCTAGATCATCACAAGGAGTTATGCCCATCAGTCCAACATATCTGTACCACCGAGATCCTTAAAGCACCTGTTCAGCTGCTGCTGACAGTCTCTCAACACCTAAATTGCTACAGTGGGCTTGTGCAAAACTGCTTATACTCCTAATCTGGAGAGGGGAGGGCAGGATTTGGTGTCTACCTACCTATTGTGCCTGATTCAGTAGGTATTCTTAGAACACACCTAACTCACACAGAAGACAGCTGGGATCAAAGCTATTTTTGTTCCATTACATTTACAGCTCAATGATTAAGGCACATAACTGGAATGTAGGAGTCCTGTTTTCAAATCCCCACTGTGCCTGGTTTGGAGAAGGGAACCCAAACCAAGGTCTCAGTTCCCAGAGGGTTGCCCCAAACTGTGTGTCATTGGTCAGGCTGGGTTGGGACTTTCTCTGTCTCTCCTGTTGAAAGTGTTCCACTCTATAAAGAATTAAAATGAAAACTTTCATTGGAGTAGGGTTGTGAGCCTAGGTCTCCTATGGCCTTAGCCACTGAACTAACATGCACAATGTGCTTTTGTAAGAAAGTGCTGAACTACTTTAGTCACCTAGCGCCAGGTTATATAGCTGAGAATCCCGAAGAGAGATAAGTGCCTAAGTGCATTTGAGGAGGGGGCTTGGGCTCAGATGCTCCCCTCAGTGTTTCCTAATGGCCAGCTTAGGCAGCTTCCTGAGTCACCTTCCCAGCTTTTGTGAACCTTGTTTTTAGGTACCTAACTGTCTCCATGGAGCCTGGGTGCCTAACTCAGATCACCTGAGTGTTAGAGATGACAACATCTTCCTGTGGGATCACTAGTCACAAGTGAATTTTCCTTTTTAGGTATCTCAGTTTTAGATGGCACCTTAAAGGGATCAGATTTTCAGAAAAGGCTCAGAACTCATCCTCTGAATATCAGCTTCTTTAAATTATTAGTTTGGACATCCCAAACCAGTAGTACCCTTTGAAAAATGTAGGCTATCAAATGTTATCTTCAGTTACCTAGGACTGGATGGCCAATCTGTGGCACTCATGCCAAAAGTAGCATAGGCAGCCTCTGTGTATGGCACAGGGCAGATTGGTAAGTGACCAGGGAACAGTGCAAGTTTGGGCAGAGAGCAGAAAACAAAGCAGCAAATCAGGAAGGGGAGTGGAACTTGAGAGGGGTTCAGGGCTTACCTTGTGGCATACTTGCCAAAAAGTTTGGCCTCCATTGAACTAAACAATTATTTTTCTTTACTCAGGCCAACATACAGAGTATTTGACACAGTTAATCTCTGTTTTTTTCTATAAACCCATATAACTTCGGTTGGATCACTAATGTTTAGGAAAGGCTGTCCTCTTTATAGATCATTTAAATCAAGAGATCTTGTGCTTTTAATTTAGAAATGAAGAGCATTCCACCCTCTACTGGTACTCATACAGTGAACTCTTTCTGGACTGTGCTCTTATAATTTGTAAAGTAGCTAAAGTGCTGGGTATGTCACAGATGAATAAATGACAGGGAGTGAAATTTTCAAAAGCCTGTGAGTAATTCAGGATCATAGCTCTCCTGCCCTGGTCACAAGCCTAGTGATTTTAGAGAATCTGTCTACACCATGGTATGGTGCAGACAAACACAAGCTAGAATAAAAGTAGCTGTGTTGGGTACTGGTCTTAGTCTATCTTGAGCAGCATGGCAAACGTGCCTGAAAAACTAAGTTAAGTATGAGTGGTTAGCCCACATGGACCTCAGTCTGTCTGCGGCTAGACTGCTACCAGTACCAAAGCTTGCTAGCTTTAAGCTAGCTCGTATACCATAGCAGTCTGCATTCATAGTGACTGCATTGTAATGACACTTCAATCATGTCTACACCACAGACTTACAGGACCAAGTACAATTAAATAGCGGCCCTAATGAACCTGTAGGTAATATTATGTGAAAGTGGCTACACTGTTTCCTGTTTGGGAGTAGCATGTACAGAGCCGCACAAGTATGGGTGCAGCACTTTCTAACAAGGCAAGTCTGTCATGGGATGTGCTCTTAGAAATATAAGAGAAACAACATGGTGCATGCACTCCTGTCAAGCCAAGGCCAGTTAGTATTGTGAAGGTGGCTGTAACATCAGAATATGTAGGTGACAAGTCCATAACAAATATATTGTGTGTGCCTTTGTTGAAATGAAGGGCCTTGAGTCCTTGGTGCCATCTAGTTTATTTTTGGGAGAAACTGTAAATTCATAGAAATAAACATTTGGGAGTAAACAAAATGACTCCTGCTGACTCCTTGCCTCCTACTGCTCAGTGGGTGCATGTACACAAGATGCTAAATGTGCAGTAGACTAATTCTATTGCACATTAGCGTGTCACAGCAAAAGCCATGCTAATATGCTAATGCACGGTAGTATCAGCCTACTGCGCATCAACATCACCTAAAAGGTGTGCACCAGTTGTACTGCCCATTGATTTAGTACCACATGCAAGTACTAAACTTAATGCTTAGTAACTACAGTGCATTAATGAATGTGTAGATGGGTAGTGACTACTAGGGCAGCCACCTCTAGCACAAACTTGGAGAGGAGGGTGGAAAAAAACAGTCACTGTCTCCACTGCTACTACTTGCTGGGCATGTCTACAATGCATTTGATTTGGGATCAGCTTACTCAAAAGTAAACTACTCATGAATAAAAGCTCCTAGGCAGGCATCTACATGTAGGGAAGCGGGAGCAGATTTGCTGCTAATGACAGCAAACTTCTCCCACTTCCTGGGGCCCTGCAATGGGCCCTTGCTGCCACCAGGGAGAGCTCTAGGCTCCCCCTGGGTGCTAGCGCAGGGGCTAGCAGGTAGCCTGCTAGCCAGGGCTGGGACATTGCTCCCTGTCCCCAGGGGGCTGCCTGCTGCCAGGGCAGAGACAATGTCCCCCAGCCCATGGAAGCAAGGAGCTCCTGGCCTTGGCTTCCCAATCAGGGGCAGAGGACTTAGAAAGAGCTGCAGCCCCTTCCCCAATGCACCAGTGGGGCAGCTAGCAGCTACCTGGCTGCTAGCTGCCCCACTACTGAATCACGGTAGGGAGCTGTGACCTACAACATGCCTGCAGCTCTTTCCAAGCCCTGTGCCTTGATTACCTGATTGGGGCACAGGGCTGGGACTTGCCCCTGACCAGTACAGTTCCCAGCTGAGTCTGGGGAGACTGTTCCCTGCTCAGCTCTGCAAGCATAGAGCTGGGTGGAGAACAGGCTGAGGAGTATTTTCCCCCGCTCAGTTCTGCTTACAGAACTGAGTGGGACACAAGCTCTCCAGCCTGTTCCTCACCCAGCTCTGCACTTTTGGAGCAGGGCAGAGAACAGGCTTCCCAACCCCCAGCTCTGCACTTTTGGAGCAGGGCAGAGAACAGGCTTCCCAACCCCCACCAGCAGGGAGCTCCCAGCACTGCCTCTGCACCATGGGGCCAGAACTGGAGACCCTTATATCCCAGCACCAGCTCTGTGGCCTTGGTGCTGGCAGTGGGAGACCCTTATCTCCCAACCCACCTTCCCACTGAGAGAGAAGGATCTCCCAGCTCCCACTTTCCAATCCAGTCTCAGAGCAGGAGACTTGGAGCTCCCTGATTCCTGGGGCAAAGGGACATAGTCCCCACCCAGGCTCTGGTGACAGAGCCTGCCCCAGCAGCAGGCTCCTGGGGGTAGGGAGCAATCTCTTGCCCCACCAGTGGATGGCAGACTGGGAGTAGATTTGCTCCCAGTCAGTTGTCTACACAAGCGATGCTGTCCCATTACTAATCAAAAGTAAATTTGCTTCTTGCATTTGCAGGTGGCAACTTTACTTGGGATTAGCGAGGTTTACTACATAGTAAAGCATGTAGATGCACATGCTTACTTTGCAGTAAACTTGAAGTATGCTACTGTGCAGTTAAGCATCTTACTATGTTTTATTTCAGTCTTTTAACTCCAAGGAGCTCATCTAACCAGAGCTTTCTGCCTCAGCCGTTTCCCCTTGCATTTACACTATTTTCTGTGTTGCAGCACAGATCATGCATGATTTTACTTGTGTGTGACTGTATTTTTACAACTACCTAGCTATTATTTTACACTAATTTTCCCATCTTCAAAATGTCTCTTTACTTTGTATAATGTTCCTATTCAGATAACTAACACTTTATGCCATATTTTTACTATTCTGATATTGTTTCACACAAGAAGTGTATACAGACATTTCCAAGATAATTCCCTAAAAAGGAATTAAGTGTATTTTTGTAAAGCTTGTTAATTAAAACAGTTGGAGGCCTGGCAGTCTTCTCGGTAGTTAATGTGTCATCTTCATACTATCTCTTAAACCCAGTAATCTGCAAACCACCACTCCTGTATTAAAGATTTATATCCACTATAATTTATGTCAAGTTAGATCACAAAGCTTTTTTTTCTTCTTTTTTATGCAGTGTTTGGCAGCCACCCGACTGTGGAAGCTAGCCTGTTTTATATTAGTCAGCAATACATTTAAATCATTCCTACAAAATGTTTTACGGTTGATTACAAATTCTTATATGGCATTTTCAGTTAATGATTAGGCAAAGTAATATATCACCAAAATGATTGGGCACATGTGTATGTTGCTTACATGCTCCAACTGGAGAGGGTTTTTAAAATTGTTTTTCATATTGAAGAAGGATTCCAGAGAAAAAGGCAGAAGTCCCCCAGCCTTCCACTCCTGTCTTTTCTAGTACTGCCTAATACAATAGGCTTTTTTATTTTAATTTTTATTGTTTTCCTGATATTTATTTTACCAAGGAACTCTGGTTGACTGTCCAATGCTCTGTACACAAACACTGATAGGTGTTACTAATACATGATATCACTGCTGGACACTGTGTACAGGAGCTATAAAAATGCTGATCGGATCACTCACTACTTTTTATTTGAAATGACAAACATGAGCTAGTTGCTGGAAAAGGAAGACCAGTCAGTGCTGGATCCAAGGATGCAGATGTCAAGTGTCTGCCAAGAAAAAGACTTTATACCTTTTCACACATGAGCATCGATGCATGCTCTTATGTCATTTGTGTTTCATGGGAAAATGGGAAAGGCTCTAATTCTCCCTGATGAATGGACTTAAGACATTTTAGAGAGCATCACTAATTGAGACCTGGTTCATTGACAAGACACTTAACAAATGACCAGAATCCTTGACAATGTAACTAGCTTAAGATAAACTATTGATTTTATTTCATTGGATGCGTGTTGGATCCTTGCAAACATTTAAGGATATGAGTAACTTGTGTGCGCGTTAGCCCCCATGGGTGGATCTAGAATATTGAAAAGGGGGTGCAGCTGGTGATGTGCATCATGACATATAAAACAATATGTATTTTTCTTGACGGTGAGATAGAAACTTCGCTAATATGTAAAGGTCTAGGGTTGTATAGTTTAAGGTTGAAGCAAAAAAATACATATAACTTCACTGGAATGAGTTAAATGCAATACGCAGGGCTGTGAAATAGGAGCTTCATGACCAGGAACAGCTAACAGACAGCAGAATTCCAAATTAAAAATTGTTTTATTGGTGGAACATCAAGAGCATTAGAAAGAAGACAGGGTTGTTAACAGCTGTGGAATGAAGAGTTTAGAAGGGATCGGGAAGATTATAATAAGCCATGAAGTCAAGTGACTCCTTCAGCACTGCCTGACTAGAAATGCTGATGACACTGCAAGGCAGTTGGTTTTAAATTTGGTGTGAAATAGAGATCAAAGTGGGGTACAAGTATACCAGTACACCCCCTCCCCTCCCCCAGATCTGCCCTTCAGAGCCCCATAAAATAAATGGAACTACTCATATGTAGAAAGTTACTTGTGTTAAGTAGATGCAGGATTGGGACCCATGGGCCTGCTCCTGTATCTTACTGTAGACAGGTAGACTGTCTGTGTGGAACCCTGTTAACATCAGCACGACACTTAAGGACTCTGTCTTTGGAGTAATGGGACCAATGTGTATAAAAGCAGAAGCTGTGCTGCAGAGCAGGAATATGCAAAATGTGCATTTTCTCTGTAACAATATTCAGCTTCCGTACAGTGCATTTTATTTAAGATTTCAAAAGATTTACAAGTTACAGGCATCTTGGCACCCTATAAGGTTAGGTTTATTGTACATCTTGTTTTATTTATAGGCTTCTCCTACCTCTTGTTCCAGGCATATAGAAAATAGAAAAGCTTCTACAAATATGACAAAATTAACCAATGTTAATTGTTAATTCTTACAGCCTTTCACACCCCTTGGACTACTCACATGCTCCCTAACAGACTTGGAGGCTGTGTAGATTCACTTGAAAGATCAAAGGCACATCAGTGAGGAAAGCAAGTTCCAATGTCATGTTCCCTTCACAGATATGTATTTAAGCCAGTTCTATCCATCTAAACCATAGGGCTGTTAGGTTGAGTTCTTTAGCTGAATTCAACTGCCAGGATATCTCAAGCACTTATTAAGATCCCAGAGTGTTTCCAGCTTTATAAGTAAAGACTAATACCTTGAGTTGCTCTGGGAAATAAACTGGGAGCTACTGCAGAACTCAGGGGCAGTATTACCTGGATAAGAAACAGAGCTAAACAGAGGAGTGTCAGGAGTAGCACTGTAGCAATTTAATCTGAAAATGAACAAGGCATGACTAACAAGATGTTGGCACACATGGGGAAAGTCACAACTTCTCACCACACAATTATGCCTAAGGTTTGCTTTAGGTGCCTAAGTCCATTTATGGATCAAACACAGAGATTATGTGAAAAAAAATGCTCAAGGTCACACTGCAGTCCCAGCTGCATTGTCTCTCTGTTTCTAAGGAGGTGAGATCCAGTTGAAGCTTTGCATATTCTACTGTGGGTACCAGTTAGCAAAGAGACAGTTGCTGTTTCCTGCTTAAGGACCACGCCACAATTTTGACAGAAACAAAATCTTCACTGGAGTTAAGGAATGCTTTCCTGAGTAAACTGCAGAATCGTTCCCTAAATTATACTCTCTTTAAATAAAGTTTAATGGAGAACTGTTTAAAGCAAACACATTTCTCTTAAGTGTGAGGCACTTCTTTCCCCCACCCTGCTTTCTTTCCTCCTTTTAGATTGACTTCCTTGGCTCAACTATTTATGATTCATTTTATGAAAGACTTAAGTTTTCTCTGAAGGCACTAAACAGAGCTACAGCTATTAAGTGGTTTTAGTGACTAGTACCAACAAGGAACTGCTTTCTTGCATGCTGTAAAACAGGCAGTGTCAATAGACTACAACCTGCAATAAACTATTAAAGGAGGAATTTATGATAGCTAGTTATTCTCCTCCTGAAATAATGTTGTTACAAGGCTGCCCTTTTCAGTCATCTGCCTGAGTCACATGACAGACTTCTAACAAAGGCAGAGGCCTAGATCCACAGTAACTGACTCCAAATAACCTAGGAATTGCCCTACATTATGCTGGCACATATGCCATTAGGTTTCAAAGAAGCAAAACAATAGTAATGCATCAGGCTTGTAATTATTACACAACAGACACTTGCTTTTAAGGTGGAGTCTTAATTATATATAGGGAACATGTTTACTCATTTTAATGACCGTAACATCAAATTATATGGGAATGCCTTTTTCTTTTTGCTTCTAATTAGAAATGGGTGAACCACAAGGGTAAAAATAAGCACTGACACAGCTGGCCAGTAGAATCAGCTGCACATCCTTCTGAGCTCAGAAAAATGTTCACTTCAGCGCCTTTCCCCCTTCTTCCAGCCCTAAAGCAGCTTCTGTGCTTTGCTGCATCTCTAACAGCCTGGCAGTCCCCAGTAGGCAGATGGTCAATGGTGCAAATTGATGTAAATTCACTGAAGACAGTGCAGCTATGTGAGTTTACTCCAGCTAATAATTTGGCCCTGGGTCTTCAACACTCACAAATGGCAGGAGGAAAAGGGAAGCAATCTATCCCTGACCCTCAAAGGGGTTAAGGCACTTACTCCAGAGATGCCTAAATAACTGGGAGGATCTGGTCTCTGTTCTATGATGCTTCTGATGAAAGCAGCTTCATAACATGTGAGATATAAACAAAGCGGACTGCTAGTAGCCTTTGGAAAAATGTTAAGCTTGATGAAGCAACTTGACAGGAAATGTCTTCCAATGTAGAGATCTATTGCAGGTCAAGGAGAGGGAACTGGTGTAGATCAGCAGTCACATAGGTGGTCAGAGAATGGGAGCAGCCTGGCTCCTTATTGCAGCCTGGAGGTCAGGAAGAAAGAGTTTTTTCTTCCATGGAAAAGATTACTATATTAGGGTTGGGAGGAAGAGAATGAAGAAAAAAGCTTGAGGAAGTGGGAAGAGAGTGAGGGAATAGGGTAATTGCCAAGCTTCAGACAAAAGCCCACACTGACTGAAATGCTCAGATTCACTAAACTTCATGCATCATTTAGTATTCCTGGTGCAGATTCTCCTCTTACCCCGTGTAAATCAGCAGTGATTCTCAAAAACCTTTAAAACCTAGTTTGCTTGACCTAATGAAAGACATATGTAGTGTACATACCAAATTGGAAGCTGCATTAATGAAGACCTCAGTAGCCATTTGAAGTAAACTTGGTCAGCATTGCTGTTCAGGACTTTTTAAGAATATAGTTTAATCTTAATATTTTCCTGCAGAAAAATGTTGTTTCTGATGCTTTTCCTGTACTCTGTTACCAAGCTGAAGAAAATGAATTAAAACTGCCACTGAGATTACAAAGTTATGATTTATAGTATGTTCCTTTATTACTTCTCAACAAAGGAGCTATAGTCCTTCATATGACTGCCTGCTGCAGGCTCCATGGTTTACCACCTCAGCTTTCTCAAGACTGCATCTATATAGGAACACTCAGAAGCAATTAAAACATCAGATCAATGACATAAGAAACCACAGAAGTGGCCTGAACATCTACAATGAAACTAGGGATGCTTCCTGTGATTTTCCTAATGTTAATTTAAATTATAATTTTTCAATATGCTTCATAATCACACTATTATTTGGCACTTCAGATGACCTTCTCTGGTGGTATCTGGGAGCACCTCACAAGCATTCACTGATTCCCCACAGGCCTGTGAGGTAGGTAAGGAATCTCAAGTCATTAAACAGGCTTGATTAGCATTTGTGAAAAGCTGATGTGTGCACACTAGCTAAAATTACAGAGCAGGAACCAGACGTGCAGTTCTTACCCAGGGAAATATCCCACTGGTTTGAGGCCCCCAAATCCTTCAGCTGGAAGCCATGCAATCAAATGCCTCCAAGCATTTGACCGCTATCAAGCAATACCAGCAACTTCCAGTGACTCTAAACCCTGCTGCCCTACAAGCCAACCTCTTCTTTTGAACCGTTGTGCAGCAGCAAAACCGTTTCATAAAGGAGCATCCACTGGAGGCAAGTAAAAAAAAAGGAAGAAAGAAAGAAAGAGTGTAAACAGAGAGAGCTGCTTAATTAAATGCAGAAAAACAGGATAAAAGACCACACTGGCTCTTGCTTTTCGGTCACATGTGCCTAGCCTATAATTGTCTCTAAATAACCATAGCAAAGGCAACGCAAAGCAGTGGCTTTCTAGCAGCGGGATGGAAACTCTGACGAGCGGAGCTGTTGAAAGCTTACGTGAACTTGTCACTGTCCCAGCAAGAGAAAATCCTATGCAAACCCTGGCTGGCTGAAAGGTTTTTCCAATTAGCACCTCGGCTAGCCGCAGCTCGGCGGGGAGGCAAGCTCCCCTCGCCCGGGGCGAGCCCGGTCTGCAGCGCCCGTGCAAAAGCCGCGGGGCAGGGGAGAGGCAGCCGTGGGCACCGCCGGGCGGCCCGGGGCGGGTATGAGTCCGAGCAGCAAGTCGGCGCCCTGGGGCAGGCAGGGGCAGGCCGGGCGGAGGCTGAGAGGCTCCCGGGAGCGGAGGGGGCATCTCGCAGGAAGACGGGAACCGCCACTGCCCCGCCGAGGTGCCTGGCGCCCGGAGCACATCGCCGAGGCGGGTTTCTGCCGCGGGTCAGAGCAGCCTGGGCCGTGCCGCCCGGTTCGGACGCTGCCCAGTGTGTGCAAGGGCCCCGGTCGCGCAGCTACCGGCCCGCCCTGCGCCCCGCCCGCCGGAGGCGCCGCGGCACCTGCGCACGTGCTGGAGCCTCTCCCCGAGAACCGCGTTTCCGCCGATGGAGTTGGTCTAATGAAAGACATCCCGTCTGGCCGACGAGGAGCGCTTCGAGGCGTCCGCGGGGCTGGGCTGGCTCCCCGGACGCCCCCCGTGGGGCCGCGGGGACGTGCCGCAGCTGTCCCACCAGCCCCCGGGCTTCCGGTCTGCGCCCCCAGGTGCTCGAGTGTGAAAGCTGGGCTGTGGAACAGTAATCAGCTCCTGCGGCGCCCGACTCGGGCAGTGGCAAACGGTTTCCCACCTGAAACTCCGCACAGCTCAACTCCGGTGGTGCGCATTTACACGGACAAGTGCCGGGTGCTGCGCACTTAAATGGAAATAATAGGTACCAGAAATAATGGCAGGCAAGATCCGCTTTGGGCAAGGCTCAGAGCCGCTTTGCAGCGCTGCTGTTAGCACACCCCTACTTTCTGATTAGCATGTTTAAACTCAACTGTAGACAGGATTAAGCTCCACTTTCGGGATTGTACCATTTTAATGCCCTGGAAGCCGAAGGAGGAGTAACCTAATTTAAAATGATACCCGAAAAAAATATTTGCAAATTAGGTTTTTAAGTACTGGTTCCCCCCCCCCCCCATACCTACACGTATAAAATACGTGAAAGAGAGAATTATCACGTGCAAAATCCAAGCAGTACAACTCTGGCTTCAATCTACGATCCTTTTTTAAGGAATTCATTTCTCTCTTTCACAGGGTCTCTTTTGTGTTTGTTTGGTTTTGTTCTTTGGCTGGCAGCGTCTCGTGACATCTACCCAGAAATACCATCCTTGCTCAATGTAACTTTTCCTCTCGGTTGTGCACGTGTGTACAAAACCGGGAGTGTCTGAGGAGAGGGAGAAGGCAGCATATGCGCCTTTTGTCGTGTCCCCCCCCCCATATTTTCTATAATATATGTGGGGGGGGAAAAGACCGTGAACTTCAACAAAATGGGAAATAACCTCATTTAGCAATGCGAACCAGCCCAGGCGAATGCTAGTTGGAAACCAAGGACTGAATAACGCCGGGTAGGATCCACGACAGGGTCCCGCAGCTTGTCAAAGCCTGTCTGGACAAAGGAAGCCAAAGTGAAACAAGGGAAATGTAATTTCGCAGAGAAATGTTACATCGCATTAGCGGGAAAACGAGCTGCATTTCCAAGCGATGTTTCCTATTTGCTGGGATCCCAGCTGAACTTGACGGGGCACAGCCGCAATGATAATTAACTTTCGTCCAGAAAGGGTCTAACTTTTAGTTCTATACAATTACAACGAAAAAGAAAAATTTTCTCAAGTGAGAGCGTTATTTACATTTGGCTTTTGATGTCCTGGGAACACAAATCCCACAACTTTTAACTGTTGAGCTGCTGGAAGAGGTTTCTCTGAGACATTTCAGGGCGTAGCTACCCTGAACGACTTACTGTTCATTTAAAGCCGAGCATCTTACCTGCTAATGTGATCTGGTTCATCTGCGTCCCACTACAGAGACAAAAGCTAGCGGGGGAAGAAGGCACTGTTATATATGTGCAGGCAGCTCCTTTTTCACTTGCTCGGGTCAGGCTTTGGCACTACGTGTTCTGCACAAAGGAGAAAGCCGGCGCGACGGATAGTCACTCCCGAGGCTTGTGGCATTTTGTTCCATGGTGATTAGCTCGGGAAAAAACGAGGGGGAACTCGCTGGTCCCACCGCTGTGAGGCTGACCCAGGTCTCCCATTTCCCTGCCCCAGCTTCTTTATTTGTGACCTGTCCGTGCGCTTGGTCTTATCGCAGCCCCGCGGCGCAGCCAAAACAAGCGCTCGCACCTTTTGCTCAAGCTACTGTTTTATCTGATCGTTGCTTGGCAGAAATAAAAACAAAATAAAATAAACCCGAGTCACTGCTGTGGAGACACGCATGCACGCGGCGACTGGTTTTATTCCGGACTGAAACTAAGAGTTTGTCTTCGTGGCCTCTATAGAAAAGCAGAGACCAGGTTGTGGGGTTATTTCGTACGAAGACCTTCATGTGTCTGGGGAGCAAGAGGGCAAGAGAAAATGTGCCTCTCGCGCTAGGCAGCATTACAAGCAAAGCAGCTGGTGCTGCTGTGTGGGAGGGCTGTCCCGGAGCGCGAGCTCGGGAGGACGCGGAGCCAGCCGGGCTCCCTCTGGCAGTGCCTTTCGGGCAGGTTGTGCAGGATAACGGCGAGGGAGGCAGTTTGGACCTCGCTGGCGCCTTGGCAGCGGAGCCCGGGACGCCGTGGGAGCAGGGGTCGGTGGAGCAGGCTCCGAGCCAACCGCCCGCCCCGCCCCGCCCCGCGGCAACTCCGCGGCCGACCAGCACAACGCTTTGCGCCGCGCGGCCCGCTTTGCTTTCCCAAACGCTTCAAACACGTCGCTCCGCAGCCCCAGGGACATGCTCTGCGGGCCCGGCCGGCGCGGAGCCGCGTGGTGCCGGCAGCGCCGTCCGAGACGCCTTCAAGGGTCGCTCTGGGCGGGGTGGCCCCGCTCCTGCCGCCCCGCCCCGCCTCGCCCACTTGCTTTTGCCCAGCTGCCCCGTTCCCGTCGGACGCGTGTGTCTGTCACGCACGCACTCACACGCGGGCTAGTGAGTGCAGCGCTTCCCTTTCGTAGCCGCGGACACGAGCCCCCCCGACGGGAGCGCGCCGGGCCGGGCCCCTCCCCGCAGCCGCCCGCTCCTCTCCTGGCCCGAGCCCCGCGGCCGGGCTCCGTCTGCTCCCGGGCACCCGCCCTGCCCCTCGCCTCGCGCCCGGCCCCAGCTGAGCCCAGCACCGCACCCGCCCCGGCCCCGCCGCCTCCCGCCTCCGCCGGCCGCAGCCGCAGCCGCAGCGCTCCGGCGCGAGCCCCCCCCGCACACTCGCCCGGGCCGGGCCGCCTGCCCCGGGCAGCCCCACCCCCCGCGCGAGGGGATGCGGGCGCCGCGGGGGGCGGCCGCGCTCCGGTTCCCGCCTCTGTAGGCGCGGGGCGAGGCGGTGGCTTTGGGCCGCCCCAGGGCAGGGCCAGCGCGCAGCCCGGGGCCGGACCCGGCACCCGCCTCCGGCCCGGGCCGCGCCGGGCCGGGCCTCCCCGCTCCGCCTGCGCCGCCGCTGTCTGAAGACGTCTCACTTCATCCGCCAGCCATTCCGCTCGCCTGCCCAGCTGTCAAAACAGGGGGTGTCTTTTTCATTCCGGCTCACAAAGTACCGAAGGGGAAAGGGGCTTTAAGGCTTGTGTTTGGACACAAGCAATTATCCCTAATTATTGTTTTTCTTTTGAGTCTGCCCGTCCTGCTGGAGAGCCAGCAGATGAACATGCCCTAATCCTCGCCAGTCGGTTGATCTCAGTGGGTTTTGCGGAACAAACCGGGCGAGAGGCTTCGTGGCTTTCATCTCAATGTGAGTTTTGAACTGATTGAAACTCGTTGCGATGGGAGAATTAACCTCGTAGCCCGGACTTTCAATAGCCGCTGATAAGAGATTATACGTGTTGATGGCAAGCTTTTCTTGGCCAAATGTTTTCAAAGGACTTGGAGCTGTTAAATCAAAGCACTATTCAATTGGTGCAAGTCCCCCCTCAGAGTTCCCCCGTTTCTTTGGTTCTATGTGTTGGCAATTATTGCCAGGGGTGGGGGAAAGGAAGCCAAGAAATCTCTCTCTCTCTCTCTCTCTCTCTCTCTCTCTCTCTCTCTCTCTCTCTCTCACACACACACACACACACACACACACACACACACACACACACACACACACACACACACACACACACACACACACACACACAGTCCCATCCCCACCCCAAAAACCCTACATGGGCCAAGGTTCACTGTTCTTCACACACACACACATCACAACATTAACAAATAGGAGGTTCCACACAAAAACCTGGTGGCTTACAGTTTCCTTTTCTCCCACATCTCAGCCCTCCGCTTTCTGCCTCTGGGTCATGCGTCAGCAGTGCCAGGCTGCCGGCCTAAGTGTTCTTTCCTGAAGAATTCGTTCTTGTAAAAACAAAATCTTACAGAACCACATGGAGTCTGCAGCACTTGTGTGGGTCTGGCTGTGCAGGGAGGTGATTAGTAGTCATTCTGCCTCACTGGGTATGAGTGACAGACTAAGCCATATTCTGAGCCTACAGAAATGTTGATATTATCTCTTTAAACAATGCTCTTTTTGCTGGCTAGATTTTATTTTTTCTCCCCCTTGGGTTTTTTTTCTCCCTCTCTCTAGGGTTTTTATCTGGCTTCTGGAACTACATATTTCTTTTCTTTTCTTTTTTGTGTGCTTGGGTACAGAGTGTCATTGGCAGAGCCTGTTAACTTTGGATCAAAAAGCTTTGCCAAACACCATCTGTTCTTCAGCTAGATCCCTGTCTAGGAACAGGGTCTTCCAATCACCTAGCTCTGCACTGTGCCCACACACATGAACTCTGTCTGCCCTTGCTTTCAGTACTAAGGTTCTTCTGGTCTTTCTGGACTTCTTTATGTCCTAATCCATCATGGGTGGTTGAAGGGAGGATGACTGTGTTAGGAGAAAATTTCAGGATAAAAGGTTTGGCTCTAAGCAGTGTTTAATTTTTGGTAGGCTAAAGGATGGAAATCTGTGATCTTCTATGAGTCAAATTTTATGCAAGTAAATGGAAACACATAATATTACTTTTTTTCAGTGAAAGCTTAGTCCTAGATCTCTATTAAACTGAGGGCCGTGGCTTATGTACTAAGCAAATACAACTGTGACCGCCATATTAAAAGTGAAATTAGATTTCTGCAAAAAGCTCAGCCCCAGCTTCATTTAGACAGAGGCATTCCATTTGAAATGTCTCCTGGGAGGTTCATAAAGGGGGGTTGAGAAAGGCAGCTTATGGGAACTAGGAAAAGTGTATGTGAGAACCGAGGGCTTGAAACCAGAAAGATCATTCTTCAATTCTGTAAGTTTTTTGGTTGTTGTTTTGTTTGTTTGGGGGGTTTTGGTGGTGATAGCAGGGTGGTTAAAGAGATCTTAGCAAAAACTGGATTTGCAAACTCCACATTTGATTTCTCCCCTTTGAGTGTTGAGGGGATACTGGAGACGATAGATACATCTGACTGAATTGTTCAGTGATTCTACCAGGAAGCCCAGGGAAGCTAATAAACCATGCAAGGTCTTAGTATAAATTCTGCACTTTCCACTTTGGTGGAACTATGACCCCTCAGGTTTCTCAGCAGTTATAAACTTTGCCAAAGACAAACTGTATGAGCTGGATTCTTATGGAGCCTGTCAGTGAGAATGGCCATGGCACCTGCACTTTTCATAATCTTAATAGAGGCAGAGAGAGAAATTAAGAGAAGAGGCTGTGGACTTTATTATCTGCATGAGCCTAAAGCAGTCTTCATGGGTCCAGGAGGCTGTGGAGTATTTACATTCATCAGGACTTCAGAGAACATCTGGGGCTCATACTATTTACTATTAATATTATTATTAATGATTTCTATTGCAGTAATGCCTAGGGGTCCCAATCTGGTATTAGGTTATAGTGTTCTCTTGTATGCACCATACAAGAGAAAATAATAAGAGAATACATATACCTTCAAGGTTTTAATATCATATATAATAAATTGATGCTAGAAAAACTGTATAAGAAGTAAAATCAAATCTCAGGATAAACATCCTAATTGTAGGAACAATAGGACAATGGAACAAGCTGTGGAAGTTGAAGCCCTCCAGTGAAGGAGGTTCTACTAGAAGAGGCATCTGTCTGGGATGATTTAGAAATAACATCTCCTGCATTGTGGTTAGAGTTGCACAAGATAACCCCTGAAGTCCTTTTCAACCCTGTACCTCTAGGAACAGTGAAACAAATAAGAATCAGTCCCAATGTACCAGTGTCCTAGGAGTGGCCAACCTAATGCACAAGGTAGCTAGTACAGAGATTATAAATTTGACTAAGGCACAAATACTCGCAGCATTTAAGATGCCTACAGACTCTGCAGGTTTCTCATAACTAGAGAGATCATGGGGTCCAACGGCTTTGCAGTCCAGTGGATTTTATAATATACATGGGAGCTCCGGCACCAGCATGTCTTCTTATTGCAAGGGAAAAGTATAAAATAAAGATAAAGACTACCTTCCTACCATACCTCTTCCTCCCACTTACCTTCAGTTCCTGAGACCACTAAACCAGAGGACACCTCTCACCTATAGACCAGAGTCCTCCCTCCTCCCCCAGCTACAGACAAGAGGTCAGGCTTGCATTTACTATCCATAACATTGTCAAATAACCCAACCCCAGTTTTACCATAAGACACAACAACAAAGTAATCAAACTGGAACAAATTCTAATCTCTCTCTCTCTCTCTCTCTCTCTCTCTCTCTCTCTACTTCTGTAGCAAAAGGAAGCAAGTATACTTAGCTCATTTTATGTGGATTTGACATGTAACTACAATTAAATATCTAACCCTGTCCCTTTCATTATAACATTATTTACCATAAACCAGTGATTCTCAGCCAGAGTACCATAGCACCCTGGGGTGCCTTGAGATCCTTTAAAGGGTTCCACAGGTTGCCACACAAAGTTACCATAGTTAGGTGTGCAAACATGATTTACAAGATAAAGCCAGAGGTTTCAAATCAGCATCTGTAGTATTAAAGCATTCTGACCTGTTGTGGTCTTTCTGAGTTTTTTGCAACAGAAGAATTGTTGTCTTAATTTTTTTGAGTAAAAATGAGCAAATACTAAAAGCTGGCATTTTCAAAGGGATGCTTTGAGTCTAAGAAGGTTGAGAACCACTGCTGTAGACGAAGAAATATCTCATTTTACAAAACAGTAAATACAGTGGAACAGACAGACTTCAGCAATGGTTTAGAGAGAGCAAAAGTGTGGATGGGATAAATCTTACAATTCTTATTCATGGGGTTAATCCTTACTCATGTGAGTATTCTCATTGGTCCTTATTGTTTTTCATTAATACTTATCACACAAGAAAACCTAAGATAAACCTAGACAAAGGTCAGCTTGTATGTGAAACCTCAGTTGGAAATGTTCAAACCTTTTTCAGCTTTAATTGAATGTTTTGACTTTCCAGCGTTTGTTTTTTATGACATACTCTCATAAGGTTATTTTCTTAAGTAAATAACAACTCTTTGGAAGCCTAACACTAGTTTAGCAGAGATTTGTTCTAGATATAAACATTTGAGTAAGGCTTAATACTCAGTTTAAGGAAATCTGCACACACTTAAAAGTTTTGTAGCAATCAGTTTCATCAGGGTTGTGAGATCCAAAAGCTAAAAGACTGCAGAATATAGAAGGTGTCACAACAAACAGGAGAGAAATTTAAAAGAAAAATAACATGCAAAGTTTAAAGGGTAAATAACATGCTGTCCACTACAGTTCAAGGATGTTAAAGATGCAGTTAGAAGGTAGCAGAGATACCATACGCAAGCACTGTGAATCACACTCAGCTGAGTGTGGGCACTGACATCATCATTTGTTGGTGACAGAATCCTCTTCTGAGTTAGTTATTAACCTGCTCTGGCCTCCTGACTGTAATAGATACTATTAATATTCAGAATAAGAGGTACAATGTCAGACATAACATAACTATGCTTTATAGAGGTAACAGTGAACCTCATCTCACAGTTACTATGCTACTAACTTTCCCTATTTCAAATGAGAGTAGAAGTCCAAAAACATTTTATTAAAGATGATGTGCCCTATGCACCCTAGCTGTAATGCAGTTAAATTGTTTCTATTATTTCTATGATTCCTTCAGCAATTATTTTTCTAATTCTTTTGTTACTGCTGTGCACTAAATACACTGCTAACACAAGTCTATCCAAACCTTTCTGAAAACACACCATCCATTACGATCAAATATCTGCCCCAAACCCATAATCTACAGATGTATATTCCCCAGTCATGAATATACATAAACCCCAATACCAAAATCTTTTCCAAATACAGTATTTTATCCCAAATATATATACAACCAATCACCAAAGTCTATAGAATACACAAACAGCAAATTCCTAGATGTTCTAATTCTTCAAAACGTTGCATACATACATAACTTGTGAACCCCTAGTCAGTTCCAAATACATGCAGTCCCCATTGAGCGTACAGGGATGGACAGACATACTCCAGTATTTTTTTTCCTGGTTGTTTTTAAGATATTGTTAGCCAGTGTTGCTTGGTTTTTCCAGGGACACATTCTAATGCACTTGGCAACTCAGCAGCAAACAGTTTTACCGTTCTTTTTGAAACAAATGAGAAGCAGACAAAGACTTCTGGTCTAAAATTGCCAAGACAAAGACATTTCTTTTGTTTTTTGAATGGGCATAATATTTATTGAGATGCATGTGTGAATTCTAGCAATTTATTTCCATCCCCTCTTTTTTTGGCAATATGTGTTGTTCTGCCTCAGCTGCCTCTCCCTCAAATTATACACATGTGGAAGGAAAAAGTTAAATTTACTTTTGTATACATACAATCAGAGGGCCTGATTTTCATGGGCCTGTGTAATTGCACAGTGATATGTCCCATTTGTGCATACAATTGCCATAGTTTTGTATGAAAATGGACAGTTAAATGCATGATTGACAGCAGTCTGGGTGGACTGAATCACTTTGTGCATGTAACCCAATTTAGGCATGCATATGCATTTCATAGATTTTGTAGACATTAGGGGCTGGAAGGGATCTCATAAGATCATCAAGTCCAGCCCCCCTGCCTCAGGGGCAGGAAGTATGCTGGGGTCAAATGATCCCAGCAAAATAAACATCCAGATGCCTTTTGAATGATCCCAGAGTAGGTGCTTGCACCTCCTCTGGGGGCAGTCTGTTCCAGACCCTGGACACAGACTGTAAAGAAGTTTTTTGTTATGTTCAGTCTGAACTGACCTTCCAGGAGTTTGTGGCCATTAGACCTTGTTATCCCTTGGGGAGCCCTGGTGAACAACTGTTCTTCCAGGTCCTGATGCACCTCCCTTATATACTTGTAGGCTGCCACCAAGTCCCCCCTGAGCCTTCTCTTCTCCATGCTAAAGAGTCCCAAGTCCCTTAGCATCTCCTTGTAAGGCTTGCCCTCTTGGCCTTTAATCATATGGGTGGCTCTCCTTTGGACTCTCTCAAGCTTATCCACATCCCACCTAAAGTGGGGGGCCCAAAACTGGATGCAGTACTCCTGCTGTGGCTTCACCAAGGCTGAGTAAAGTGGGAGGATGACATCCCTGGTTTTCCTTGAGATGCATTAGTGAATGCATGACAGAGTTTGGTTTGCTTTGCCAGCTATGGCATCACACTGGTGGGTGATATTTATCGTGTGGTCAATCAAGACCCCCAAGTCTCTTTTGGTCATGGTGCTAGTGAGTGTAGCACTGCCAAGTCTGCAAGTGTGTTGAGGGTTCTTCCTACCAAGGTGGGGCACCCTGCACTTCTCTACATTGAAGGCCATCAGGTTTTGGTCCACCTACCTTGTGAGTGTGTCCAGCTCAGCCTGTAACCCCAGCCTGTCTTCCAATGTGACCACTTTCCCCCACAGTTTAGTGTCATCCGTGAACTTTGCTAGCCCACATCTGATGCCCAAATCCAGATCATTAATGAAGATGTTGAAGAGTACTGGCCCGAGTACTGAGCCCTGAGGGGTACTCAGTTTTTTACATGCAATTTTGCCAAAATCAGGACAATGATGTCTCAACCCATTTCCCCATCCCCAAAGATAACCAAAAATGAACAGAAAAAAACAAAGAGGAAGTCCATAGACTTCTGTATTTCTTAATTTCTAACATACTCAAAAAGGTTATTAAGATAAATACGCATAGCTTAGTGGTTGGAGTACAGAAGTGGGAAACCTGGGTTTTAATCACAGCTCTGTCTTTGACTTGTCTGCAATAGAGGAAGATGAAAAATGCTCAAGTTTATGCTAGTCTTACTGAGGGAAAAGTCCTTCTTGATCCTAAACCTGATATTCAGCTTGACCCTCTGCATATAAGCAAGGGTGCACCATGTGCACCATGCAAGCATCCAAGAAAGGATTATCTATGCTGTCTCACAGCATCACGCTATCCTGACCAGCATTTGATGTTTCAAAAACAGGTGGAAAAACTAAACAAATCAGAATAAATTTGGCCAGATCTGCATCAGGGAAGACATGCCTTCCTGATCTTGTAGGCTACTCAATGAAGTTACAAATGTGATTAGTTGAATTAGGATAAAACTTCTCAATGGATTATTTATTTCATCTGCTTTCTCCTAAACCCCCAGATGCTACCATATTAGGACAGAGACTGCAATTAGCAGAAAGAAAAAGTACAGATTAAGTAGAATTTCAATTTGAAGTATGCAGTTTTGAATGCAAGCATGCTGGATTTGATCTGCCCAAATACCAGATAGAAAAGCAATTGAATTTTCTACTATTGCCCTACTCCATAGCATGGAAAAATGTTGTACAACATTCAGCTCTCAGAAACATTTTCCTCAGTATCATGAGACCCTACTCTCTAACAGTGGATAATCCCATGGAAACTCTACAGTGTATCAAAACCTGCATAATTTTCATTATTGAAATTAGGAAATGGTCCATTGCTCCTGGCCAAAAGTGGCAGCCCTTTCCTTTAATTTCCAGTAGTATTCTTGTAGAAGTATGGCAAAGAAACCGCAGCTAAGCTGGGTGAATGATTCACAGCAAATATTTTGTGATGAAAGTTGTGTTTTTGTTCCATTCTTTCAAAACTGTTTAAACAGGCAAAATCGCATTTTTAATTGATTCATTACTTGAAATTATTTAAACTTTTCTTCTGAAAATAATTGAACCACAGATTGTTTATGAATGGATACAGTGGTAGATGAGCTGTTTGAATTTAGGAAAACAGATTATTGCAGATATTTACAGTTTACGTTTCTTACCATGTTGGTTAATTTTGAAAGTACTATAGCATTATTCAAGGACAAAAACAAGGATATTGAAAACAGCTGTTCTTCTAAATGGTATAATGGCTGCTTATCTCATGTTCATGTTCAAAATATGTCACAAACAAGTGCACAAACAAGAGATTCCTTTTCTAGAAAAATTATTTCCATCTGTGCAAAGTATTAGTTTATCTTAATGTCATACAAATATAAAATAATAGAATGTTGCGGTTATCCTGGCACAATATGGCACATGAAGTAAAGTACAATAAAACTAATTTTGAAACAAACCTCATTTTGGAAAGAAATGTCAAGTTCACTGAAACAGTTTTTAAAATGAAATATTTTTACAGTTTGGTTTGTTTTCATTTCCTTCAGAACAAAGCTAAACATCTCTTACATTTCCTATGAAACAAGATTTTCAGGTGTTAACATTTCCTGTGAAGTGGAAATTATGTCCCTGTCACATGGGACATTTGTTAAAAGGGAAGGAAGACAAAAGATACATGACACATAGAGGAACTCAGGAATACTTTCCAAAAATGAAGAGGAAACACTCAAAAAAGGAAGAAACAAAACAAAAGTAGAAAGGGAAAGGGCACAGAAGGAACCGAATAGGGAAGGGGTAATTAACCCTTAATTCATGTAACATACACCACTAAGATTAAAGAAATACCCCACACTAGTACCCCTGGCAGAATACAGGTGTGATTTGCAGCTACAAATGACAATCAGAGGTCACTGTGATTATAGTCTACCAGTGACCACTAAGATTTTGTGCATATGTGGTTGTTTAACAAATTGCAAAAACCCACTTATCATAGCTTCAGATTCTAGTGTCCTTAACACTATAACCATGCAACAACAGGACTGTGCACCTCTGAAGGCCAAAACAATTCACTGGAATCATTGCCTTCCTGCCCATCTGCTGAAACTGTTACCTGGGAGACCTAATTAAACACTTTATCCTTTCATTCCCAGACTCTTTCAGTCGGCATCATTGATAATGGCATTAGGGAATATTTGCAGCCACTGCAAGAAGCCAGATGATCCATATATATAATCTAGCTCCTTGCTGCAAATATTCCCTAGTGCCATTATAACTGATCCAGAGTTATATATATATATATATATATCTTCCCAAAAAATCAACAATCCAATGACAATCCTTGTCATTTAGCAAGCTTGTTTAGGACAGTGAAAGCAGTCTGGTGCAGGCAAAAATTCTCCTTGAGCATGATTTCTAATAGGGTTTTATAACCCAGTGGTAAAATTTGCCTACTTATTGATTGTTTTAATACTGTGTCACCACAGTATATATATATATATGATCAACACTTATGAATGCTTTTTGGGATATATTCAATATATATTGAATATATCCCAAAAAGCACTGATAAGTGTTGATCACTTTAATATACAAGATTCCTTGAAATAACATGATAAGATGCTATTCATATGGTACTACAGTACACCAACATACATTTTCCTCCAAACCATGATCTCATCAGTCTTAACTCTAAACAGGAAAATGTATTTGTTTGGCTTCTGTTCCTGGAATATTTCTGCTGTATCTGAATAACTAACACCAGATCCTGCAATGAAATTGCTCATTTCTTGATGTTCTTGCCAACCACATATTGACAACTGACCATTTGCAGGCCAGAATGACTCACCATAGGTCATAGACATGAGATGGGTGGGCACTAGGACCCAGCAGCCACAGCAGTTCATGTATATTTAGCATACTGAAGGCAGTTTGGGCTGAAAGTGGGTACACAATAAGAAGCTCTTATTACAAAAGTCAAATGGGTCATTGCTGCCAGATACAGCCCAAATGTTCCAGGAACAGAAGCCAAACAAATGAATATTCCTCTTTTGTGCCCTTTGGAATAAAACTAATCAGCAGAACCACAAATTATGCCACAAGAACACAGACTTTTTCCAAACAAATTTCCACAAGAAGTAGACACTCTCCAAGTTAACGTTTGTTTTGCTAAGGAAACCACTAGAATACAAACAGAAGGTCAGGAATAAATGTAACTTTCCCCTTTCTCGTGTTTGAGCTGCCCAGAATTTGTTGGGTTGGAGTTTACTTATTCTGCAGAGGAGATCACTTTTCCAAGTAGGATGTCCTTCATGTGTGACACAGCTCTCTTGGGAAAAGAAAACAACGAGATGTGTGAATCAGCAGGGCATACCTTAGAGCCAGACTCAGGAGTCCTTCCTCAGTTTTTACTCAGTCTTTATTCAAACGAAATATCTGTTGACACTTCATTTATGACCTGCCTAGGTAAGGCTGGAGTAAGAGCTTCATGATTTGGATCGCAGGAAGTTAGATGACTTTTCCTTCTTTCTGTGTTTTTTAGAGGCAAGGCCAGTAGCACCACTGCTTGTTATGACTGCCCAGCACTTTCCATTAGAAGATCTTGTTTCCAGTTACCTGTAACTTTGCTGGACTTTAACTCTTGGGGCTAACATTTTCCATGCTGATGTCTGACTCAGAATGAATTTTCTTGAAAATGTGAACCAAGACACTTCAGCCATTTTAAAGACTGAGGCAAAAAAAAAAGTATGCTGTCTTCACCCATGTTAAAACATTTGGCAAGCTTTGCTTTGAGAAGCTTTAGTACCCACATACCTTGGAACAGAATTTGCAGTGTGGTATGATAACGGCCATGAAAGTCCACACACATTTGTCTGAGAAGCCTTTGAAAGACTGCACTTTGCATTTGCTCAGTAGACACTGCTGATTAGAGCTTTACAGTTGAATTTCCTTAAGGTTCTGTCAGCACTGGGCATATTTCAATCCAGGGTCTGGTAAAACTTTTCCTGGAATTGCACCAGGCTAGGGACAGACATTGGAACTAAAAACGGGGAGCCAGTACTTTCCCCATCATTCTCCTACTGGGCTAAGTCAGTGTGAAAGAGAACACCACCTGCTTTGAATGGACAGGGAAACAAGATCTAGACCTGCCAGGGGGCAACCATCAGTCCTTCTGGATCATGGTCTATGCATAGCAGGTCACCAGGACCTTCAGCACATGAGCCTAGACAGGAGTGGGAGTTGCCCAGATCTTCCATCCCCAACTTTAGACAGAATCCAAATGCCAGACCAACCCCAGGCATTCAGTGCAGCAACTGCAGTTAAGGCATGTCTAGGAATCAGGCCCAAGTCTCCCACATGACAGATAAGGAGTCTACCACTGAACCACAACAGGAGGTTGCCTGGAAGAATAAACTGGGACAAAAAGGCTGAAAGGATACAGGGAATGACGAGGCAAGAAATGAGGACAGGAAGTTGTAGTGGGTGAGAACTGGACTGGCTGGGCAAGTTGCATGAAGTTGGGAACTAAAGGCAAAGGAGTGGAGTGGAAGGAAAGGGTGACAGTTTACTGGTGGCTAAGGAAGAGACTGAAGTAAGATGATAAAGCTAGCGGGGAGGATGGAGGTGACTTTTTTGTTGGCTATGCTTTGAGTGATAACCACCTCATGTTCTGAAGAAGCTTACTAGACAGGGCCCACAAGTGAGATATGTCTCATTCGTGATTCCTACCAAAATGTAGGTACTGTACAATCAACTTGCTGTCATGTGACCTTGCACCGTTGTGTGCATCCCCAGCAACAGAAATTTAGGGACCAGAGGGGAATTTCTTGGCTGAAACATAGTTACTTGGGAAATCTAGGCACCTCCATATTTAGAAAGCAGCTCAGTTTTATGATCTAAGTTTTGGAGTTAGCCAGTTAGCTACCAGAGTCCCATTGTGGAGCTAGCTCTAAGGCTGTGACTCAAAGAGAATGAATTCATAAGTCAAACAGGTATGAGATACAGCACCCACCTCAGATGTAAGAGGATATGACACATTCTCCTTTCAGCTGCATCAGTGTAGACAAATTTTGTGGATTTCAAAAGAAACATCCATCAACAATGTTTTCGTATTGGACTTCATCAACTAAGTCCATCCTGCCAGCGGTGTTCATTTCCTTCTTGTTGCTCAGGTTAGACACTGACTAGTGTTTTTCCCAATCTAGTTTCCAATGCTGTTGGGGAGTTTATACATAATCAGTTCTAAGCCATCTTTGAGATATATTTAGCATTTGTTATTGAGCAAGTGGGCAGGAGGCTGAGTCATTGCAACATTTAGAGCTGCCCACAGTTGGGCTGTTAACACATTTTGGCCAGAAATACATATATATACATATACATAATACATATACGTATGGGGGGGCACACACGTGTGTGTGTGCATTTACACTAACAATAGCTCTTATTAACCCTTAACTCAGGCACAGACCTAATCCTCTGTGCCCTTTGAGTTACTCTGCAGCCCCTGCCCCTTGATAGCGATATATATATAGCTATACGCATGTAAACTTATGGGTATAAATTCAAAATCATGTTGTATCATTAAACCTGTAAATAGTTAAATAGCACTGGATGTCCTCGGTCTCTGCTCTGCTCTGTAGGGAAAGGAGGTGGGCTGGCCTGCAGAGAGGCAGCCACGCTCCCAGCATACACGCACCCACTGACATCCCTTCAGTTGGAGAGGGGTACCCTCTGCGCACGACTCAGATTACATATGCAAATACAAACCTGTGGGATTATCAAGTCTGCAGGCCAGATACTCAGCCCTGGCTGAACTACACTTGTTGCAGAATCTGAGAGGAAGCCTGGAGCCACTGGAGTGGCTAAAACTCAGCTTTGTGCTCTCTTGTCCCCAGAGCAGCCAGGGGTCACATAGCTTCTTATATAATAGCTGTGCTCAACTGTACCAGCTACTATATCTCCAAGGTATTAGTAGGCTAGCCAAGGATTTTCAGAAAGCAAGATAGCTCTGCCACCCTCCTCTCAGTTTAGTGTGCTCTCCCTGAAATGTAAGTGAAAAGGAATTGTGTAGACATGGCTGTACTGGCTTCCCCTGCACAAGGGAGAGCAGTTAAGGTCCTTTGTCAAGGTCCAAATGAACCAGACTGGGTGCCAAAGCTCTGACACTGTAAGAAAGGCATCGGTGTGATGATGAACAAAGAGAAGAGTAGCGGCCAAGAAACACAACAACGTCAGGCACTTTCTATGTGTCAGACACAGTTCCTGTTGCAGAGCCTGCAATTTGAGACAAGCAACATAAATGTGTTTATGCCTCTCCTCATCATTTCTGCTTGATGTTTGTTTAAGCAAATGATCTTGAGCCAGGGTTGGCAACCTTATAGAGTGGCAGGCAAGGCACTGCTGTGGGCTGCCAGTCCCCTGCTGCTGATTCTCTGTTGCTCCAAACTCCTCTGTGCTCTGTGACCCCCCTCCACTTTCTAGGTGCCACCGAAAGCCATTGAAAACACAAACAGGGAACAGCAAGTTTGGTGGCAAAAGCACACAGCAGAAGGCTTCTGGCTGTTTTAACACAAACACATTAAAATAACTCCTTTAAATGGCCCTCTTTCCAATCTCCGAAATCAGACCTTTGTGGGTTGGAAATGGCCTGTGGGCCATAGGCTGTTGCCATCTAGTGCCAAGAAATTTTCACTGGGGAATCAGACTGAGATTGAAAGGCTCCAGTATATAAAAGTCTGGAGAGAGATTGCTAATAGGACACAATAACTTAACTTGGCCAGAATTAACCAACATTCCCTTAGGTTAGTTCCCTGCTTCTCATCTCTGAAGGAGGGCCTGGGTCTCAGAGATTCACAAACCGGCTCTGCCTTAACTCTTCATTACACCAGTTATAAGCATACAGGTTAATGCTTCACTATCACCGTGGAAGTACTTACAATGTAAGTCTTGTGTAATAGATGTGGGTCTGCTCTGTAATACTTTATGAATACTGTGTGACCTGGTTATTGTCAGACCTTGATTATGGGTTCAGAGCTTTTTATCTATTGTCCCTTACTCTGTTTAGCAGTGTATTGCTATAGTAGCTAGCTGCAGGGTTTCCTGAAAACTGCAATGCCTACTATGCATGGAGAAAGTGATGACTTAGAAAAACTGCACTTTCGCCAATAAAGTTTAATTTGGGAAGGGGCTGGAATAAGGTACACCAGCAAAAGCACAGATGGGGAGTATACTTGTATCTGCTCTGCAAGGGTTTACTTGCACAGCAGAGCCTGTCTGGAATCAGACATAGACATCCCAACAAAAGTCTGTAGTACAGAAATGGCCTCAATAAAAGAAAATTATGTTTTAGCTCTCAGTAAAATTGCTTGTACACTTTCTACAAGGCAGCGTCTAGAGGGTGACAATTCATAAACACTTTGACAGGTCTGAGAGTCAATGGAAGACAGTAGTGCACATGGTACCTTCTCACCTAAGGAAACCCCCTACACACTAATTCTCTTACTGCAGAAAGTAATGCTACTAGTTCTTTTTACATCACTCCTTTGATAATGGGGTTTGAAATAATGGGATTTAACTAAGTTTCTTTTTTGGTTTTTGGTTTTTTTACTTTGGCAAAGTTTAAACTTTTTAACAATGGTCACATTTGTGTTTAGCAAAAAGTCCTCTCAAATTAGAGGAGAATAGATTATGCCAGAATGGCATTTACAAAGAAGCCTCCTCTCTGTCTCTGCCAGATGCTCGCATTTGTATTTACAGAGAATTCTAATTCTATCTCCTGATATTTCCTCAGTTTGTTCCACTACTTTCTGTAGTACTTAATGGACAGCTAGAAATTAAAACAACAGGATAAAGAACTGAACAAAATAGGTTTATATAATTTTCAGAGGGTTGTTTATATTTCTGTGGGCTATACAACAGCATGTGATGTTCCTGAAGTCTCATAAAATAACTAGAGAAAATCTTAGCAGATATTAATGAATGCTCTTTATTTTATTGTTATTGACAGCTGGTGGTTGTTGCGGTTTAATTAGAGCTCTGAGAAGCATGACAACTTAGTTATTAATGGATCCTGTAATTTGTTAGTTGACTAAAATTACATTTTCTATTCGTAGCTATAAATTCCCCCATATCTATCTCTATCTCTATCTATATATATGGGCTTAAACAAACCTGGGCTTAAACAAGCCTGTTTGTTTTGCTTTTGACTTTGTTTTGCTTTTATATATATATATACACACACACACACAGAGGCCTTCAATTAAGGGAAGGGGTTGGGTTGTTCCCATCATGTACTGTTTCTGGGAGAGTCAAAGTGTCACACTGGCATGCTCCAATGGGGACCTCACTAAGAGAGGGCAGTTTGGTTGAAGTTGAGTTCCACAGCAGAAACTGATCTGGAAATTAATGTAATTAGTACATCACAGAGACACCCTGGCAACATCCTATCACTACTTGGAGAGATTCTACTACTTGGTGAAGCAAAGAATTGTGGCCAACTTGCCTCAGTCCCCCCCTAGTTTTTCACTAGCTGAGGTCCCCTAGATTTATTCTGGAAGAAGTTTGCTTAAAATGCATGAAAATCAAGATTAGGGACATAAGGTAATTAAACTCTCTCTGAAGTACTGATATAGTTTCATAGTTTCATAGTAGCTAGGGTCAGGAGGGACCTGAACAGATCATCTAGCCTGACCCCCTGCCACAGGCAGGAATGAATGCTGGGTTCACAAGACCCCAGACAGGTGATCGTCTGACCCCCTCTTGAATTTGCCCAAGGTAGGGGTGAGGACCACTCCCCTGGGAAGTTGGTTCCAGATTTTGGCCACCCTAACTGTAAAATATTGCCTTCTGATCTCTAACCTAAACCTATTCTCCATCAGCTTATTACCATTGTTCCTCGTCACTCCAGGTGGTGCTGGGGAGAAAAGGGCTCTACCTATTTGCTGTTGATTTCCTCTGATGAGTTTGTAGGCAGCCACCAGATCCCCCCTCAGCCTCCTCTTGCTGAGGCTGAACAGGTTCAGGTCCCTCAGTCTCTCCTCATTGGGCCTGTCCTGCTGCCTGCTCACCAAGCGGGTGGCCCTCCTCGGAACCCTCTCCAGGCTGGCCACACCCCTCTTGAAGTGCAGCGCCCAGTACTGGATGCAGTACTCCAACTGCGGCCTGACCAAGTCGCATAGAGGAGAAGTATCACTTCTCTGGACTGGCTTGAGATGCATCTTTGGATGCATAACAAGGTATATCTGGCCTTGCTGGCTGCAGTCTGGCATTGGCAGCTCATGTTCATCTTGGTGTCAGTAATGACTCCGAGATCCTGTTCCGCCTCTGTGCTTTCAAGAAGAGAACTCCCCAGCCTGTATGTATGCTGTGGATTCCTTCTCCCAAGGTGCAGCACCCTGCATTTGTCTACATTAAACCCCATCCTATTCTCATCTGTCCACTTTTGTAGTCTGTCTAAATCTATTTGCAGCCTCTCTCTCCCTTCATGTGTGTCCACCTTGCCCCACATCTTAGTGTCATCAGCAAACTTGGACAGCATGCTTTCCACCCCACTCGTCCAAGTTCGCTGATGAAGATGTTAAACATTGCGGGCCCAAGAACCAAGCCCTGGGGTACCCCACTGCTCACATCTCACCATATGAACTCCTACCTGGACTTTCAGAAGTCTCAAGAAGTCTATGGACCAATGAGAGGCAAAGCGTTGCTCGACCTGGTACTGGCAACGGGGAATGACTTAATCAGTGACCTAATGATCGAAGGGAAGCTGGGAGACAGTTTCCATGAGCTGATCACCTTCACCATCCGCCGTAAAGCTGGAAAGTCAGTCAGGAAAGCAGAAGTCCTCAACTTCAGAAAAGCTGACTTTGACAAGCTCAGGACGCTTGTTGGCGAGGCCCTAAGGGACCTCGAGCCAAAGGGGAGGGGAGTTCAGGAAGAGTGGTTTCTCCTCAAGGGAGCAATCCTGGAAAGTCAAGCAGCGTCTATCCTATTTCAGAGGAAAGGCAGCAAAAGGGCACAGCAGCGCCCTTGGTTCTGCAGGGAACTAGTGGACCTCCTGTGTCTAAAAAGAAAGACCTATAAAGGATGAAAGGCTGGATCCACCCCAAAGGTGGAATACTCTGCTCCAGACCTGTAGGGAGTGAACCAGGAAAGCCAAGGCTGCAACTGAACTCCAACTGGCTACACATATCAAGGACAATAAAAAGTCCTTTTTTAGATATGTGGGGAGCTGGAGGAAAAGCAAGAGTAGCATTGGACCCCTGCTTAACCATATGGGTCAACTGACAACTGACACCTAGGAAAAAGCCAGCCTGCTTAACAGGTATTTTGTGTCGGTCTTTCACCGGCCCCAAGGGACGGCCCTGCTCAATACAGTATGGGACAGCCAGGGTGAGGGAGAATTGTTACCCTACATCAATATAGACCATGTGAAGGAACACCTTGAGAGGCTGGACACCTTCAAGTCAGCTGCCCCAAACAGCTTACACCCAGGGTACTTAAGGAGCTGGCGAGCATCATAGCTCTGCCACTGGCACAGATCTTCAAGAACTCCTGGCACTCAGGTGAAGTGCCCAAAGATTGGAACAAGTCCAATGTGGTACCTATCTTCAAGAAAGGGAGGAAAGTAGATCCAGGGAACTACAGGCCCATCAGCCTGACTTCTGTCCCAGGGAAGATCTTGAAAAAATCATCAAAGAGACCATCTTTGACAAACTGGTTGATGGCAACATCCTGAGGGATAGCCAGCACGGGTTTGTTGAGGGTAGGTCTTGCCTGATCAATCTCATCTCCTTCTACAACCAGGTGATATATCACATGGACAAGGGAGAAGAGATTGACGTCATATATCTTGATTTAAAAAAAGCTTTCGATCTAGTGTCCTCATGGAAAAACTGGCCAATTGCAGCCTCGGCTACATCACAGTCTGCTGGCTGGGGAATTGGCTCTGAGGTCAGACCCCAGACAGTAGTGGTTGATAGAGTCAATCACTGTGGTGTGACATGACCAGTGGGGTTCCCCAAGGCTCTGTCCTTGGGCCTATCCTTTTCAATATCTTCATTAATGATGTGGACATTGGTATCAGAAGCAGACTGGCGAAGTTCGCTGATGACACCAAACTTTGGAGTAAAATGTCCACACCCAAAGACAGGATGGGGATCCAGGCCAAACTTGACAGGCTTAGAAAATGGGTGGACGAAAACCTGATGGCCTTTAACACCGAAAAATGCAAGGTACTCCACCTTGGGAAGAAAAACCTGTAGGATGCTTATAGGCTTGGCAGTGCTACACTTGGGTCACAGGGCACTTAGGTGCCTGCTCCTAGAAGAGCAGAAACTGCCTGGGGAGAGCCCAAAGAGCCAGACAGGAGCCCAGGTGCAGATTGCCATGGCAGCTAGCTAATGAGAAAATTAGCCTGCACCTGCACCTGGTCAGCTGGTCGGAAGGGGCAGGGCCCTGGGCCCATATAAACCCCAGGACGGGAACTAGGGAGTTCAGTTCTTTGCTAGCAGCCAAGGGGGAAGGAGCCCTCCTAGAGTGAGTGAAGGGAAGAGGCCTGACTAAGTTCTGCTTCTAGTAATGCAAAGGGGCAGCGCACACCTTCTGCAGTTTGTATTATGTGTTATGTTACAGCCCAGGGGCTCATGTTTTGTTTGCCATTTCATAACAACCAGTGGTTTGGGTGAGGCTATTTGGGGAAGGAGGAGGCCTCATTAGGGGCCCACGGCAGTGTGGGGACCCCAGCACCAGTGAGGGCACGGCATTTGGGGTGCACAGATCCCAGTGCTGAGGGGCGTAGAGACAGGGCTGCAGAGAGCCCAGCACCAAGGGGCACAGAGCCCAGCTGCCAAAAGCCCAGCACTGACAAAGGGCCAAGTCGTAACAAGGCCTGGGAGAGACAACAGCAATACCATCTGTGAAGCTTGGGGCATGGTAAAGGGGTGGTTGGAGCCACGCATATAGTCCATAAGGCTGGGGACCCACGGGGTCCAGGGAAGTCCATCAGGACCGTGTCCAACTGGACGTGAAGGCAGAATCCCTACATTACATTTTATATCAAGACGTGGCAGGATAGAATAGAGGGTGCCCATCAGGCCAAAATGGCATTTCGTGGGGCCTTAGGAGATCACAGCCATCCTTAGGGACCCCATCCTGTGACAGCTTGCTAGCACCACTGCCAAAAGGGACCTGGGGGTCAAAATGAATATGAGCCACCAATGTGATGTTGCAGCCAGCAAAGCAAGCAAAACTCTGGCTTGCATCCATAGATGCTTCTTTAGCCAATCCCAGGATGTCATCCTCCCGCTGTACTCAGCCTTGGTGAGGCCACAGCTGGAGTACTGCATCCATTTCTGGGCTCCATGATTTAAAAAGGATGTGGAGAAGTTTGAGAGAGTGCAGAGGAGAGCCACGCACATGATCACAGCGCAGGAAAACAGGCCTTATAATGAGAGGCTGAGAGCTATGGGACTCTTCAGTCTGGAAAAGCGCAGGCTCAGGGGTGATCTGGTGGCTGCCTATAAGTATGTAAGGGGTGTGCATCAGGATCTGGGGGAATGTCTGTTCACCAGAGCGCCCCATGGGATGACAAGGTCAAACAGTCACAAATTTCTCCAAGACCATTTCAGGCTGGACATAAGGAAGAACTTCTTTACTGTCCACACCCACAAGGCCTGGAACAGACTACCGCCACAGGTGGTGCAAGCACCTACTCTGGACTCCTTTAAGACAATTGGATGTTTAGCTTGCTGGGATCCTGTGACCCCAGCTGACTTCCTGCCCCTGGGGCAGGGGGCTGGACTCTGATATTCCGAGGTCCCTTCCAGCCCTAGTGTCTATGAACTCTCTCCCAGCATCTTGAGAGGTCTAAAATGCTTCTCTGCGGAGAAACCTGTTCCCACTAAAGTGAAGAGTAAAACTTACTGAGGTTTGCAAGTACAGGATTACTTAATAGTTCTAGAGCTAATGGTGATTCAGTTAGCCTATAAGGTGCATCTTTAACCTGCCTGCTGCCTGAAAAATGAGAGAGGAACAAATGCCTCTTGGGAGGAACATGTCATAGATCTGTTCACTCACACAAGAACATTTTTTTTCTTAATCTGCTAGTGAAAGTGGGTGTTATTGGCTGCTAAACTGATTATAATGTGAGAAATGATCAGCTTCACAATATGTTTTCTATCTTTGTTTTCTCTTTAACAGTTTTTAATATACTGTTAACCTGGCAGTTGGTTACAATATAATAATTTTACCCCCATATATGAAAAAAAGCTCACAGTTCTTTTGTTAAAATATGAAGGCCAAATTTTGCTGCTATATGAGGGTTATTCCAGAGTAACTACTTTGGATTTATGGTGATGTTATTAAGAGGAGGTTTTAAGAAGCGTAAGTGCAAATGTAAAAGGTTTTACAAACTCAACTAGACAAATGACAATCCACCTGTGGTGGCTGGTATATACTGAAAAGCAACTCCTCAGTAAGGACTTTGGGATTTGGCTCATTATCTTTTCACTAGCAAGTTTAGAGAAATCCTTACATAGTTTATTTAATCAATCTAACCACTGATACTTGAATTCAAGGCTCTGCCAATTGACATCAGCTGAAGTTGAAAGGCAAAAGTGAGTAACATTCCTTTTTTAGACCACAAGGAGTGTTGTATTTGCAACCATGGATTACCTGTCAGTCCTGTCATTTAGATGGCAAACTCTTTGAGACAGATATTTTGTAGATCCTCTGCTAAGAGAAAAAATAATAATAAACCTTCAGTAAGAAGCAACATTTGTTAGTATGCTCCAGCAATTTTGCACTCAAAGCAGCTAAAGTCTACCAGTGAATTTGGTTTAGTAATTTGTTAATAATTATCATTAATGGGTTGGAATTTTCCATTCTCTTTTCACTTGCAATTATATTATCTATCTTGATCTGCCATACCTGCATTTCAGGTCAAAATTAAATGGATTTTGTTGGGGAGGAAGTGGGGGGGGTTAGTTATTTTTGGTATCTGTTTGTAGACTGTTGTAGAATGCACAGATCTGTTCCAAGTCATGGTTTTTTTCTGTGTTTCTGCTTTACCTTTCTGATATACTGACCTTGCTCATTTTGATCAGGACTTCTGTTCTCTTCATTAAAAATCATTCTCAGGGCCATCTAGCATGACTGTGAAAAATATAGCACATGGCCATATTAATGACCACGGATCCTGGTTTTCTCTGATTTAAAAAAATCCCTAATTTTCAGATTAAAAAAAGTAACCCAAAATCCATATTTTTCCATACGCAAAATAAAACACCATATGTGTATGTATATATGCATACACACGTGCGTGCACATGCGCACACACACACATATGTGTGTGTGTGTATAAATATATATATTAGTATTGTTTCATTTTAATCACAGAAAAAAGTGGATTTTGGGTTACTTTTTTTAATCCACAAATTGGGGATTTTTTTAAATCAGAGAAAGTCATTAGTAGGGATTTTGGTTATCTCAAAATGCTTTTGTGCAAGAGAACAGAATTAAAGTTCTACAGACAAGTTTATTTCTGGTGTTTCCTGACTTTTGGGCCTTTGACTTTATTAGCCTGATTTGTTTTTAACACAGGTTTTTGAAATTTCATAAAGTTATTGCAAAACCCCTTGATGCTACTTACTCAACCACACTGAATGTGCACTATTTTCAATGACTCAGCTAGAATGCAGTGTCTGAGTGCGTAGGAGTCATGACATGATTTGTGCGTTTGGCAACTGCATCTCTACTAATGTTTTGCATTGGGGGCTGCTATTGTGTCTGTGAAGTAGGTGGATTTCCTGTTCTTGTTTGCTGCCAGATTTAGTTTGGGTGCCCTCAAGGGGGTATATGTGTGTAGTTCAAAGGACATATAGAAACTAGGACATGTAGAAACTGTGTCATTGAACAGCACTGTGATTTGCTACTGGCACAGTCTTCCTTAAAAACATCCTGAACAGTATGCCTGCAAATTTTGCCTATAGAAGGAAATATAATTTCATGAATGGAAGACAGAAAATCACCAGTCTCTGGAATAAGGAAAGCTAAGCTGGGAAACCAAAAACAAAGGGAATGGAATTCTTCTGCTTTTGCTTCAGGTTTTCTTACATCTAACCTTTTCTCACATCTCACCTTTAACAGTCTTGATATTTGTTAAACTGGTACTGACATAAAGCAGCTGAAATATTACTACAACTCAAATGCCTCAAAGGAAGCATAGCTATTTCTGACATATCTGCCCTTATCCACTATATTCTTTAATTTATTTGACTTCCAATTTTCTAAATCATATGAACAAGCAACCTGAAATTTCTCAACATCAAGCAATGGAAAATAGTAGTCTTAACAGCTATTATTGTAAGAGTTCCATATGTCTATATGGAAATGTAAATCAGTAATTATTAATACAAAAATCACAGTCTGGTAGAATATGAGAATATATCACAGGGTTTATGTGGTTCATAATGTGGTGTCAGAAGTGAAGTAAGTTTCATTGCTTTAATTCTTTGTTATGTTGGATCAGAGGCACTGAATAACTTCAGGCAGTCTGTGAGCAAAATTCTCATTCCTGATAGGAAGCAAATACATGGGAATATCTCTGAAAAATGCATCTTATCCAGGACTGCCTATACAAGCTGTAGGAAGTGTCTGAAAGGCCGGATAAAGAAAGCATGGCCATCAGACTGCCATTCTGAACATAGTATTGTGCAAAGACAGTTTTAAATCATGTCAGTTCTTACAGTTAAAGCTAAAAGTAAGGAAAGCTGAATTTTAAATGCTTTTAAAAAATTCTTTATACCTCAAAGAAATATAATGTGGTTTCACTACATCTGAAGAAAAATACATTGAAATCACAGACCAATATACAATATTAGCCTTGCTGAATATTTGGCACACTTAGAAATGAGCTTATTAGACTTTGAATAGTTTTAAGAATCAGGGGGCATGTCTACATGTTCATTAATGCACTTTTGCTACTACACATTAAATTTAGTACCTCTGGGCACTTTTACACATGCTCCGGAAGTTTGCGGGAGGAGAGGGGGTGCTCTAATTAAAGCATCGCAACATCTCTTGTGTCGGTTTCCCTAACCTTCAAAATAGCAGTAGGGGTGCTTGAACTAAAGCTCATTCAACAAACTTTAGTTCAAGTGCCCCTTACACCATTTGAAGTGCACGGATGAGACACAGGGGGTTGCTGGAGCATGGTAATTATTATGCTCAGCAGACTTGATTAATTGCACATTGGAGCAGCCTCTGCACTCATGTACAGGAACCTTCTGATGTGAGATACTAAATAAATGCGCATTAGACTGCCCTGATGTGCAGCAGTGAAAGCACACACTTTTTAGTGACGCTTAATGTGCAATTGCCTCTTTTTACTGCTCATTAGTGTATTAGCATGGTTTTTGATGTGATGGGGTGGCTGGCAGTGACCTGGCCCAGGGGTTTTGAAAGGGCAAAAGATGATTGGAGGACTTGGGATTCCTTTTCCACACCAATCAGGCCCCAGAGACTCACCCCCCTGTGTCCCGATTGGCCCCTTGGGTCACCTGGAGGGGGATAAAAGGGGCAGTGTGGGCTGACTCAGGGAATAGACAAGTGAGGGACAACAAGGAAGGGGTTTCACAGAGCTGGTAAGAGCTGAGCCAGCAGGGCCCAAGCAGTGCCCTGGAACAGCCTGAAAGAGCAGGACCTGCAGGGGGACCCTCAGCAGCGTGGTGTTTGGCTGGCAGGAGAGGTTCCCCACTGGGCTGCAGGATCCCCTACGAGAGGCTGCAGCCAGCAGGAGAGGCCCCCAGCTCCAGGAAGGATCTGAGCAGTGACCTGAGGGGTTCCCAGCTCGCTTCCAGCTCCTCCAGTCAGAGGCCAGGCAGCTTGATGTGAGGCTGGGCTCCAGGACAGTCATGACCCCAGGGTAGAGCAGTACTACCAGTGGTGGATATGTAGCAGCATTCTTGCCTACCCCAGAGGAGATCTGAGTTGGGGTGAGTGAGATAACAAGAAACAAATCTTCTTGCAGTGGAATGGGGCTACTGTGTTTTCTCCCCCTCTAGGTACCAAGGCCCTATGTTTCCTTGTCATTTTGCATTTTGTGCCTTTTTATATTTCACCAACCCATATTGTTTGTTCTGCTGTTTGTGTTTTATATTTTGTTAACCCTGTTTTTGCCAATGATTGTAAGTGTCTAACCTTTGTTGAATCCTGCCCCTTGGGGCATTGTAGTGTCCACTATACTCTCTGATTTGTGCCTGTTATGTTCCCAGTATTAAAAGGTATATGGTTAAGTCCGCATTGGTCTGGCTCTTCTCTATAGGGGAGGAGAGTCCGTACACCTCCCACAGTGCTTGTGCACCTGCTTTGATTCCTTCAGTTGGAGAGGGGGTACCTCTTGGAGTACCGCCTGGGTTACAGTGATATGACACTTCAATGTGCAGTAAAATAGGCTACTGCACCCTAAAGTGCATGTGTAGATGTCCCCAGCAGTAGTGAAGCCAGAGAAGATGTTTTGCAGTCATTAGGGTTGGAGCTTAATTGTGCTGTTGATTAGCAAACAAGCAAAGAAACATGTACTAATACTAAAAGCAGCAGAAATAAGGGAAGACTAGCACCAGGTCTAAAGCAGATGCAAACTAAAAAAAAAACCCAGAGCAGAGATCTGTAAAGCGGGGCAAGCAATATCTGGAAGAAATCACGAACAACACAGAGATTAAGTGTCCTACATTCCTTTTCAGATAAAGGATGCAAATAGTTGCAAGAAAGAGACCCCTAGACTGAACACCAGATGGACAGAGGTAATGTCACCCTCAGATGAGTTTGTCTTCACTAGCTCCTGCATGGTAGGAGCTGTGAGAAGTAGAAATAAGAAATGATATCCATTCAAGTATCACTAAGACAACTAATTCAGACATTTAGATGTCAAACTGACAATGCAATGAGCTTTAAGAATAACTGCATAGAAAAATTATGCTCAAGAAATTGGTAAAACCTCTAGGCAATAAAGTTCTACTATGGCACATTAGTGTACCGCTGGGACACTGCAAACTTGTATGTTTATAAAGGAGCAAGCTCCATGGAGTGTGCTTTGAAATACTCAAAAGCATCTCTGCCCCTTTTGGCTGAACTGAATGAAAAGTTGGGGACAAGGTAATATGTAATACAGTTCCCGCCACATATATCTAACAAAGGATTGGGGACTTCAGCCTATATGGGGATATTTTTAAAGTCTGTGAATGCTCTCCTGGAGAACATCACTTGGAAACCAACCCTGAGGTGAAACCAGTGTAACAGGCACCAGTGAGTGGCAGTTCCTTTGAAGAAGAAACTTAAAAAAACAAATTAAGAACCTTGTGGAGATGAGGAATCTTAAATAAAGTTACACAACTGACAGCCTGGATCAGCAATATGGAAACTATTAAAAAACAGGCTAACTCTGCATGTGTATTGTTCAGATGCAAAATAAAACCACATGAAGTGAAAAGGAAGTAAAGTTGCCTTGTAATTTCAATGACTACACTGATAATTGAATTATCCAGTTTCATCATAGGAAGAAAGATGTCACAAGAGTTTTGTAAAACAGGTACATTTGTCCTAAAATGTGCATTTGTGTAGATAGTTAAGATACAAAAAAACTACCCAATCATGAAAGAATATGTAACATCATTCATGAGTTTCTAGGTTTGATAAAGTTGTTAGGCACTGTAAATGGCTTTCTGAGTGCAGCTTTATGCTGCTCATGATAGCATCTAGTACCAAAGCAGGCCAAGCAAAATTCTTGTTCATTTACCCCCATATGTACATTTTTTTTAAAGGGCCAAAAAAAAATAGTCACGTCATATTGGGAGGTAGCCTGATCCACTGCACAGAGCATAAAACCTGAAACCAAGAGACTTGAGTTTTGTTACTCATTCTGTCTTTGCTCACTGTGTGACTAAAGAGAAATCATAGGCACGGGTGCACAAACAATTCAGCATCATGTAAGCAGGGTGCAGTTTTATGAGGTATGATGTGATATGAGGTGCTCTGTGGTAACTGCCTGGCATGCATGCTCTTACTCTGTGGTAAATGAAAGCTAGCCCATTGTGGCTAAGCTTTCTGTGAAATACTCTAAGCAAACATACACTAAAGCCTCTTCTTCCTTTGCCTCATGGAAACTTTTTTGTGGCCCTATGCCCTCAGACTTCTTATCTGTAAAATGGGGATTAATCACAGAGATCTTTTGGGGCCCTATAAATGGAGGTGAATTTTTTTTTAATACTGCTTTAGTTTCCTAAAATTCATGGTTGTAAAGACTGAAATGGCTTATCGGCTGACAATAGTTGCACAAAACCCTGGGGAGGGGAGACAGAAAAATATCTTGCTGAATATGTTTCTGCACTATATGACTTTCTCTCTACCTTAATTCACAGGAGCTTGCAATAGGATAGCATTCCTCTGCAGAAGCCTCTTCGACAAAACGTTCTCCGCAGCACTTTGGCTTACAAAATTCTACTGTGAGAAGAACCCCTGGGCTGGCACCATCTTCTCTGAAAGGGCAATGACACTAACACTGTGTGGGGAGACATGGTGAAGACTACAGAGCTACGCAACTTCATTACTTATGTCATTTGAAAATGACTTAGGAAAAAAAACCCTTCATACCATGTGCTTGCAGCTTCTCCATCTAGAAGATAATGAGCTTCAGTCATTGAGATAAGTACTGTGGACACATCGAGTGAATCTCACATCTGTTTATCCTAGTGGGAGTTTTGCCATTGGCTTCATTAAGGTGAGGATTTCACATACATGACTAGCAGTTCAAAACCTAAAGTTCAGAAATACACAAGCAAAAATGTGCATCCAATTGCAGTTATATGTTTGGAAACCCAGAGTTAGATCCATGAAGGGGCTTATACAGCTACCTGTAGTCCCTTCCATAGTCAGCTTTGGAGCAGGGACTTGAATCCAGGTCTCCCTCATGCCCTGAAAGTACCCTAGCAACCAGCTCTTCCACTTCATATGAATAATTAAACATTCATTGGATCAGACAGAAAGGAAAGTGAGAGATTGATTCTACTCTCTGGTGTTTAGTGTGCTTTTCTGGAATGTGAGCAAGTCAGGTTCAAAGCACTGCTGCAATAAACAGTTAATTATTTATACAAGGCAGAACTCCCTCAACTGGAAAGAGTGAGAGCACTTCTCCTGAGAATATCCAGTGGCTTGGTCTTCAGCATATATCTGTGGGATGTGGAAGACCTGACTTCCAGCTTCTGTTCCGGAATGGGGATTTGAAAAGGGTTACCCACTGTACCAGTAACTGGATAGAAAGAAGTTGGACCTCTTCTTTCTTGTAAGAAAGGGCTAACTTGGCATAGGTGTCTTCCTACCACCAGAAGAAGATTCAGCACAGAGAATCCTGAGTGGAGATAGGTCTTTCTCTTCAGCCCAGAGTTAGAGACTTCTAAGAGGGAGTCCTTAGGCTTCACAGCTTTCTAAGCATTTCCTCCTAGGCAGTTTAGGTAGCTCCTTGCTTAGCTTCTTGATTCTGTGGCTCTCATTCTTTGCACCTACTTCTTACCATGTATTGTATAGGGAACATGAGCACTTATCTTACGGACAAGGGACCCTTATGGAGCAGGTACCTAAATGTTTAATGTTGGATTCTTTCTGAATCTAGCCCCTGGTTTCCATGATTTTATGAGTAAATTATAGTTGCATACTAAGAAATGACTGAGGCTGTTCAATGAGTTTTAATCCAATACCTAATATTGACATGTTTGGATCGCTCCTCGAAGATATAGTTCAGGCCTCTGATCTGGAGCAGGAATTTGAACTTGGTTCTCCCATATTCTTGGAGAGTGACTTAATTGCTAGGCTCTTGCATGGAACTGGAGAGGAAGGCATCACCACCTTGTCCTCCTGGCTAGATGAAGTAGGTAGGGAAACACCTACTTTATGAATCCCAACAGGGTTTAGGGGCCATGCTTCTCAGTGGTGTGAGGATGAGTGGAGGTTGGCTTTCCCTTTGGGTACTGTAGGCACCTAGGGCACTTTAAAAGAAGCAGTGAGAAGGACACTCCTTTGGGTTTTCTCCTTGGATTTAGGTTCTCTCTCATTTGCTCTCCTCTGGCCCCATGAATCTTTTGGTGGTTAGGACAGTATCCTGGAAAGTGGGATATGTGGGCTTCAATCCCATGAGATTGAAGACAGACAGCCTTTAATCAGGTGCTCTAACCACCAGGCAAAAGGAGGGTGCCATCACTCTTCAAAAGTCGAGTGTTGTGCTTTAAGTTGCTGTCAGTTTGTCATCGTGGTTACTTATAGGTACCTTACTTCCTGGTGCTCTAGATCCCAAGGAGACAGAGACCTATATGATGCTTTGATTTTGACATCTGAGGAGGAGTGGAAATTTTGACATCTGAGGAGGAGTGACATCTGAGAAGGAGTGGCTATACCTAAAATTCCAGCTAGCTTGCTGCAAGTACATCCTTCCTCAGTACTTAGGCTCTCTGAATTACGCTTAAGAGATGCCCATTCCCTGTATAAAGATCCCAGGTTCCTTAACCCTGTTGACTTGAACAACCCCTCTAGGGCAATGTACCTAAATTTTGGATGCTGCAACACCAGAGTTGAGACTGGTTTGCATCTGACTATATGTGGAAATAACTGCTAGGAAGAGCAAACCCTTAGATTATGAACTGTTTAAGCAGAGATTTTTTTTATACATCTGTAAAGCACCAAGTGCAACTGTAATACTGTATAATTAATCTAAAAATATAGCAATAACATGTATGATCATTAATAGCACTGTCTCAGCCAATTGGGATTTGTTGTAATATATGCATATCCGATTGTTAGTTGAGACAAATAGTTTATATTTTGTCTTCTGGCTGTGATATGCTTCCATTTGTGAAAATCCTGCCTAATCCTCCCATTACCAGACATTTATGCTTTCTAAAAAAAGTTGTTTTTCATTACTAGTAGCAGAAACCCATTATTGGGGGGTTTCAAACAAGAATTTTTATTATTCTGAGTCATTTTGAGAACCTTTCATTTTTCCACTTGCTTTTCAGAAAAATATCTGGTTTATTTTCAAGTCCTTGGTGTATCTTCTCCTGTGTCACCTTATGCAGCAGCATGAGATTAGCTGTATGTTGTCCTCAGATAACCTGAAGCCACTCAGGGTCCCTGGCAGTCTATATTTCATAACAGATGCATTCAGGTGCCTCGGCTGTCCAGAGAGGTTAAAAAAGCATTTCCTTCCTGTTACTGAGCAGATGTCCAGTGGAGAGATTTAGCACAGAACTGAGAAAGCCTCATCTATACTACAGAGTTTTGCTGGCAGAACTTTGAGCAAGTTCCAAAGCCCTTTAGTGGTGATTAAACCTTGCGTTCTGCTGGCAGAAGTGCTCTGCTTCTGCCATTGTCTGGGAGCTGCCAGAAGGTATGTTCAGATACTTCTGTACCTTCTACCGTCTGCCAGGGTCCCTTCAGAAACTGGGGCCTTCCCAGGATGCACCGTGTGCTCAGGTGATATAGCTGCTGAGTGAAACCATTTGGAGCCATCAAAAGCACTTGGATGCTTGCACTTATCTTTAATCCTTGTTGCTTATTTATCCTTGTTACCATTCCTGATGACCTAAAAATCCACATCTTTGGTGTTTGTGACTCTTGGTGTCAGCAAAAAGAAATGTATAATGCTGCCAGTCTTCTTGAGATATTCTTTTATAGAGGTAAGAGTATAATTGCCATCATTAGTCTTCATTGTCACTGCTATGAGAACAACTGTACAGTGCAAATGTTAACATACATTTCTATACACAATTTGGCCAAAATAATTTTCAGGTGACAAATCCTGACTTTACAGGCATTGTAATTCCCTGCTTTTCCACTACACATTATGTTTTTGTGTTTTCATGGCTGTTCGGAAAGTAAAGGCAATAATGCTCAGTGTTCCATGAGTCTGTTTTAGTGCCCTTTAAATGACCTCTGATGCTGCCTGGGTCATCACATTCAGAATACTAATGTATCCACCTAATAGTTTCATAGACCCATGGCTCCTGAGCCTGTCCATTCAAAACACCCTTGATTACATCAGCAGTTTGCTGATGGTCTATAATATAATGGCATGGCTCCAGGTTATGGAGTGTTCATGTCTGTATGCAGAAAATTGGGAGGATCCATAAACTTTTCATTAGGATATACTTAAGTCACAAGAAGAGATTTGATGAATTTCAGAGGCAGGGAACTTGCACTTGATCTACCCTGTTCTTGTCAGTCATTTTGAATTACTAGAGAAAGCTAATTCAGTTAGCTAAAACTGTCAAACAATATATCTGACTATTAAAATACCATATTTCACAGTGTATAAATTGAGTTTTGAAGCCCAATTCTTAACTCTTAAAATTCAACCTTGACTCTATACACTGTACCACCATCCCCTGTGAGTGGTGCCAGACTCTGTGATCAGGTGGCACAGCCCAGACAGCACCACTCACAGGGGATGGTGGTGTGCCAGCTGGGTGCCGAGCCTGGCCCTGTCTGCTGCAAGCGGTGCTGCCAAGCTCTAAGCCCAGCCTTGTTCCCTGTGAGTGGCACCAGGCTTAGCACTCAGCTGGTGCAGCTGGACTCGTCACTCAGCAGCGCCGCTCACAGTGGATGGGGCTAGGCTTAGGCAGCACCATTCACAGGGGATGGGAGCATGCCAGCCTAGTGCCCAGTCCAGCATTGCTCAAAGGGAATGGGGATGGGAACGGGGTGGGGCAAGGCTCAGCACTTGCCTGGCACAGCCCCATCCCCTGTGAGCACCACTGCCTGGGCTGTGCCAGCCGAGCAGGGGCCAGTATAAGTTGACTCCATATTTCTGGTCCAAAAAGTTAGGTCAACTTATACACCAGATCTAGAAATTCTGGACTTTTTGGATCAGAAAGATGGGGTTGATTTATACAGCGTATTGACATATACACCATGAAATACAGTAAATGGCATTCAAGGCCTGTTGGATCTTTGTACCTTGGTAGCATGTTAGAAACTAACAATAGGAATATCTGGAAAAAATGCCTCCTGAAATGGTCGTGCAGTATATTTTTAACAGCAGTAAATACTAGAAATTGGATCCACCATATTTCAAAGCAGAGTAAACAACAGTGAACCTTTTTTTTCTTTTGGCACTTATACGGACTATCAGAGAAGTAATGTTCTTTTCCCAAACTACCTAACTATGGGTGCATCTACACGTTCATTAATGTGCCTTTGCTACTGCGCATTAAGTTTAGTACTGTAATATGAGGTACTAGATAAAGGTGCAGTAGCCACGCTAATGCACAGTAGCCGCACTAATGCGCAGTGGCAATTTTTGTGATGCTTAAAATGCAGTAGACTACTGCATATTAGCACTTTTTTGCCATGACATATTAATGTTCAGTAGAACAGTCCACCGCATATTAAGGCTCTTATGCACCCCAGGGCCATCCTTTGCGGGGGTGTATCAGGGTGACTGCCCTGAGCCCTGCACTTTGGGGGGCCCTGTGGAACCAGGTGGAGTGGTCGTGTTGATTCTGTGCTGCCACCGGCGGCTTTGCATCCGGCCACTCGGCACCCCCTAGCCCCCACTGCCAAATCTCTCACTGGCTTCTCTGCTCGGGTCATCTCTGTGTGCCCTATAGTTCTACATGAAAGATCATTAAGAATTCAAAGAAATACTTACGGTTTATATAAATACTTTAAAAATGTGTTATGTGTATTTAGACAGTTAGAATATTATTTTGATTAAGCATAGCTATTTATTAAAATATTATTTTAAACCATACTCCCTGTGTGTGTATATGCAAACATTTCCATTTTTTTCTTTATATATTTGCTTACACAGATACTTCTCTCTCGTACAATATAGTGGAACCAATTTATAGTGAAGTCAGGGTTGTCAGTGGCTTTGCTGCTAACCTTATTATGCTGCTTTTGTAGAAAACCTTCCTGGTTAGAGAACACAGCACCTTCCATTCAAATGGACCACACGGAAGGCCCACCCTTAATTTGTTGTCTGATTTAGCCTCAAGGGAAAGTCCTCCTAACTATAGAGCAGGGGGGAGAGGCTGTTTCTCTTCAGAACAACAACTCAGTGGTGCTGTGGCATATACTGTACACTTAATCTAAGACACATTTTGTAAAAAACCTCAAGTTATATCCAACATATGGTAGAAGATCATAATGTTAAGACTTTAAGTTGAACCAGATATACAGTTGGAGGTGGATCTATCATAATCTGGCAACGTTTTCTTTTACTGGTCAACTTTAACAAGTGTAGAAAGGAATTAAAACACAGAGCACAAACTTCAATGATGTGCTGGAGGGGCACTGTGAGGACTGCAAGGAGCCCTGAACTAAAATTCTGCCACCAGGCTGACAGGGAGCTTAGGATGATTCTCCACCCTGATGTAGCTCAGAGTTCAGTCTTCTTGTAGCCCAATCCTGTTAAACAAGCCCTGCATGAAATGGGCTCAAAATACAGCTGAAACACAATACAGGCATACCTCGGAGATATTGTAGGTTCGGTTCCAGACCACCGCAATAAAGCGAATATCGCAATAAAGCGAGTCACATGAATTTTTTGGTCTCCCAGTGCATATAAAAGTTATGTTTACACTATACTGTAGTCTATTAAGTCTGCAATAGCATTATGTCTAAAAAAATAATGTACATACCTTAATTAAAAAATACTTTATTGCTAAAAAATGCAAAGCGAGCAAATGCTGTTGGAAAAATGGCACCGATAGACTTGCTAGACGCAGGGTTGCCACAAACCTTCAATTTGTAAAAAATGCAATATCTGCAAAGCGCTATAAAGTGAAGCGCAGTAAAACGAGGCATGCCTGTATTTTTCCTTGGGTTCAGTCCAATTGCACCAAATATCAGGTGTTTAAATAAAATAATTCCTTGGAGAGGCCACCAGAAGTGTTGCTATGCCCCTTCCCTTGCTTCATTTTGTACAGTTTGAACAACACACTATAATTTGAGCCTACTTTTCATTCCTATAGAGACCCTTTACTGTGCACAGTAAAGTTCCTTTAAAGTGGGTGGGTCCTCTGTGCCTTTTTCAAAAACATTACCATCATATGTACTTAATATGGGTTTAATCATCACATGGTTCTGCCTCTCCTCCCCTTTTCTCTGATTATGGGCAGCATTTTGCCTAAGTGGGAAAATACATAGATTGCCCTGTCTACCACCTGTCCTCTTCCACACTCCTGGGACATGGGAACTGATTATAGGAGAAAAAGAAAATGTTTACAAGAGCTTCTTGTTCAAATATTAAGGACACTTCATTAATAAACTGTGTTACCTTTCTGAATTGGACTGGGAGAAAAAGTAAAACAAATCAAGCTAAAGAAACAGGTGCAAAACAGGAGTGCAAGACAAGCAAACAGCTTTAGAGGAGCATATTTACCTAGAATCTCAACTGTACAATTACTAAATGGTAATGTTATTGGCCCCAATCCTACAAAAACACACAAAACTGCCCAAATCAGTGGGCAATTTCATCAGAATAGTATTCCATATACAGAGCTGTCTCTAGGGGTGTGCAGGGCCTGGGGCATATAAGCCTGTGTGGGGCCTGGGGGTGAAGGTGGCGACCACCTGCAGAAGCCGGTGGCAGTGTTGGCAGCAGTGGGATGACCACCTGCAGAAGCTGCCAGCGGCATTGGGTGGGGGGTGGCAGCCACCTGCAGAAGCCGCTGCTGCTGGCGGGGCTGCAGCAGGGTCTGTACGACACTGTCCACAAGGCCCCCCAAAGTGCGGGACCCAGGGCGGTTGCCCCAATTTGCTCCCCGCTAGGGACAGCTCTGTCCACATATGATTGAGAATTTTTAGGATCAGGGATTATGCCTTAAAATTAGAAATGGCTCCCACATGCTGAATTTGCAAAGCCTCCAGTGTTGTGCTACAAATACGGTTTTAGCCAGGATGAACCTCAGATCTGGATTACAAATGGTTTAAAATGTTGTAATAGTTCAGGTTGTCTGGGCCAAACTCTTCTACTTTAATTTGGGCCCAACCTTCTTTAAAGTATAAAAAAAACCCCACTTGCTTGCAGGGAATCAGAAGGTCCATAAACTACAAAATATATTATTCTGGACAAATTACAAAGAAATAATTTACAGGTGTGATATTCCTGAAAAAAAACCACCTTTTCCCAGCTTCTCTTTTAGACAGTCTTTATGATTAGAATATGTTTAAAGAAAATATAGCTGTAAGTGTTCTTTTTCCTTATATTACTGTATTTATTTCTAATTAATAAGGAAGATTTTTTATTTCTAAATGTTTCTTCTTAAATACTGAACTAAACATTTGGGGCCAAGTGCTTAAAAACTATTTTTTGAAATAAAAGGATTTAAAAAAAACCCACAGAAAGGTATGTCCAGTTGTTGCATGGTTTTATCCAACCCTGCTCACAACATATAGTGAAATGAACAGTGTATGTTTACCCCTTTGAAACCATTACAAATTCCATCCTCTCAACAGCTGGTGTGTAAGTGCATGTGTGGGCACACTGGTGCACGTGCACACTCATACACACACACACACACACACACAAAATGCCTTCTGGAAGGCATTCTGTTGTCAGACTTAAATGGTTTGGCTATATTTGACTGTTTTGTTATGACCAACATATTGAAGCAAATATCTGACACTGGGCTGAAAGTCATTTTTCTACAATGGAAAAGAGAAACTGTAAAAATGACATCTCCTGCAAAAAGAAATTCACCCACATTGTCCATAAATGATGATGATTATTCCATTTTTCCTCTCCAGTGGCTCTCTAAAATATGATAGCCATGGATCTTAAAACTAGGTTCTCATAATTACTTTTATATGTGGACTTGTATGAGTATCATAGAATCATAGCAAAGAAGGGCTGGAAGGCACCTCCAGAGGTCATCTAGTCCAATCCTCTGCCTGAGGGGATCATCCCTATATGGACATGTTCTATGTGTCATGTGAAAGAAATACTGGTAATTACAAATTTAAAAAATCATGATAACTTCATTGAAGAAATGGCCAGATTCCATCTTCCTATGCTGGTCTCTGGTAGGCTGTCACTCTAATGTGACCTACTCAGAAAGCTATCAGACTCATATAGCTCTAGATAAGATTTCAGTGAGGGGCCAAGCTGCTCCCCATTGCACAGTAGCTTTGTAATTCTTCTATGTGACCGTGTACCTGGAGGTTTACTTTATTGCTACTACATGTTGGCCTAAGGGCCCTGTGTGAACCTAAACTAGGAAGGTGGGTTTTTCTGGTGTTTATAAATTAGTTAAAATATATTTGTATTTATAAGGACTTATCCTAAACATTTCTGTGAGCATGTGCGTATTTGCCAAAGCTGAAATTGTACCCTACCTCTATTTTATTGCATGCTTTGGAAACTAAACAGGTTTCAGTTATATTAATAGGTATAAAACACAACCAGCCCATAATAAAAGACAGAAAAATGCCTAATCCAGTGAAATACCACTGGTATAGGGTGAAGATAGTACAAACTTTTTAAATTATGAAAGATATTATTTAAAAGTAACCTTGAAATAGATTTCTTCAAAATGGACTTTGTCAGATATTCTTTATTTATAATGCATGAGAGAATTCTAAAAATATTTTTCTGTAATATTAAGCCTGATTCTCACCAAATTTGCTAAAGAACTTTCTAGAACTCTGAGGCTGGGTACATTGAGATCTCAGACCTTTATTAGAGGGAGAATGACGGTGGATATTTAAGACATTCTTTCTCCAAAGTGTTTATTATGCATCAGGATATAATTAATTGTGTTTCTATTTTCTTATACCTCAACAAAAAACTTTCAGACTTCTTAACTACATCAGAAGATATAAAAAGCACAAATTCATTTTACATTTTCTTTGCAGGCTATCTTATAATAAAAACATTAAGACCATTTAAATAAAACTGAATAGGTGGAAACACTTAGAATATTGACTAACAGAATACTGTTATCAAGAAACCGGGCAGATTTGTTTCTTTTAATTCTTTCTTCCTTTTAGAGTAGATATTTTGGGACTTGATTTATTACTAAGTAACAATGGCATAAACCTTGTGGAACTCTAGTGAAGTTCCCAGAATTATGTTAGTAAAGGTGGAGTACAGAAGAAGGGAATCTGTGCAATTTTGTCTTACATAAAAGAGGTTAGAAGAAGGCACAATAGTGTTCTCTTGTGTTAAGGTGAAACCTTTAAAACTATTTCATCTGTAAGAATTCTCTTGTGAAAATCTTTAATAACATAAGCAACAATCAGGTGAAAGTTGCCTAATGTTTTGGTTAAAAGCCTTTTCATTATTTCATATTGGTTTGATGTATTTTTTGCTTCTCTCATTTGGATAGAGAAATATCTGCCAGTGGCCCTTGCAGATGTCCAGGTTGATCAGTGTTCCATTGTGCTAGGCACTGTACAAAAGCATAGTAAAAGACAGTCTTTGAAGTTAATGCAAATTTAAGACCAGACACAAATTAAGTGTATAATGAATCTGAATTGAAAGCAGATCAGAGCAGAATGACTAATTGTAGCTGAGCTGTTCCTCTACTTGATAGAATATTTAATTTCCAGAGGAAATATAGGGAGATTTTTTTCAGTGTCCTGCAACCTCATAGTTTTTTGTCCTATTTTCAATAATCCACTGATTGAATCATTTCCACGGCTGGGTTTTCTCTGTCTACTAATATGAAAACACTGGGAAAACAATGTTCGCAGCTGCCCAAAGGAGCAGTTTAGTTTTATTTTTTACATTTATTTTCACACTTTCAAGCCTTCCTACTGTACTCATTTTTGGTAGTTTGTTACACTTTTCTAAAGCCATGTGCTTCAAGGATGCCAAAACACATTGATTAACTTTGAAACTTGGATTACATGCAACAGATCTCTAAAAAAATATATCCAACAGCTTTCTGGTTATAATTGTGCTGTAAAAATATAATTAACATATTGAATAAATGGTACACAAATTCTGCAGTGCACATGATGTTTGGATAAGCACGTGTCTGACCTTGGGGGGGGGTGTATTTTTAGAAACATTAATACTTATATTTATGCCAAGCCAAGCTCATGATCCTATAGCTAAACTGTTGCTGAGGAGAGGTAAACTTTTAAGAGCTCTGAGATTTTGCTGAAAAAACAGATTGAGGGAGAAAGGTGTAGGGCTGTTACCTGTGAAACATATTTCCAGGGAAGAACCTGAGAAAGAAAGGAAATAAGAGGTGCTTGTCAGAGGCCATGTCAGAGGTCTTGTTAAAAAGCCATTCGTGAAATTTTGACTGTTACAGACTTTAATTAATAAACAAAAAGTTTTTTGGAGGCAGCAGTGAAACAGATACTTGAGATACTTACTGCTCAGGGACATGGAGCTGACACTTTAAATAGACCATGTTCATATGCAAAACAAACAAAAATGCAAATAAATGCCCAAGAGAGAGGCACAGAGCACATGACTAAGTACTACAGTTAATCAAGGAAGGAAACAGTTTACAGAAAATAAAAAGGGAAAGGAAAACATATGCCAAACAATGAACAATGGCAGTGATGTGGCAGCTGGCATAAGAATAGAAAATGAACTGCATTTGCAAAGCTGCTGCAGAAATGTACAAAGGAGGAAAATGCAGGGGTTCCAGTCTGAATGCAAGAACTTTTGACATGAAGGGGAAAAGCTGTTTAAGAATACATAAAAAAGATGCGGCAAATTCAAAACTAAGGCAAACAAAACTATGCACAAATGGTCCACACATGATACGCAGATTAAACACGGGAACACAAATAAGCATAAAAGTAGAACCTGGCATAAAGTTATTCAGAAAAGTAGAAAGATTCAGCAATCAAGGTGAGATCACAGACTTACAGAACGGGACAAAAGCCAGCCTGAGCAATTATGGACTATCCCCTAGTTACCAGGACAAACAGGAGAATGAGCGGTTTGTATGTTTATGCCAAGGCCAGCATTCAGTCATGTAGGTCAAGTGCTGGGCCTAGATTCTCTGGGACATAACTATAACTGTGGTAACAAACTTGAAGGTTTGTTCTGTGCACAGGAAAGGGTTTTCTTTGAGGACCCTGAAGATGCAGCCATGGGAGGACATGCAGTCAGTCATGTATATCATCCAAAACGTTCCATAATCCTTGGAAAAAAAACCCAACTAGTTGAGCTATAAAACATGACAGCAGATGGCATTATTAGTAGAATCAAAGAATTTACAGGCTGAGCTGATTTCTTAGTAACTGCAGGGAAGAAAGGGGGCAGACTCAGACTTTGCATTGACCCCAAGAAGCTGAACAAGAACATTAAAAGGAAACATTTCCACTTGCTCACAAGTAACAACATGTGTGCAGAGATGGCAGGAGCCAAATTCCTCAGCAAATTAGTTGCATTGGCAGGGCTTTGGCAGATTCCCCTGGACACAGAAAGCTGCAAGATTTGCATTTTCAATAAACTGTTTGGCAGATGCTGCCTTTTGGCATATGTTTGGTATCAGAAGTGTTTCAGTGCACAGCATCCCATATGCCTGAAAGGTCGTTGCTGTCGCATCACAGTGGAAATGATTGTTGTGTACTTTTTATGTGAACTTCAGACATAAAGTGACCAATTTTTGGGGTGCAAATTTGGAACACAATCCTGGGGCCCTCCATAAAACTCCAGAACCGGAAGCAGTCTAGACTTCTGGTCAGTACAACTGCCTAGCTCAGCACTGTAAGCAGGAGAAATAACCCAGATATAGTTACACTGTTTCCTTCTGGGAAGATAGTCAGTCCACAGACAGCTACCTCCTGAACTGGAAGCCGTTACATTCGCACAGTGCCAAGCAGCATGATGACATCTTGTCTGCCTGGAGTCACACAGCAGTATCAGAAAGAGTGAGAGGGAAGCAGGTAAGCTGATCTGGGATCAATTATTCAGAATTGGAACAAAAGTCCTGTTTCAGGAAATCTCTGGGGAAAGAGCCCTAAAACTGGGGCTGTCCTGGAAAATTTAATACATTTGTCATTTTACCCTGAAATCATTGAACACTGCAGCCCATCAGACCTACAGCCACTAGTCAGACAGGAGAGAACCACTAGCAACAATATTGCTCAGTCAGCAACCCACTGACCAACCTGGGTTCAGTTCCCTGTTCCACCACAAACTTGTGTGTGACACCCAGCAGGCCATCCAGGGCATGTGTGTACCCTAACAATGGAATATCTCAACTAGGATGGGCCTGAACCAACCTCAGCCACATGCTCCAAACCTGGAAATACATTGTTGATCCCTGGATCATCCCCAAAGGTTGCTTTCAGGTGTCTCGGAGACTGAGGTCTTGGGAGTGGCTGTTGGAAACAGCCTCATAGCATCTTCACTGGTGCATTGTTGATCTTGGAGCATGCACGTAGGCATTACTGGGTTGGGTATACTTGAGGCTGGCCTGGCTGTGCTGTTGTTGCCATGGTACAGCTTAGTCTCCCTGTGCCTTAGTTCCCTGTCTGCCAAGTGGATGTAGCAGTATTTCCCAACATATTTGCGTGGATCAATACAGTAAATAGCATAAAGGGCTCAGATAGTGTGGTCCCAGGGGTCATATATAAAGCCAGCAAGGCTATGAGAGTTTCAACCGGGACATCTATACTGCTCTAGTACAATGCCATTGGACAGGGATAAGTCATACACTGGGGTAAGTCATACAAGCTCTGCACATGCTACCTCCTGACCCAGCCTTAGTGTCACAATGCAAGTGCACCAAAGAGTACTGCTGAGAGGCAGTGGCTTCTCAATGTGCACCCAGCATCCCATGATGGCAGCTCCACTATATGATGTCTAGGAGGCAGACCACGGAGAGTGGGGGCAGCATCTCTTAGCATGGCATTTTCCAGTGTCATACTAGAGCGGCTTAATGTTCCCAGAGCTAAAAATAGGCATTTTTCTGAGACAAAATTTTAAACTGAAAAAAATCAGGATTTTTTCAGTTGCTTTGAGACACTGCGACTGTGTTTTACAGACTAGGACCATGATGGCCAAACCAGGACGTTTGGTAGCTACAGGACACCTAAGTATCACAGAGAAATATAGTGTTCCTGCTATAGCTTCCCAATGCAAAACAGCATCCCCAGCAGCTGATTGCAGACATTTAATCAGCTGCACCTCTTACAAATAGAAATATGCTCTGTGACTTTCCCACACCACTGCAATACTCATAAATACTGAGGGTCACCTCTTCAGCTGGTGTGAATCCATGTAGTGGCCTCCAGGACTATGCCAATTTACCAGCTGAAGGCCTAGCCCCAAAAGCAAGGCTTTTGTTAGATAAAAACATGTTGGTCAAGAAGCTAAATTAACTGAATGCAACTTGGGTGGATTCCATAGGGTCTGCCCCTCTCATGACTCCCCAAAGGCTGAGGATCTAAGAGTGGTATTAGCCTGTTAGTCTGTGTTCCTATTCTCCATTATCATAGACTTATTTGCCAGACACCTTCCCCTTGTCCCCTCATAGTCTTTGTCCCTCAGAAACCAACTGGCTGCTTCTTGATTTGGACTTTGCTAGCTGATTCATTGCTGCCAGTTTAATTCTGTCTGCCCTCCCTGCCTCACCAGGCTACAAGCATCAGCTCTGCCACACTCCTTTGCCTTGTCTATCTGGTACACAGTTGCTTTTTTCTGCTCATGAAAGGCAATAACTGCACTGTCAGAAACTGTTTGCCCTTAGTAAAAATCAGTCATGAACAGCAAACATTCACAAAATTTATATGGCTCAAGTGTCATGTTAGTTCAGCTCCCATGGACTTTACTGCTGTGCACTGACAACTCCTGGTTACCAAAGTGCTCCTTGTCTCATAAATGAAGGAGCAGCAGTGGCAGACTCCCCTCCCGAGTTACCCAACCTTCTGCGACCACCAAGGGAAGGGAGTAAATCAGTCTCCATGCTCGTATAGTCTCTGGTCTCTTTGCTGAGGCTCCCAGGAAGGCTGCCAATTAGTACCAGCAGTTTTTGTGATGTGGACACCTGTCTACTAGGAACTGTGCTGAACTCACCAACTCATTTCACACAGGTCATTGAACAGCCACTACATGGTAATAACTTTTGGTCACTACCAACTCAGGCTGCAATTGAACCAGTGACCTAGAGGTGAAAGGCTGTATATCCCATTACCAATCTGCTAAACCAGCCCATCTTCCTATTACTGCAATTTTAATTAACTGAGCCAATGACATGAAAGCTGAAGGGAGGGGGAGGTGAGCGAGGAAGCAAGAACACATTGGCTTTTACACAAGGTTTGTTTCTGCTTTCTGTGGAATAACCTTACTCCAGGCAGCACCCCACACTCCCTGTGGGAGCATCACTGCGCTGCAAGTCAGCACCAGACTAAACCAGTCAGGGTTCATTAACAACTAATGAGGTCTGATTCTGCCCCCCCAAGTCAATGTCATATTCTGATTGACTTCAGCAAAGTATGCATTTCACCCTAGATCTCCACGTTATGCTCTTTCCCTGAAGCAGAATGCACAAAATTAGAAGCAGCTCCAAAATCCTGATTTGGGTTCCTTTTTTAAACATTACCCTAAGTTCCAGTGTTCCTGTGTCTGGAGCTTTGATAAGACCAAAATCTAAAAAGGGAAGCATGTCTTTGAGCATCTGTCTCAAGGATGTACTCAGTGAGCACTGAATCCTAGGGCTGGGAGAGATCTCAAGGATAATCGAGTGACTTCTAGTCCAACCTCAACCTCAAATGCAGGATATGTTTTTCCAAAACCAGCCCAGAGAAATGCCTTTCAAGCCTCCTTCTAAAACCCCTGAGGAAGGAGATTCTATAGCTTCGCTATGCAGCCTGTTCCATTGTCCTTTTGTTCTTAGTTAGGAAGATGAAATCTCAGGAAAAATGAAATCTGTTTTGCTGTCACTTAAACCCACTTCTTTATACCTTACCCTACCCTCTGTGGCAGGGAGGTGAAAAAAGCAGAAAAGCATCTTTTATGTCACTATCAGATGAGCAAGTGGTCTGAGCTAACATAAGCCTATGGAATGGCTTCGTACATGTTACAACAGTTTGAACAAAACGTTCAGCTACTTTAATGGGAAAGGGCAACTCCAGCTGTGGAAATAAAATAGAAAATTGTGGCCTCTCTGTAAGGCTTTAACAACCGTGCTTTTTTTATTTCCACATCTTCCTCCTCTGCTCCTTCCAGCGGCTTTTGGCTGAAAATCTTCCCTGTTAGCTAGGACTACTGGGGAAAGGTGGCAAGCGGGTAAACAGCTACTGTTTCTCAGTTGCACTCAGTTCCATGCTATTAGCACCCACTGCTTCTTGTACAGTGAGAAACTTTGAAGCTTTCCTTTGGTCTCTATGTGACCGCGCAAATCACTTGAATGATGTGTGCAGCCTCTGCGGATTCGAAAACAGATGATTCTAGAGCGTGTCATGACCCTTGTACTATCTTGTCCTCTCCCTGCAAGCAGATCCTGGAGTCCTAAGGGAACTGCCATGGCAGGATCTTGCTGAATAATGCAGATGTTAGTACTACAGCTCCAGCTCCAAATTGTTTCCTTATTAGGGCTCAGGTATTAGCAGTCACCTATTCCACCTTGAGCACTGCAATGAAATGTTCCTTTTCCTGCACATGCAGCTGACAAGTCATTGCTTTGGGCTGTTTTCTATGAATGTGTCTTGGATAATTATCCACTCCTGTCTAATCCCATAATACAAAACACAGGCAAGACCACTCTAAAACACAGCAACAAGCAGCTCCTTGGAGTCCAGCTTCACAACTCTGCCACTCACAGCCTGTTCCTGTCTCCAGCCGTGCAACCAGAGGGAGGGGGCAGCTCACAGCTTGATTCCAGTCTCCAGCTGCCTGCAAAACTCTCTCTTTGCTTGGGGCCTCACACGCTGTCAGGCAAACCCTGAATACCGTACAGCAAGCACTCAACTGAAAGCTCTCAACTCATCATACTGATGAGTGTCTTTGATTCTCTCTCAAGCAGAGCTTTCCATGTCATTCCAGATGCTTCACATGTGTAATTTGTCTAACAGGTCTAGAAGAAATATAATGAAGGGAAACCATGGCTAAAACCATGCCTTTAATTATACCTGTGGTTAGGATGGAAAGAAAAGTATTCATCGTTCTTCCAGACATTCTTCTGTGCTTCTCTCACTTTCCTCAGACGCTGCTAGGGATGCCTCAAACCGTCCCCAGTTTCTTTCTTTCTTTCTCTTTCTTTTTAAAACCTACGTATCATTTGCTCTTTAATATTGACCAGTTTTTCTCCAGTTGAATCTTTGTCCTCACTTGGCTGCCTTCTCCCGGTTCTCTCTGAATTGTCTTTCTTCCGGCTTTTCACTAATCATCTCACAGTCCTATTTAATCTGCAGAAAGATGAATTGTGATTTTGCAGCATAGTTCCCCTGAGTTCCACAGCATCCTGGTACAGAAAACCAGAGATTCTATGGCAGCATCATTTAAAATGCCTCAAAATGGAGGTTTTGGGGAATTAAACATGGGCATCATAGTACAGTTTCAGTGTGATTGCATTGGCTGTTTATTTGATATTAAATTCCATTTATTTTATGGTCTTCAGGTATTTTAGCTTTAAATATACTTCAGATTTTAGTACATAAAATGCATAATAGCATGAGAGATGTCAGGGAGAAAGTCAAAAGTTTCTGGCACCTGCCTAATAGACAGGTCAGGCTTTTGATATCTGAAAGGTGTGGGAGATTGTTTGGGATTGTGGAATAAACTTGTTAGCTGGATGTTTTTGCTAAGGTATTCACCACCTAAGGAGTTAATAATATTGGGACAGATTTTAGGTTTCAAATTCAATAAATCTGTGGGATGAATGAAGCCGTTCACCCCTCAGTGTTGTGTTCCAGCCTGCCAGTAAACTCAGCAGGACAACAATTTACACTCTGTTCCTGTTTTTAATAATTTGTTTTTTGTACCCTTTATAATTAGAAAATTGTATTATACTTACAAGTGAAAGCCTAGATTTTGGAACACATTTCTTATACAATGGGCAGTTTCCACAGCAAATGCCACAGCTGGAATCACAGAATACGGGGCTTTGTTTACAACACCCTTATACTTCTTACTCATTTGGGCAAAGTGGCTGGGTGATATGCCAGGGTACTGCTGTACAAATGCATGCCATGGAAGGTATCCCTCTTTCCTAGTATTCTCAGACACCCTCTACGACCACACATACATACCACAGACTTTCAGAAGCACCTCAGGCTCAGTTCCTCAGAAGGTACCTGGGCTCCTACCAGGAGTCGGAGGTTTAAATACAACTGAGAATCTAGACCACTGACTTCACTTCAGTGTAAAATTTCATGGTCAATGCTGAAAGCTGTTCACTACTGCAGTGGCAGACCCCAGGATCTGCCAGTGGGCAGAAGGAGAGTTAGTACAATGCCACTTCTGAATGCTGATGAGCAATCCTGGTCTGTGGTAGTTGATGTCAGTTATTGGGTGTCTTTACTGGGTTGGGGTCCTTGAACACAAAGTTTGATATTGCTCTTTTACAGTCACAATGCAAAAGGAGTTTTTGTAATGGCCATGGGAGTCCATGGTAGCTCTAAGTAGCCTGATGAAGAATAGATCTCTGGAAAGAAGCTTGCATCATATTTCCATGTTTCTTTTTCTAAATTCCTGTAGAAAGTTCCTATACAAAGCCCAGTTACTTAAGCTTTGGGCTGGGAGGGGTAAAATTCATCCCAATGAGCGTGAAATGATATGGTCACAAGAAGAACACAGGTGCTATCTAATTAAATGTGAGCTTCATTAACATATCTGGTATCTTGGCAAAACACAGACTGGAAAAAGGGCTTGCAGTGAAATCCCTCCATTGCTTTAACAAGTTATTTTTTAATGTTAAGATTAAGCTACTGGTAGACAATATTTCTTTGAGTATTTAACAGGTAAAAGTTTTGTACATGAATGCCACCTCAGTCTCATATAGATGGTGCTTCCTCACAAATTCCCCTAGGGAAAATGACATAATCCTTGCTGATATTGAAAACAACATGAAGACCTAACATTTGATCAAGCTTCTAAAAATAAACCTATTACACAACATTGCACTCGCTTTTACAATGATATCCATAAAATACATGAAAAGGCAGTTTGAGGGTTTTCTTTTTGTGGTGCCTTGTTTGCTTCCATTATCACATCTAAGATAATGAGTTCAAGCCATTTAAAATTTACATTAAAAGTATCTTGTCCAATGAGGGAGGCAGAGTCACTTTTATTAACTGCAACAATTTTCATGAGCTTATTTTGCATTCCATTTTTATAGTGGTTCCCAATACAAAAGGTTGCATTTCATAAATAACGGGGGGCCTACCCTCTGTTACTTTACATAAATAACTTTCACCAAAGCAACATTTGGAGTTACATTTTTGTAAAATGAAGGGAAACAAAAGAGAATGTTTAGATAATCTAATAACTCCATGTTCTTCATTATAAAACTTTTTAAAGGGCTGTGTAATGCCATTGTCTGAGTCTTCCTTTTAGACTATTACAACAGTCTGCCCTGTATAGCTCTTCAAACATTAAAACCTCCACCCAGTTTTATCACTTGCATGTGTTTGGCTTTGAAAATAAACCATCAGAAAAAGTAAATGCTCTTAAAAAGACACAAATGTTTGTGTGCAGAGATAACAATGTTGTAGTATATGTCTGTTCTCTCCCCAGAACTTATATTGCTTCTTTTAAAAAAATTTTAAGTGAATTTCATACCTCAAAGAAACTCAGACTTCATCTCTAGCTGAAGCAAAACTTGTAAGGGCTTCATGGCTGGCAGAGAAACCACTTCAACCCTTGGTTGATTCGTCTAGTGAACCCTCTGCTGAAACTGCCACTTGCAGTCATTCGCGGCTATAGCAGAGATTAGGTGCAGGAATGAGACTCACAATGGTTTCAGGTATTCTACGAAAGAGGTGGAAGACAGTAAAGGTTTGTAGCAGGATTTATACTGGAAAAATGTTCTGGTACCCTACTGAAACTTTGCCCACATTCCCAATATCCATTCAGTATCCAGGACTTGCTAAATATCTGCAAAAAGGATGAGCAATTGATAAAGAGCAAATTATCATTTCATTGCTAAATATCTGCAAAAAGGATGAACAATTGATAAAGATAAACTTATCATTTAATTTCAAAATATACATTCAAGTAGGATTAATCCCAGCAATGCACACCTGTCTTGTTCCATGAGTGGGCCAAATTGTGATCTCAGTTATACCAATCTAAATTCAGAGTCACTTCGTTAACTTTATCGTATGACTCCATTTTATACACTAGTGTAACTTAGAGGAGAAGCAGGTCTCTTTGTGTTTGCAGACTCATGCAGAAACTGCTGCATTGGTTCACATTCAGAAAGTGAACATAAAAACCAAACATGTAAATGGTTGCTGTTTGAAAATGAAAGCTTATACTCTTATTGAAAGAGCCAGCATGAAAGTGACAATGACAAAACACAGGCTCCAATCAGCCCCTGATTTTTGGTCATTGCTAATAAACCCAGATTAAAAACTGTTACGAATAACATTAAGAAACTGGGGGACTGTGGTGTCGACACCTACACAGTCAAATGGGTCACCAACTGGCTGAAGGTCCGCACCCAGAGAGTGGTGGTGGATGGGTCATTTTCGACCTGGAGGGATGTGGGCAGTGGGGTTCTGCGGGGCTCGGTCCTTGGGCCCGCACTGTTCAACATCTTCATCAGTGACTTGGATGAGGGGGTAAAAAGCACCCTGTTCAAATTTGTTGATGTGGGGGGAATTGGGCACGTTAGAAGGGAGGAATAGGCTGCAATCAGACCAAGACAGGTCACAGGGGTGGCTGGATGAGAATAGGATGGGATTCAACACTGACAAGTGCAAGGTGATGCACCTGAGGAAGAAGAACCAGCAGCATATGTACAGGCTGGGGAACTCCCTTCTCATCAGTACAGAGGCAGAAAAGGATCTTGGAGTCATCACTGATGTCAAGATGAACATGGGCCAGCAGTGTGGAGAGGCAGTAAGGAAGGCCAACCGCACCTTGTCATGCATCCACAGCTGCATCTTGAGCAGGTCCAAGGAGGTGATCCTCCCCCTCTATGCGGCTCTGGTCAGGCTGCAGCTGGAGTACTGCATCCAGTTCTGGGCGCTGCACTTCAAGAGGGATGTGGACAACATGGAGAGGGTCCAGAGGAGGCCACTCGCATGATCAGGGGGCAGCAGGGCAGGCCCTATGAAGAGAGGCTACGGGACCTGAACCTGTTCAGCCTCCACAAGAGAAGGCTGAGGGGGGATCTAGTGGCCTGTTACAAACTAGTCAGAGGGGACCAGCAGGCACTGGGGGAGTCCCTGTTTCCCCGAGCACTGCCAGGAGTGACTAGAAATAACGGTCACAAGCTGGCAGAGGGTAAATTCAGACTAGACATCAGGAGGTGCTACTTCACTGTCAGGGCAGCTAGGGTCTGGAACCAACTTCCAAGCGAAGTGGTGCTGGCTCCTACCCTGGGGGTCTTCAAGACAAGGCTTGACAATCACCTTGCTGGGGTCGTTTGACCCCAGTACTCTTTCCTGCCATGGCAGGGGGTCGGACTTGATAATCTGCTCAGGTCCCTTCCGAGCCTACTAACTATGAAACTATGAAAGTATGAAAGAGTCTATATTAATTAACCAAACTTCTAAACCAGCCAGTTCCACATATTTACAAACATTTAGTTTTGGTAAATTTAGAGATGCCTTTAAAATACTGAAACTCATGTACTGTGTCTTATAGTTCTGTGTAAGTACAGTATATGCATTGCTTTGCAACTCAAAAGAAAAGAAAATCTATAGTATTTATGATGCAACAAGGATTTTAGCTAAATACTATGTAAAAATCAAGTCTTCTTCCCCCATAAGTGACTGACGCCTTTAGACACCATGCCTAATTGCATTGCACTTTCTGCCTCACAGTCTTCTCATTCCCTTGGAAAATTGTTCAGTTTAAAGAACCTGCTTTTAAAAAATTATTCATTTTTTTTAAACCTGCCCACAATAAATCACTCCATGTGCAAATTCAGGATATTTGAGAGAAAACAGGCAACACCGCACTTGCAGTGTGGGAAGCAAATATGTATGTATATGCTACAATTAATATGAGATGATAAAGAAACAAGCCACAATGTAAACTATCATATAAATAAATATTTTATATTATGGCTTACTGTATATTTATCTTGTCACATATTAGATAGAGCATTCAAAATATTGCTTTATCTTTCCTATAAATAATTTCAATTGCCAAAAGACTTAGGTTTACTTCAACTATTTCAGAAATCATGCATTACTTCCTCTTATGCCACTTAAATAACTTAGCATAATTTTAATACAAAAATAGGTATTTTACTAAGAGTACAAATGAAAAAATAATATTACTAAGAGGCAGCACGATCCACTGGGTGGGGCACTGGGCAGGAGATGTGAGTTCTGCTAAACTGCTGCATGACTTTGAACAACCTGTTTGTTTCTATATGACTTTTATATCTCACCCTTTGTCTATCTTACCTATTTACTGTTAGATTGTAAGAACTCTCTCTTATTATGTAATGGTGTGGTATGTTTTGCCAGCATGCATTTGGGATGCTGCCTTGCTCATGAATAGTGAAGTTACTAGTTAATTATGTAACCCATCCAAAATGAGTGACAATGCAAAATTATACACCTCTTATACTTAATTGTATTATATTGTCATTATTTTTTCTCTACACTTCACATATTTCACAGAAAAAATACCTTAGAAATGATTTAGAGTTTGCATTATATATACATATATGTATGTGTGAATGTGTGTGTATATATATATATAACACACTCTAATATACATGTACACATTAATATATCAACATACTAGTGGGACTCTCTGTACTTGAGGGCATCCTCTTCAGGTGCTCAAACAAAATAAATAAGTAGCAAAGAGCATCACATATTCAGTCATTCCTATACCATATACACAATGATGTACACCGGAAAATCCTCCACATCAAATGAGATCACCATACAAATGCCAGCATCCTTGCTGTAGCCAATGTTACCAGCACTGAGTCTGCGATCCTCAGGCACCAGCTTTGTTGGATGAGACATTGTATGTGCATTTCTCATTCTCCACTCTCAAAGCAAGTGTTCTACTCCCAGCTTAGTAATGGCTTGAGATTTCACAGTGGCCAGAGGAAACTCCAGAAGGACACATTGAAGGCATACATCAAAAAATGGGTGCTGACATTGAGTTGGGAGGAACTGGTTACCAACTGACTCCACTGGCCCTGCAACCTCAACCAAATGCCAGCCCATTTAGAGGTAAAGCACCTTGGCCTTGAAGCAGAAAAGAGGAAGTGGAGAACGGAAAAGGAAAAGGAAAAGGAATTCCAGCCTGCATCCTACTCTCTCCTGGGGAAAAACTTGCAATTTCTGTGGACAGATCTGTGGCTCAAGGATTGGACTCTTAAATCATCTCAAGACTCATCAATGAGCCATGGTAGAAATCATCCTTAATTTGAAGGATTGCCAACAACAATGATACACAAGAAGTGGCATATTCTTTCCTTAATTCATTCCTGTTCTTTAGATGTTAATAGAAGCTTCAGCATGGCTAAAGAGAAAATACTCAACCAAAAACCAGTTCTGTTGCTTTTCCATTGTCAACTCATGTTGGCTAAGATGGGACATCACATGTGCAGCAGTGTTAGAATTATGTCTAAAATAACCTTCAGGTTCCTAAAAGTGGGAGGAAGAGTTTTGTCATCAAACAATGGCAGACCTAGGGCCTGAAGATTTTGATGTCATCTACAAGTCAGAATAGATTTAACAAGGTACTTCAACAAAATGACAAAGTTTTGAGGTTCAACAAGGACAAGTGAAAAGTCCTGCACTTAGAAAGGAAGAATCTCATGCACTGCTACAGGCTTGGGACCAACTGGCTAAGTGGCAACTCTGCAGAAAAGGACATGAGGGTTACAGTGGACAATAAATTGGATATGAGTCAACAGTGTGCCTTTGTTGCCAAGCAGACTAACAGTATACTGAGCTGCATTAGTAAGAGCGTTGCCAGCAGATCGAGGGAAATCATTATTCTGCTCTATTTTGTACTGGTGAGGCCACACCTGGAGTACTGTGTTCAGTTCTGGGCCCCCTACTGCAGAACGGATGTGGCCAAGTTGGAGAGTTTCCGGTGGAGGGCAACAAAAATGGTTAGGAAGCTGGAGCACATGACTTATGAGGAGAGGCTGAGGTACCTGGGCTTATTTAGTCTGCAGAAGAGAAGAGTGAGAGGAGACTTGATAGCAGCCTTTAACTGCCTGAAGGGGGGTCCAAAGAGGATGGAGCTAAACTGTTCTCAGTGGTGGCAGATAACAGAACAAGGAGCAATGGTCTCAAGTTGCAGCGAGGGAAGTTTAGGTTGGATATTGGCAAAAACTTTCTCATTAGGAGGGTGGTGAAGCACCAGAACATATTACCTAGAGTGGCGGTGGAAACATCCTTGGAGGTTTTTAGGACCTGGCTCAACAAAACTCTAGCTGGAATGATATTGGGGCTGGTCCTGCTTTGAGCAGGGATTGGACTAGATGACCTCCTCAGGTCTCTTCCAACCCTAATTTTCTATGATTCTATGAATTTGTATGATTCTATGAAAACAAAGCTGTTATGCATTATCCATCTCCATTTCTGCTGCTCTCTCTTCATGTCTCCTTTCTTTATTCCATGTTTTATCTCTAACTCTTCCCCACTGCTGAGTATTTGCCTCTTCCACAGAAATCTGATGTTTCATCTTCATTTACATTTCCTTGTTACACCAAACCATTACTGGGTGCAGGCTTCTACAGACCTTCCCCAGGCTTTCAAATGAAGCTTTGGCATTTTTGTTGTTAGCAGAATTAAAAAGAAATGGATAAAAGGCAGTAGCCTGTGAATATTCCTGTATTTGTACACCAACTGTGGTGAAGTAATAATTTATTTCACCTCATCACTTAATGAGAGAAAGGAGTGCTGGAAATTCCAAACAAGCTCCAGCATAAATCTGGTCCTAATATGCTCAATCTAATTTCTGGTATAATCATACCAGAAAATCACAAATAAGTGTGAGAAATGATAGCAATCAAAATAGAGCCATTTGTTATTTTCTTCAGTGTACTGCTATTTTTTTTCCTCCACCTTTATTTGAAGTTTAATTGTTTTAAATGTCTCTGAGATCTCTGGATGACTTTTCCCTGGTTTTCTTATGTCAGCTTTTTATGTTTAATTGGTCTCACAATTTTTTGCACAAACCATTGTTTGTTTAAGACCAGAAAACACAACAGAATGATTAAATATTGTGCTAAGAGTTAAAATATCTGGATTCTATTTTCAGCCTGCCATGGTCTTGCTGTGTGACCTTGAATAAGTCATGTAAGCTCTATATCCATCAGCTTCCCCATCTATAAAATCAGGTTAATAATTCTTACCTTCCTCACACTATGCTTTAAGAAAGACATGGACAAATTAAAAAGAACCCAGAGGACAGAAACAAAAATGACTAGAGATCTTGAAAACTTGGCCTCTGAAGCCAGGCTGGAAAAGTTGGGATTATTTAGTCCAGAGAAGAGAATGTTTCAGGCCATTTGGTAACAATCTTCAAATACAAAAACAGGTTATCACAAGGAGGTGATCAATTGCTTTATGGGTATGCAGAGGGCAAGACAAAAAGTAAAGGGCTTAAATTTCAGTAAGGGAGATCTAGGTTGGGTATTAGGAAACAGCTTTTTAACTATGAAGGTGTTGAGCATTGAAACAGATTACCTTGAGAAGCTGCTGAATATCTATCTGTCACTGGAAGTTTAAGCATACATTAGGAAGGCATTTGTCTGGGACAGTGCCATATCTAGAGGAAGATGAATTGGTCAGTCACCCTAGGCACTGACATGAGGTGAAGGGGGGGCAAAAAGGTGTCTGCTGCCAGCAGCTGAGCAAGCACGATTGCATTCATATGGCAATGGGATGTCACCACGGTCTGTCCCTATGCCCCAGGTGCTCGGCCTCGTCCCTTGGCTGCTGATCTTGGATAATTTAAACAAGCATGATCCTCCCCTGAGCAGAGGGTTGAACTAGATGACCTCCTGAGATCCCTCCCAGCCTTACTGTTTGATGATTCTATGTTTGTAATGTTCATTGAGGCATTGGATTAAAATGCTAATGCAATAAAAACAAAATACACAGTATTCTTATAATCTAGAATATATCCTTCATGTTTCCTTTTAGAGCAAGAATAAATACATACATTGGCTATTAATTATAGTTATAATGTTGAAGTTTTATATACATATTTTCATATCAGGACAGTGCTTGATCAGGCTGCTGCTTGGTGTCAGGAAAAGCTGTACGTTTCTCAACCACAAACAGCTATTTCATTTTCATAGCATATGAAAATGTCAGTTATGACATACTTTTACTTCTAGGTTACCATTGGTTGTGACAGGCTGGTGATGGTTAAAAGGGGATACAGAAATGCTAGGCCATCATTGTAAATTTAAAGATGTGTCAAAAAGTCCCTAAAGTACAGAACATGCACTTCTGTCTACTAGATAAATGTGTACGTACATATCTACCTTAGTGTTTTTGTACCACTACTTCACCACTGAAACTATGGCCAAAATTTTTAAAGGTATCTGTGGGAGTTAGGCACTTAAGAACCTTTACAAATCTGGGTCTGAGTGCTTTCCATGGAACTCTCAGCCGGTTAGTCTGACATATCCTCATGTGAGTCTAGCTACCAGCTCATGTTTGACATGGTTAAAATAAGGTTCTAACTCTCCCTATCTCCACAAGTCTCCTTTGATATCTCTAGTCTTAAACACTTTGTACAAAACTGTACACCATCAACCTGACTGTCATTCAGATGTCACCTTCATTTCAGGCCTCTGTCTAGCCAAGCTATGTCTAAACTTTGCAGATTCCTTCTGTATCACCTCTCTAGACATCTGCACAACTAAAATTCTCATACAGGCTCTCATTATCTTACATCTTAATTGCTATAGCATCCTTTTCTCTCAATTCTCCTGCTGCAAAGATCATTTTCCTAATCTATCCCACTGACCATGTCAAGCATCTCTGTGCCCCTCTTCCATAGGCTCCGCCCTGTCTGTATCCATATATTTCTTGTCTCATATTGTTGGCTCATTGGACCAGGAACCATCTTTTTGTCCTGTGTTTGTACAGCACTTAACACTGTAGCACAGTAGTGCCTTGGCTCCCGAGTAAGGCAGCTAGACTCTGCGGTAACAGGCTATAAATACAGATAACTATACAATAGATAGGCAATAGTAAATTCTTACTGGATATAACAGAGTATCTTGTTCTTATAAGTTATAGAAAGCGCTAGCCTGGGCAAATTTTTTTAACCACAAATAACTTATTTTATTTATATAAACTAAATTAATATTTCTATGTGATGATATTTTTCTTTATTTTTAAAGCAACCCTCAGAATTGTGACTGAAATTACAGTAGTGAACTACAGTCCATTTGAAGGACCAATAGCCCAATACATCTTGGCATTAGCTGACCCTACCACTTTAGCTTTCTCTTGACTTTATATGCGTAAGTAGAATTTGCTGAACATCCTAGCTGGAGATGGGACCGCCCACAGGAAAGGTAAAGAACATCCCATTTTAGAAGCACACAGCCAATGTTCAAGGAAGGCTCAATTGCTGAGGCTACCCAATATATGGGGCACCACTCAGGACTTCTGAGTTAAAGTGGGGCTAGGAGGTCACTCTGGCTGGCACTCTGCACTGGGATTTCATAGATTTTAAGAGTCGGAAGAGACCTCAGTAGATCATGGAGTCCAACCCTCTGCCCTGGGCAGGAAAGAGCACTAGGGTCAGATGAGTGTTAGTCCAATCTCTTCTTAAAGACCTCCAAAGTAAAGGAGAGCACCACCTCACTTGGAAGCTTATTCCAGATTCTGGTAACCTTACCATGATGAAGTTCTTCCTAATGTCTAGTCTATATCTGCTCTCTGCCAGTTTGTGGCCGAGAGCAGATGAACTTCATATTTCATGACTAGCAGTCCCTCTGGGAGAGGCACAGTCTTGTGTAACAGCACCACCTTGGCCTGGATTTCACAGCTAACCACCCCACCCTACACCTTTCTGGCTAGGGAGCTGGGGTAAGGCCCTCTGCCCTCAGCAGGACCGTGAATGGGGGGACCTGAGATCTGCCGGGGGAGGGGCACTGGCAAATGCTCATGCCCCTTAATGTGCTGCAGCAAAGTGTCTTTTGCCTCAAAGCCTCGTTACTGGGAGGGCTCCTTTTCCCACATGCAGACACCCAGCAGGGAGCCTTCAACACAGGAGGGAGGAGAAGCTGGAGTGACATGCTGTGGACAGTGCTGGGGTGGGTGGCACTCAGAGAATCACACTGAGTGGTCTTGCTGGCAGTTGGAGGGCTCAGTCCACCCCTGCCCTGCTGCCCCTCGCTTCCCCCTCAGGGACTTGGCTCAGCTGCTGCTGGCTGCCCCGATGCTCCCTGCAACTGCCCCATTGACCCTCTTGCCCCCAAGCCTCTCCCTCGCAGCTCGGTGCCTCCTGAGTCTGCCCTGCTGCCCCATCAGGATGTGCCCCAGCCCCACTGCACCTGAGGGTGCCCCTGGCTGCCCCTCCTCTCGCCTCGCCTCGCCTGCCGGGCTTGGACCTTTGTGAATTCCCAGATGGGATTGTCAGCGGGAAACTCGCCCGGCTCTTCAGAAGACGAAGAGGCGACCACCCAGGTTTCAGGCTCGGGACTGGAGCTGATGTGAGCCGAGCCGTGCCGGGAGGTTACTCGCCCCCAGCAGAGCGCTGCCGCCCCCGCCCTCGCTCGTGTGTAAGGTGCTGGTGATTGACACTGTCCCTGGGGAGCGGCTCCGTCCCGTGGCTGAGAGCAGCGCCGGCAGGGCAGCCCTCGCATTCAGGACACCCAGTCAGAGCAGAGCCCTGGCATCTATCAAAGCCCTGCCCGGCTCTTGCATGTGCAATAACATTTAATTGCTCCCCCCTCCATCTCAGCTGATATTCCCCAAGCAGGCAGGAATGGCTGTAACACCCGACGTGACTCGGACCTGTTACACTTTATAATCCGGTAGAGATCAAGGCAGGGGCGTGATACATTTGCCATTGCTATTAAACTGTTGCTCAGCTTCGATGTTAGCTAAAATACGAACTCCGAGAAGTGGCAGCTCCGTTCCTCACTGGAGGGGATACACCAGTATGTTTCTTATTTTTATTTGCCTTATAGTCTGTTAAATTGACTAATAAAGTCAACATAGAGTTCTCTGTGTGGCTTCAAAAAACTCAGTAATTTTGTTAGAAAACGTTGAAATCCAACCCCAAAGTATTCAGCCCAAATATTTAGTTAAAGTAACCCTGTGGGTTAATAAACTAAACAAAGGCAAACCGTGCAAAACTGCAGCAATGAAAACCAGGCTAAATAAACGAAGGAAAGTTTATAAGAACCCTTTAGTTGGAAAAAAACAGCGAAGGAAAACGGCATGAAAGTTTAATATGAAGCATGTGATAGGCAGGGGCTCGTTTTACAGGTACAGAGGATTGCCTCGGATATTCGCTGTCAGCCAGCACCATTTTTTAATGTCGGATTAATTTGCACGTCTATCGAAACGTGATCGATAGGATTGTTGGTCAAGAAGCCAAAAGTCCAATTTCAGGTGGGTTAAAAAACAAAACAAAACAAATTTTCCTGGTATCGTTGTCGTGACATCGTTCATTTCTGTGCTTGACTTATTTGGCTCTTTCGGTTCGAGTAATGTGGTTGCAAAATATTTACCTTTCACACAAGAATCTGGATTATTTTGATTAGAGATCGATGCCATCTTGCAAATGTTTGCTTATATGCGGGAGTGAAGCACCACCTAACATGCCTCTCCTCTACACACCCCGCTTTTAAATGAGCTAAGATTAGAAAACCATAGTTTAAGTAGACGGATCAAATAAGGCTATTATTAAAAGTCCGTCAAAGTTCGCCATGCAACATTATACGGAACTGTCTCCACTACCCCGACGGGTTGGTAATGATGATGAACATTATTATTCTGCAGTTTAGTACAATGGAAACCTTCACTAGCATTGTTTTTTCGATTAAATAGAGGGCATGGGATTGGTGACATGTTTTCCTCTATGGAATAATAGGCTTCCAAAATTATTTTCTTTTGCATTATATCCCCAAGAAGAAGCCGGGGAGGAGGAGAGCACTGGAAAAACAAACCCAAAAATAACAAGAGATTGTTTAAACTTCTCTTAGTTGCTTTTCCTTTTCAAGAAAAGCTGAATAAACAGCCCCGGCCCCGCCTGACATTGCAGAAAGCAGGTTTACAATGAAAGAGGAGGACAAGGGGAAAAAGGGGGTTTCCTTCTTCGCCTTCTTCTCCAAGCACTTAACTTTCCCCTTTTCAGAAAGCAGCTGAATGCAACCCCGAGTGCACTTTATTTACCACGTACAGAGGAAACAAGTCCAATTTAAAATGAATCTTCAGTCCTGCTGGGAATAGGTGGGACAAACATTGGGGCAGCTTTTTTTTTTTATCTCTAATTCTTTTTTGTTTTCCTCCTTTTTTTTTTTTTTAATTCCACTGCTTAACCATCACCCCGTTGAGCTGGGGGAGAGGGGAATGGTCCATTGGGATGACGAGCCCGGATGAAATGATTTTCTTCAAAAAGATCGTCTAAGCGAGGGGGGAAACAAAGCTTTACAAGGGGTAGGGGGAAGAAGCTGAGCAAAATACAACACATTTATCTATCAATTGCTAGACAAGACAAAGAAGGCTTAACAACAGTTTGAAAAGAGTGGCCTGTGAATGGTTACTATTCAATTTGTATTTTATTCCCCGCTGGTCATGGAATTGAGATCAGAAGAAAAAGTGAAAACACATGGCTGAGGTCAGGAGGATCAGAGAACCACCACATACAGCAAAGGGAAGGAAAAGCAATGGGAACTTGTGTGAAGAAATGGATTATATAAACAGAGCTTACCATCGCCTGCGCCCCATTATGTTATAATTTACACTGCATGGGAGCGGGAAGCGGAGGGCCCGGCGAGGTTCCCGCGCGGCTCTGCCCCGCGCCTCACGCCAATCACGCCCGCGCGACGCTGCCAGACGTGCTCGGGGTCCGGCTCCGACGTGTTTATTTGAAGGCTCGCAGGGAAACGCTGACCTCACCGCCCAGTAACGCCGGCCAAGGTGGCCCGGCCTTTGAAGCGCGCGGCGGCGGGACACCTTTCTAATCACATAATCGCTCGGAAAGTGTAATGATGCAATAAACGCGGGTTCAGCTGGAAGCACCTAGTACATTAAAAATAGTTTCTTTCTTATAAAAAACAACACCCCCCCCCCGGGTCACGGGGCCGGGGCATGACTCGGAGCGACCGCGCTGGTTTTCTCTTTGCCCAGGGGCTGGAGGCGGCCGGACTCACCCCCTGCACCCGGGTTTCAGCGGCGGCAGCTCTGGGCCGGCCGCGTCCCCTCGGCCCGCAGCGCTGGGAGCCCCCGGAGGCCTCACCCCCGGGCGGGACGAGCCGGTCCGTCTGCGGGACTGCGCTGCCCCGCGCCCGGGCGCTGCGGGGGCGGAGGAGCCCGCGCGGGAAAGCCCGTCCCGACACGTGCGGCCTGGGCCGGGTCTCGCTGCCCAGCTCGCCGCGGCTGCGGGGAGCGGCGCCCCGGGGGCGGCCTGGTCCAGCCGGTCTCCAGCCGCCAGCCTGGGTCGGTGCAGCGGGGCCGGGCTGGGGGAGCGCCCCGCTCCCCTGCCCCGACGCCGGCCCAGCCCCGAGGGAGACCCCGGGGCAAGGACGGGCCCCGGCTCCCGCTGCGGCTTTGCCTCGGGATTGGGAGCGGACAGAAAGCGGCGCCCGGCGGGGCCTGAGAGCGAGCCACGTCCTCGGCGGGGGGGCCTGGTCCAGGCGGACACAGAGCCGGGCGGCGGGGGCGGCCCGGGAGCCTCTGCGCAGGCGCCCGCGCCCCCAGCTCCTCCGCGCGCTCAGGCTCCCGCCTGGCTTCAAGGAGCGGGGGCTTCTCGGGTCCCCCCAGCTTGGCCATTGCAGGCCCTGGCACCTTCGCTCACCGCTCCGGCCTGCTATAGCTCACATACCCGGAGCCCCGAGGGACACAGCTTCAGCCAAAGCCAAGCGCCTTGAGCACTGGGCACTCGGATCCAGCCCCTTTTCTTTCCAGGATGGCAGTACCAGACGGAGTCAATGGGTGAGGCTGGGCATTGCCCTTGTGCCTTCAACACGAGAGGAAACTGTCACCCGCCTCCCAATGGGCACCTACATTGCAGAGGTGAAGACTATTTGCTTCTCTTTCCCAGATGTTTGATCCAGGCTGTTAGTCAGCACCCTCTCCTGGTGGCCCAAGTGCTGCTGTACAGGGAGAGAGGTGGGATCCAAACCAGACTGTGTGATGGCCCCGTTGATACCTCTCTGGAGGGACTCAGGAGAAACTAGGAAGCAGTTCTGAGGAGAGTTGTGTGCACTCCTGATATACGCTGGACACCACTGAGAGGGCTTGCCATACTGCTCACCGGATCAAGTTTCGGAGGCTGTTTCTACCAGTTCCCCGAAGTACATTGCTATAATTTAATTGAGAGGTTTCAAAGGCAAGATGACTAGGGGGAGGGGATCTACATCTGAGGACTTGCCAAAAGTGGAATTTTAAACTGATTTAGTTAAATCAATTCAAAAGGCTAAGTTGGAGGCTTCTTTTGGTTTAATTCAGGCTTACATAATTTTAGCTTAACGTTTATTGGATTTCAGTTTAATTTACAGGGAAATAAGCTACTTTGAAATCAAAATGAGTGTCCACCCACACTTCTGCACTTGTTTAACTAAAAACAGTTTTAAAACCACCTTAAGTTAAGCAGTACAACTTACTGATGCAGACAAGGTCATGTAGCCAGATGTAGATGAAAAAGACTTTTGTGACTACTCTTGAAGTGCTTTTGTTACTGACCTACAAGATCTCTTTTTCTTTCTTTTGCTTGTTTCTTTGGACCGAACTTCAGCACAACCAGCTTTCATCCCAGCCGTATAGTCATAGTGATGGGGAAGCAGGTGTTTTGGTCTGAAGTGGATACAGAGATGGCTGTAATCTGCATATAGTATTGCAGCCCAGATAATCTCCCCTTCAAGGGCTGTGCATACATTTTGAGCAAGAAGTATAAGAAAAAAGTAAAGTATACCTACAGTGTAAGAGCAGATGAGTAATTTACCCAAGACAGTCAACAAAGCCTCATGCTCATTTTGTATCAAGCATGGCAACAGATCTTAGACGTAAAAGAGCTAGCAAGACCACAAAAGGGATGAAGGTATGAGACTGGGAAAAAGCTTTGCCATGTCAAGAGGTGGTTTCTTGAGCAGGGGTCTAACAAAGATTCTTCTGAGGAAAGCTGGGGCCCTCAGCACCTGGCAGTGGCCACATGGGGGCCTGCAGGGGTATGGGTCGGCAGAGGTCAACCTGGAACTTCCCTTATGGAGTAGTACCAGCCTCAGGAAAGGGGAGGTATTGGCCTAGACACTGGACTACGCTGCTTCCTTCTATCGTAGTCAAGAACGTCTCATCGGAGACTCGCTTAACCCTTGCTCCCACAACAGGAACCTGACTACTCTGCAGATGCTGGATGCCAGGAACCCATAAAGGCCTCACAGGGGTTCATAGTACCAGTGGCCCCAAATCACCAACAGGGGTCAGCCCAATACAGGCCTGTCTTGTGAATCAGGCTTGCAACAGGGGGCGAACCTCAAACAGCCTTAGCTGTTTAAGGAGAAGGCAGATGCACACTAAAAGTCTGAAACTAGGCCGGTGAATAAAAAATGGGCATGATTATTTACATTGGCAACACATAGGGGGTGCATGTGGACCCCCTGAGCTTGACAGTACACCCCCTGCAAAAAAAGCCACCGACACTGCTGGTGGTGCCTGCAGGTGGTCACCACTTACCCCCCTTAACCACCGGCACCACCAGTGGTGTCTGCGGGTGGTCCCCGATCACCACTGGCTATCACCAATGCTGCTGACAGTGTCTGCAGGTGGTCACTGACTGCCAGTCAGCACTTGCCACCCCTTTTCCCTCCAGCCGCCTACAGTGCTGCGGCCACTTGCAGGAGCTCACCATTTGCCGCCGCCACGCTCCTGCTGCCAACAGTACTGCTGCCGCCTGTGGGAACTCGCTGTGCCCTCCCAGCCTGTGGGGGTACACAGCGTTCATGATTATTTCTGTTATATTGATTTATTAATTTCTGTGCAGTATGGATGTCATTGATGGTAGACCCTTGCCAGAGTAACAGGGCTCAACCAGCTCATGTTGGTTCCAGATCATTCTGTTTTTCTTCCCATGTTGGACCTTTCTCCCATCATGTGAAGGCAGGTGCCTAGGGAACCAGACCTCTACCCCAGTAGTAACACAGGAACACCCAAGTGAAAAGGGGTGGAGTATAGGGGAGGCAGAGCCCTACTGAAGATGCCTGGACACTGAGACCTGCTCCCATCTCAACAGGTGCCATCTCCTGTTATCCTTTTCATTACCAGCAAGTCATGGTATGTGGGATATGGATAAGGGGACTAAACACCAACTGAGAGTATGGCACCAGGGCCTCACCTCCCTTTGGCCCAGGTCCCACTATACCCACCAAGAAGCAGCACTCACTATCTGGATGCCTATAGCCACCAAGAAGAGCCACCAAGAAGTTCACCTGGAGGTGAACTTAGATCTTTGACTAGAGCTGGACCCTTTCCAGAGTCCAAGACATGTACTTATCTGGTTTGTTTGCTTTCAAGCCTGATGGACAGCAATGAGAGCATCCTTGGAAGTGCATAGTATTGGATAGCGCCTAATTTTCTTTGAACTCAATAAATTTTTTAAACTAAATAATAATTGTTCCATTATTAATATGACTAGAATGAGATAAAGGTCTCCCCAGACATGATAAAATAAACAGTTCATCAGAGAAACACATTTTATGATGCCAAGTATGTTATAAAATATACCCAACCATCAGCTTCTTTCTTTCAGAGTGTCTCCATGGATCCAGAGCTGAGAATGGCTAAAAGTCTGGTTCTAATCAGTACTATCAGCTCATTTTGAATTAAACTAAAGAATAAAAGTTCAACAAAAAACATTAGTGCTATCAAGTTTTTTAGTAGAAGAATTGGCCTTTTGGTTGCACAGAAAATTTGGTTTGCCAGGTTTGATGCCTTCTTCTTGCTGTAGAGTGTCTTTAGAAGAGCAGGGGATGCCGCACTGATCCAGCAGCTATGCAGTGTGATTCTGTACTAGGGATCAAACTTTAGATTGTTCTCAGAATTCACAGGATGACAGAATAAAGAATTAACATCTCAGATTGCCCCTCAGTGATGATGGCTTGCTCTGGAAAAAGGAATCCTTTCCTGAAGGGAGAGTGTTTTCATGTTTTGGGTTGTTGAGCATTGACCAGCATTGACTTGCCTTACCAGAGACTAACAGGACCTTACCAGGACCTAGAACCACATTTCTCACTTTTTCCTACATTCTTCTGTGTCAGTCAGATTCTCCTCTCTGGAACTAGACAGTTTATGCTCCAAGTCAGAATTAGACGGTGACAATCAGTACTGTTTGCTGCAGTCCTTTAATTTCTTATTGGTCTAGAGTAGCTCTTGGTGTGGTCCAATTAACATTAGTTTAAGAATGAAAGGATATAATGAGTTTCTGCTGCTGCTTAACAGCATCACTGTTTCCCCAATGTTGGCAGCCACTGGCATACTGACCTAGATACACACAACTGGTATAGCTATGCTTCGTTTTCTGCAAGCATCTCTCCTGCCTTGGTGCGATTCACTACTTTACTACAAACAGCTAATGGCCTTGGACATATGTCACAATAGTGTGGAATAAATTTCTAATCCAAGTGCAGACTCTGACTTTGAGGCTGACCAACAGCTGTCAATACAGAGATCTGTTTTTCTTAGCTCACTCTGTACTGGTTCTGGGAGCATGATATGGCCTTTGTGGACGTTTAGCTTGTATTAGTACTATCACTACCTCTGTTTTTGATTTAAAGCAAAGGCTTCTTAGAATCTGTTGTCTGTGACAATTATATCTGCTTGCTCTTCAGGAACAGACAAAATTATCCTCTTGTCAGGAATTTCCAAACATCTTTGTTCTCCATTTCAGAGGAATATACCAAGTCTGTAAAATCAATATAAATAATTGTTGTTATCTTACAGATAACAGTAATTATTTCACAGTAATCTATCACACAACAGAACTAAGTCATAATACAGAACAAAAAGTGACAATAAATGCATTTAACATAATGAAAACCAAGGATTTTTTGTGATATCTTTTATTAAACCAACTGATAGTTGAGAGAGTTGCTGGGCAAGCTTTCAAGCATCAAGTACCTTTCCTCAAGTCTGACATAGCCATGTTTCATGATGTTTTGGAACTATATATGTATAATAATAATACTGATTAATATTTCTCTTGGCAAAGTGCTCTGGGCAATGGAATAATGCAACAAAAAAGTTCAGAACATTATGTCAAAAATATTCTTTAAAAATTGAATGAAAAGAACAAGTACAGAAGGCCAAAAAAGGAACAAAGAGAATGAAGAAGGGTTATCAATATGAGTCAAACAGGGGTCATTGTGGAAAACCCTTTGGAGGAAAAGAATCTTTAGAGGTCCATAAAAAAACATGGTGAGCCTGAAGAGAGAGTCCCATGCCCAACAGGTGATGATCGGCATTTGAAATTATGGGGCTCTTAACAAGTTTGCAAGAGTCTTGTAACTTTATATGGCTTAGAAGCCAGTTACAGGAAACAAAGAAAGAAAGCCAAAAACACTGTTCTCCCTCAGAAAATCAGAAGGCTTGAGGATCTGGGGCTCAGAGCATTTCTGTCCTTTGTAGCAGGATGGTCTCTGGGAAGGACACTTGACTACAGGATCCAGACACTTCCCTGCTAGTCTGAGAAACATAGCCACCAACAATTCCAGCCCCAACAAATCGCTTGCCTAGTTGTTCCACAAATATCTTTGAACTTTGTTCCATATGACTGCTTCTGCGTGGACCTTGCCCCACCCCAAATTGATCCATAAGGCTTCTATGACATTCTCCTTTAGTCCCTTCTTAAAACCCAGTGCCATCACTAACTTTATAATAATCTGAGGCAAAACAGCATTTATTTATATAATTGTACACATATGTAATTACAAATGCAAAACAAATGTATTTCTATGTAGAAAAACATGACTTCTTCACCCTCTCCTTTTTGTAAGTTGCTTATCTATTTAGTCTAGAAGCTCTATAGCTGAGGAACTACATTTATATTTATCTTTGTACCGTACTTAGCAAAAAGGTTTCCAAGCCCATCCACTGGTAGCTGACAGTCTGTCCATCTGTGGAGAGCTGGCCATTCACATGGTGTTGGCTCTCTTCCTTTCCAGATGCTAATCATACTAAAAGAAGCTAAAATATGTTAAATAGTTTCCTAATATTACTCTTCATGTAAACAATTGTTGTAGTTCCCACAGAGATGTTACAAGACCTGAAACAGGAGGGGGGATGGCCTATGTGATTAGGGATAGCAGCGTTATTAGTCCACAAGCTAATCTCTGAAAAAAAACTGAGGACCTTTGGCCTGACATAGTAAAACCCTGATTTTGGCTGGCATCTCTGCATACTTTAATGATAGAAATATTTTTTAAAAACCCAAAAGGCCCAGTGCTTGGAGCTGCTATGGCCTCTTTGCCCAGCTCCATCAGAACAAAGGGGCCAGACAGTGGTTGACTGCAAACAGGAACCACTTGGGGGTACAGAAACATTGTGCAAGCTGTTCCCCCTTCCCCTTCACAATCTCAGAGCAGAGTAGGGTGACTTGAAGAGCACCCCCTCCTCCAGTTCTGACCAGTTGCTGATGTGGCACCTCAGGACCCCAGCCAGCTGGGTGCGCATTACAGACTAGAAGAGACAGTAAAACTAACATTTGTTATTCTTCTAACAACATACTGCTTTTATTTTTATTAGGCTAGCTGATGCGGCTCCTTTCAAGTTGCTCAAGCAACTACAAAATGTTAGAATTTTCACAAAAAAAGAAGATTTCAGTGGCTTGGGGATAGTATTAAGTCAACAGACCTAGCAAGAGAAGCGAAACAGAGCTAGATCTGTTCAAAAGGTCTTAAGTTTTGCTTCTACAGAAAGCACTGGATCCATACAATGAACAGCCATAGACCCTAACACTGTGTGTCCCCCTCTTCAGGTTCTAAAGAATAATGCTTTGTAACAAAGAACACGGATGTAGAAGTAGCTAGGGACTGATTTCTGTCCACTATTATGAGCTATTGTGTGTTTGTAAAATTCCTAAATTTCCTCTTCCTTCTTTTCGCTGTTGGAAGACATACAAGCCTATTAATTATTAAACTATTTTGAATTCACCTGGAATGGTTCAGAAGTGTAACTGGAAAATCAAGTACTATTTTGAACATGTGTACTGCATCAGTCTTAAGTGTGGACACTAAGCCCATGAACATGGATGTTTGGTTCCCCAGAGACAACTAGCAGCAGTAAACCCTGTACCGCCACTGGTCGTCCCCAGGGAATACATGTGCCATGTGCCCTGTGGTGTGTGGCAGGTTACCCTGGGTGAGCTAGAGGAGGCTGGGGCCAGCTGGGGCTGCAGCCTTACCTGAGGTCCTGGGGGCCTCCTGGGGCTGTAGCAGCAGTGATCCTGCCTCTTGGAGCCTGGCCAGCAGCCAGAGTATGGCTCCAGCCAGCCAGGCTCCAGTTTTGAGCAGCACACATTACCCCCTCGTGTGCCACTGCTTTTTTTTTTTTTTTTTTAAAAACAGGTTTTTTTAACTCCTGGATATCCAGGGGTAAAAAAACAACAACCCTATGCTGCGCTCTTGTAGCACAGAGAACAGCTGAACATACAGTCTGTAGTGCTACAGACGTGTCTGCGGTGTCACATACAACACAGCTGCACTGGTCCAGACGCGGCCTAAGTGTTCTATGACATGGGTCTGGTCAGTGCTTCAGGCACAATGCATTGCTCCTCACCACCTCCACCCCCCACATACACACCAGAGCAGGCAATTTCAGCAGTATGTACCTAGAACCCTACCGGTTCCATTTTTTCCCTTTTGCTGGCACATTTTACAAATGAGCTAGCTCCCTTGCACTTCTTGTTCAATAAAAGCTCTTTCTAACAATCAGCTATGTTTTCACTCCATACTTTACAACAGCCCATCATTATACTACCCCAATTCCTGGAAACCAATAAATGGGGGTGCAAGTAAGCACACTGCGGGCTTCAGTCATTTGTATGCTATCAAAGTTTACTGAACTCCTGTTTAGGAAAAAGGGAAAACAGAAAAGTGACAACCACTGCAGCCATAGGTCACGGATACCTTCAGACTTCCAAAGCATGGGTGAAAGTACTACTACCCTGCCCCCAGATCAATGGATCCTTCAGATTCCAGTCCTGAGAATTTACCAAGCTGGGTGTCAGTTTGGTTTCTCATGACAAAATTTATATTTTTTCCCATTTGTTAAGTATAAATATAGATATAAGTATAAATAAAATTATAGTAATTATAAATATATAGCTGTTATAAATATATAGGTATAAACTATATAACAGCATATAGTACATTCTATATTATTTTATATATTATAGCAATGTATTACTATATATTATATATTGTCATATTACATGTTATATATTATAATGAATTATAACAGTATTAATAAATATATAATATATAATACATATATAAATTGTAAGTGTATAGCTATACTTATAACTATATGTCATTATAGTTATAAATGTTATAGAATTAAAATTATATATATAAACTAACATTAGAAGAACAGTAAGGTTGCAAAGTATAAATAAATACATAAATAAATAAATGAAATCAGTGCATAAGCTTCCAAACCAGAGGTCCCACATGGTTGCCTAACAGGAAATCCAATGAGCAAAACAACTTATACTACCCCCACAAGATGACTTACCACTTTATAAAAAAGAAATCTGAAAGTCCTCAGCTATGGAAAACTCACAGAAACACCAAAAAAGAAACAGCAGGAACTCCACGTAAGTTGCTGAAAGTGAGCAAAGGTATAAATAGAAAAAGTTACAATTGTCAAAGACCATTTTCACAACCTTTTGCCGAACAAGCAGACTAACAAACAAAGGAGTGGATTGATTTGAGGGAGAAGAAGTGGTATGTCTTATCAACCCTTCCTTTCCCCATGCAACTCTCCTTTATGTTCCTACTTTCTTCTCTGTGATCACCCATGTGCATATTTTATTGTTTTTAAATTTAATATTCTGTTTTATTACAACACATAACAGGAAAAAAATACCAAAGATACCTATTTAAATCAACAATCCACAACCCTCCTCCCCCCCGCCAGCATAACAGTCCTATTAAAGGTGAGAAAAAAGAATAGGAGTCACAGAACTATAGGACTGGAAGGGACTTCCAGGGCCATCTCATCCATCCCCTTGCATAGATGCGGGGTTTACATTGTTTCTAAACCACCCCAGATAAGTACCTAAAAAAAAAAAGTTTGGTAAGGCAAGGTCCTGAACATAATAGGCCTTACATGTCTAAGTCTGTTGAAGGGGCATAGCATATGGGCATGGTCCTTGACATCCTGGTGACTTACGCCTATGCTTTGTTAGCCAATGTCTCCCAGCCTTAAGTGATTAGACTCTGTCCACAACCCAATTTCTCACTTGACACAACTTAATGGAACTTTTTCTTTGGGAGGTGTTCATCTGGCAAGAGTCTATCATTAAGGCATTAGGTTTGTTCCTAATGAGGCTACAACCTCCTCTTTCACCCCAACCTTACACCAACCAGCTGTTATCTTATTAGTCTGCACTGTCAGATATCTTCTCAATGAAAAAACCTAATTTAGCCTTCTCCATCAAATTGGCTCTTATACTCTTAATCTTGCTCACAGGTTATTTCATTGCCATCCTGCCTGTCTTCACCCTGCAAGGGAGTCACCTGCACCATTGAAGATGGTCATGAGGACATCCCAAGAGGCCAGACACAGGTAAGTATTTCCCACTCAGGGTTTGTAATCTTGACAATGTTCCTTTTACTAGTTTTGAGTATGTGTGAGTCTCTCTAAACTTTATCCTTCTCTATTTTTTTCTCTAGTTTTGGTCCTTGACTTGACCCACCACAGTGAGAATTCCCTCTCAAAAAAAATAAAACAAAACAAGGGAATTCCTAATTTGATGGATCCTAAGATGCGGTCTCTTTAAGCTCCCCCCTTTCCCGGGTTTGCCTTCTTTCCTCCAGGGGCTCAGACTAATCTCTAAATTATGGGTATTAATACCCTCTTAGCGTGCATCCACACATGCAAGCACGTGTGCTTACAGCAGCTCAGATAGAAGCAGTGTAAATTCGAGCCAAGGCTTTTTGCCTCAACACACGTGCTCAGACATGCACTTTGTTGTGAAGCAAATTGTGCCACTTGGGGCAAAATAACCCTGCCTGGCACCTCCCAAACCTGTCGCCAGGGGGAGCTAGAGCCCAGGGCCAGCACCTGTCCTATGCCCAGCAATATAAAAAGCCACCCTGGCAAGTAGCTCAGGGCTACTAGCTCTCAGGAGCTTCTGGGGCCCAGCCAATTGGTACCTGTGGACACTACCCCTTGTGCCAGCTGGACTGCTGAAGCAGCCATGAGAGTTTCCTGCACCCTCTACCCACTGCAGCAGTCTGGCAGTGGGGGCTGCTGCCTGGCTGTGACCTGCTGTGCACCTGCCAGACCTGGATGGGGATTGCACAGCCAGTAGAGGCGTCTGCCCTTCTGGACCAGCTGCCAGTGGACTGTGGTTGCAGGGTTGGCCTTTGTGCAGCACTATTGCCATGTGTGCCCCCTGCCCGGCCATCTGGGCAGCTATTGCCCAGAAGATGTTCTGGGTGTGGTGGCCTGCTTTGAACTGTCAAAGTATGTCCTCCTGGCCCCATTTGTCCAGGCAGTCAACCATAGTCAGATGGGTCCACGGTGCCAGCTCTGAGCAGGCAGGGTCCTGCCACTGGCCTTCCTAGCAGGAATTCTGGTGTTCCCTATTGGAAAACTGAAAAATCCCTGATAAAAAAAATCCCAAAGTCACTCTGTAAAATACCCCTAAATCCATGTTCCTCCACAAGTAAAAAAAAAGACCACTATAAAGAGAGACAGTGAGCGAGACAGAGACAGCCATCAGTTGGACAATGTTTTATTGATATAGCTACAGTGTTAAAACATGTCTCTTGTCATAATAATAAAGTGAACTCTAAATGCATGTTTCATGAATTCATGAATGTATATTTTGCTGCCCTTCCACAGGGGGTTTGGCACTCACACAAGCGCTATGGCCCCCCAACAGGAGTTATGGCCCCCCCAACAGGGGAATTGGCCCCCCACACAAGGGCTACAGACCCCCAACAGGGGCTGTGGCCCCCCAACAGGGACCAAATGGCCCCTGCAGGGGCTACCATGACCCTGCAAGGCCCACATGCCCCTCCTAGCCCCCTGATGGCTGCCGTACCCAGCCTCACCCCCCACATGTACCCCCAGGGCCCCATGGATACCCCCACACCCCAGGCACCTTCACTTTAAAGAAGAAAAAAGGGGAAAAAAGCCTCTACTTTCCCTAGAAGCAGGGGGGGGGGGCTCCAGGGCCACCTGGCAGAGCGCCCCCAGGCAGCACAGGACAGTGGGGGGACAGGAGGGCCTGGGCTGGGGTGGCTGGGGCTGTCACCCTGCTTTGCACTGTGCCAGCGGGGCCCCAGTCAGCAGACAGCAGCTTTAACTGCCAGTTAGTGCTGGGTTTGTTTTTTTGTTTTTTTAAACTATGTGGTGGGGGTGCAGGGATTGGAGGGGATGAGGCCAGGCAGGCAGGGTTTGGTGGGGTTGGGGGGACTGGTGGGGGAAGGGGCAGGGCAGAAAAGTGATCGGGAGATCTGCGGGGCTGGAGGGGGGAGGGGCCGGGCAGGGCAAGGATTAGGGGGGCTGGGGGATGGGCAGGGCTGGAGGGGGTCCCCCTATAGTCTCCTCCTCCAGCCCCCCTGACCCCTTACCATCACTGGAGCCTGGTGCTGAACACGCAGGCTGGCTGGCTGCGCATTTCAGCACCAGGGCGAGGGGCCAACCACAGAAACACTCCGGGAGCCAGAGCATCCCCCTGGAGGACCCAGCCTCCATTCCTGGACCTTGCCCTGCTCTGCTTTTTTAAATTTTGATTTTTTTACACCCCTGGGGTCTAATTTTCTCCCAGTGCTGCAAGTTTGCAGCACAGGAAACATTTTTTCATTCCTGTATGTGCCTCTTGCACCATCTCAAAGGGGCTTGAGATAGAGCAAAAGGCACATGCGTGCTTGTCTGGACACACCCTTAGGGGTTAAACAGTCTCATAATCCCTGCAAGAAAATAATCAAAAGACAACCTCCCTGTCTGTTTGGGTCTCCTCTTTGCAGACCTTTAGCTCCCAGCATTTTATCTGCGTAGCTGTTGGCAAGTTTGGCAGAACACTGCTTTATCAGAGCTTCTGTGAGCTCAATGACCAGCATCTGGTCTCAAACCCTGTTCCCAAGGTTCAGTATCATGGACTTTATCATGGAGAGCTCTTGTCCCACTCCAGTCCTCTTTCCTTGCTCAAGACTCCTCCCAGGAAGGGTTCCTGGCTGGAAACAGCCTGGAGTTTGCACAGGGCACCAATCCGGATTATGCGGTGGTTGGGTAGAGTTCTGGTTACACCGGGGTTCCCCACCTCAGGGTCATGACTGTGCCCATCAGTAAGTTCTGGTGCAGGTCTTTTGTCTCTGAAGAGGCACAAAGAGCCTCTTCACAGAGTCAAACAGGTGTACTAAGTCCAAAACTCTATGAAATGGTACAGCCTTCTTTTGGGGCTGCAGGATTATTTACTCATATACACATGTACTTTTTCCCCAAAAATCCCCCCCCCCAATGAGGATGCATGGCTTAAGCAAGGAAGCTGAATTTGCTGCCTAAAATAGAAGTGTCCCACTTCCTTGTGGATTTCTGCTCTGCAAGGCAGCAGCAGTGGGGTTTCTATTCAGGCAACTGAAGGAATCAATTGACTTAATTGCTCATTATTCTTACTCCACAAGTGCGAAGTACCATCTTTCTTTTTTAATGGTCTTGATACTCCACTAATCAAGCTAACCTTTCTTCTGCCAATTTTGCTGTCCACTACCTATTTCTGGTCTCTCGTCTCCTATTTCAGAGCCCTATGGACTATTTTTAGCTCTTTTTAAAATCATAGGTCCACCCACATAGACCAGTCTTCAGCCACAGTTAGGGTTACATTTTTTGGTGAGCAGGAAAGGGAGGGTGAGTGAGCTGAAGATGCTCTGTGCATCCATAACTCTGGAAAAATCTTTTTTCCCTCTCATTCTGCCTTTCCAAAAACAAAGTGTGTGTCTATTTGGGGGTATATTGAGCATCCTAACTGCAATGTTCTATAACTTAAGACCTTAATTTTGCCTAGATTGGTTAACAATAAGTGTTGCCATCACTAGGAAAAAGAAGCAGCAGGTATTTTACTGTCTCCATGCTTCTATTCTGGGCAGAAAAATAAGCTCCCCCCTTAAGACACACATACCACATGCCTCCCAACAAGACACATGCCTTGTTTTGGGGAAGGCACAATGAAGAAGAAAGGATTTTTACAAGAGTTATGGCCACATAGAATAGATACAGAGCTTAATCTTCAGATCAGTCTTCTCTTTTTTCTGCTCAGGCAAAGCTATAGTTTTAAATCTTTCACAACTGAATTGTCAGCAGCTCTGGACTACTTAGCCCAAAGTTGAAACTGTAGCTGCTGCTGAAGACCAGATACCGTGAAGGGACTTAGGGTTTAGAAAGGAGCTGAAAACCAGCTTGCAGGAAAAGAGAGACCAGGAGTTGCTAACAGACAGGGGTCATGAAGGAATTTTACCCAGTAGTGAATATGCTGATGGAGTCAGTCCTTCCATTATTAAATTACATGTCTCTTCTTGGAGCTTAATTCTCCAATACTAACCACACAGTCTAGCACTGAGGGTTACTGCTGTAAACACTCCATGGGGCAACCAAAGCTTATGATTTGGGTATATCAGGGTCACTAGATGTTTTCAACTGTTCACCTTTTGTGGGAACTCCAGTACTCAAATATTCATTAGGAATACTTGATGGAGACAATGTGTTGTTAGGTTTCTGAAATATTGATAAAGAATATTATTAGACAAAACACTCTTGTTTTTGCCTGCTTACTACTGTAGAATTCTCATTACCTACTCATTCGTGTCATACTGATGCTTACTCATTCACATACATTTTGGAATGTTTTCCCTGAAGAGTTCATTTGCATGCTTGGAAACCAGTATGAGCAGGCACACTTCAAAGCCTTACCTGAATTCCTGCATCCTCAGATGTGCTATCCTGACATTTGTGGGCTGTTCAGACTGTAACTATGCTGCCATAAATGTAGTTACTCTATGAGTTTTTCCTAGGGAGTGGTCAGAGAACTTGTCTGGGAGCATAGGGGAATTGTAGGAAGGCACTGGAGGACTGTGTCTTCACAGTGAAATGGATAAATTACTAACCTGAGTGAAAGTTTAACCTGGGCTCTAACTGCATCTCCAGCCAAGGTAGCTGTCCTACTTAAAGGTACTATAAAACTCAGGCAAGAGAAGAGAGTTTAGGGGAAATACTCAAGGAAATGTCAAGTTAACATAAGAGTGAAGACATAATCTTGCTTTCACCTGGATAGGCCTAAATTCATGGGGAAAACTCTAATGATCTTCAGTTAAGATAAATCAGATGACCCTAATGTATTATGATCTGATGAAGCATTAGAGTTCCTGAAAGCTTGTGCTCTATCTATATCTTAGTTAGTTTATAAGGTACATATCTAGCCTGCCTTCTCCCTATTGTATTTCAACAGAGATCATTTCAAATGATCTTTGGGTGCCAAATTCAGCCCCATCTTAAGCAGGGCACATTGCTCATTGATAGAGTTTCACATTCTCAGTTTTTATTTAAAAAAGAAAAATACAGGAATTTTTCGGGGTTTATCTTTGAAACATAGAAACTGGGATGAATTCGGGGTAAAAGAAAGCAAAGGGGAAATATCAGTTTAAACCAGAGAAAAATCAGCAGTGAGGGAGGAAGGGGGTAAGGCTGGGACTAGGGAAGGGGTAGAGGGAAGGGTGCAATGCAGCCTGTTGGCCACTTCAGGGGCTGCAGCAGGGAGCAAAGTGGGGGGAGCTGTCAGTGGTTGCAGGGCACGGGGTGAGGTAGTGCAGCTCTCGTTGCTACATGCCCCCCAGGAGGGCTGCGGGACTGTGCCGGGTTCTTCCCGGGAGGCTCATGCCTCCAGATATGCACACAGGACAAGAGCAGGGTGTCACCCACCCCAAGCACCAGGAAGACCCTGGAGCCACCACCAGCCCCAGGCTTTTCCTGGCGCTCTGGGTGGGCGGCAGCCTGCTCTCGCTGGAGCCTGCTGCCACTAAAGTCTGGGGCCACCAGCAGCACTGGGCTCTTCCTGGTGCTCAGGGTGGGTGGCAGCACCGGGAGGGGAGGAACCCACCCCAACCCCAGCACCAGCACCAGCACCAGCACCTGCACCTCCCACCCCACCCCCGACATCCAGCCAGAAACCCGTGCCTCAGGTAACTGGCTCAGCAACACTTTTAGCTTACCAGCACCACCTGTTTTTCAGTTTGAATCCCTGTTAACCATGGGGAATGAGCCATTCTATTTCCCACTTGTGCTGGTTAATAGGGATTTGAACTGAAAAAACTGGTGTAAATCAGTAAAAGCCAAATGACTTTAAAAAAAAATCAGGGAATGTATCAGTGAAAATCGGTAAAAACCAAGAATGCGGAACACTGCTCTTTGAGTATCTCCTGACAACCCTGAATTCAACACTGTTTTCCTTTTAGGGAAGAGAGAAAGGCAAAGAAAAGTATTCTTTTTGCAAGGGAAACTATAATTTTCTGTTATGTAGCCTGCCAGTCTGCTTGCCAGTCTGTCTAGATTCTGTACCACATCTATCTGTCTGTCTTTCTGTTCTTGGTTAAACAAGACTTTAGAGCTGTTGCTGTAGGATTGACATGTTATGCTTTTTGTCTTGTTCTGTCAGGGAAACATCTATTCCCAAAAAACCTGCTATTCAAAAAACCTGGCTTCTTTAGTGGGTTTTTTTTTTTGGATCTTGTTTGTGTAAGAACACTCTGCAAGTTATATGGACAGATTTTCAAACCTGTGCAGTCAGTTGTTTGCTGCATAAACGGAAGCCAGTCCATACTGGCTGTCAGTTCCCAGGCTGGAGCAATCCTGATCTCTTCCGGGATCATCCCCCACCCTCAGGCCTCCAACTATCACCTTTATCATGAGGTAGATTCATATGACTCTCTTGTGTGGAAATATTTACATTTGGAGCTCTTACAAAAGGGGAACATTTCAAAGGGGCAGCACCTGGTGTGTTTAATTCTTATGAGTGAATGAACTGAGAAAAATTATCCAAATGTAGCAAAACTGAAGCACTGCTTCATTCAGGGTTAAAGTTAAAGCAGCATTGTTACATTTGACTTGTTCTTGGCTCCTTCACACTTAACAATTAGAACGTAACAGCTGCTGTCCTTTTTCCCTTTTGAAAGGACTCCAAATGTATTGAGGTTTGAGCTGGTGGTGGTACTCGTAATTCCCTTGACAAGCCTGGCTTCTCTTCAACACCAGTCCAGCAGTTTTGTTACCTCTGGGAGCAATACCAATGGTAACCAGTTTTGTATTTGGAACGAACATTTTTCTGAGAAAATGGATCATAAAAATAAAGAACCAGGTCATCTGCATTTCTGCCTTTCCCTAATTTGGGGAAAGATCCAACTCATTCAAACTTTTCCTGCATGTCTATACCTTCTCTCTTTGTTGACCCCGAGAGATGCCGACAGTTAAATTCCCCTCTTCTCCTGATAAGGGTTTTAAACTGCCTACTGCAGGGGTGGCCAGTCTGCAGCATGCACACCACAAGTGGCACAGGCAGTCTCAGTGTGTGACACATGGCAGATCTAGGAGGGAGCAGGCAGCACAGTGGCAGGTAGGACAGGAAGCAGAAGGCAGATAAGCAGATCAGGAGGTTGCATGGGGCAGGGTGCAGAAAGCAGAGAGGTAGTTCAAGCAGGGGAAGAGGATCAGTGGCACTCAGGATGGTTGTAGGGTTTAACTTGTGACGTACTTGCCAAAAAGGTTAGTCCCTTCTGCTTTAGTGTTCTTTCAACCTTCTGTTGGAAACAAGATGCAAAATCCTTGAAGCTTACAGCTTGCCCCATTTTCATTCAAGTGTGCGCCCAGGCATTCTTATGGAGGAAGCCCGTTTGTTGCTTTCTTGCACAGACCCCCACCAAATGCAAACCACAGATAGCAAACTTTAATAGCAAATGTTAAATCTTAACCCTTTAGGTTCAGAAGTGCTAGTGTACTACCACCAATATACATTTTACAGTGCATCTCAGTAATTAGATTACATATCACTATTCTTACATTCTTACACAGCGTGTGCTGGCTCCTATGGATAGAAGAATAATTCTTTTCTTCCTCTCTCAATTGAGATAAGGTCAATACTTGTTGTGTGATAGGAAAGATAAAGTTGCACTTTAAAAAAGAAGGGAAAAAACATTTGTTTCCTGTAAATGTAATCAGTATTTTAAATGTTGATCCTTAAATGTCAAGATTTCAAGGTGCTTAAACTAAAAAATAAACACCTTTATGCTGGTTTGAATTCACATGCTGTCATCTGCTCTTGGAAGCTAAGCAGCCCTGGACCTGCTTAATGTTTGACTGGGAGACCGCTGTAGAAGTTCAGGTGTTGTAGAAGTCCAAGCCCAGGTTGGTTACAGTTGTTAAGTACTAGATTATAGAAATGGAACGAGCAAGACTTCCTTTCGCCATATTGTAAATTTTGAGCTGCTGGATGGGATGAAAAAAAGGGAGGAGATCTTCCTCTATACAACACACACTTCAATATAATGGGTACCCTGCTTTTTAAAGGCAGAATGCAGCAAAAAAGATTCTTCTTATGGCTACATAGAGCCTAATCTTCAGATGACTTACCTCTCCTTTCCTTCTTAACTAAAGCTGAAGCCTTAGTAGCTGATGACTAGTCTCTGTGGGCACCTATACATGTGAAAGTGCTAATTAGCATGCCTCAGACCAGACTCAATTAATCAAGTCTGCTGCAGTGTACTAATTAGGGCACTCCAGCAGCCTCCACATCATGTGTGCAGTGGGGGCAGTTTAACTGAAACCTGTTGAACAAGATCTAGTTAAAATGCCCCCATTGCCATTTTTGAAGCGTGCAACAGTGAATACATGATGCTGCGGGCAGTTTAATTAGAGCAGCTCTCAGAGGGTGGAGGTGCACCCTGTCTTGACTTAAAGACTTCAAGTGAAGGAGCTGCCTCTAAATCCCTAGCTGTGATGCTGCAATGATTAATTATTCTTAAAAACACATACCATATTTCGCTCAGAACTTGTCTACCATCAAGGTCCAGCTACTGAATCTTGCTATGCCTTGTCTGCTGACTTAAGGAGCCTTTTAATATTAGGAATCTCTTCCCCATGCAGATATTTATAAATACTGGTCAAATAATCTTTTAAGCTTCTTTGGAAGAGACTGAGTTTCTTCTGTTTTTTGCTCTGTGGATGGTTTCTCAGACCTTGAATCATTCTTGCAACTCTTTGTGGAATCAATACCGTTTGGAAAGCATGGACCCAAAAAGTGGACATAATACTGAGGATTTGGCTCACTAATACTATTTCAATGAAATACAAAGTGAATAATCAATATGGTAAAATGTGGTTACACCATCCAACTTTCTTCCAAGTTCAAAACAGAAATATTTATTGAACACTTCTTCCTGCTCTATATAATGGTTAACAATTTTACTATCCTTACCTAACAAATTATATCAGCCATTTCTAAAATTTATTTTATTCTTCATATAATTCTAAAAGTCCTTATCTGTAACCCTTCTGCCCACAGACTTTTCACTGAGACAGTTAGCTCCCTTTTAACAATTTTCTGCATTTCACAACTGCTAATATATAGTCACTGCTATACACTCCCCCTTTTTTCCATTTGTTACACATCACTTTACTGATCTTTCAGTCACTGGCCAATTTTATCAACATTTTCTTTCTGATCATGGAAGAAAATGCTGAATAGTATCAGATCTACTTCTGATCCATGCCAAACCCACTGGCAATACCCCAATTCAATAATGATATCCCATTGACAACTACTTTTTAAAATCATTTAGCTAGCCAGTTCTTAATCCATTTCATGTGTGTTCTATTGATACTCTGTAGTGTTAATCAAAACAATATGTGGTGCTAAGTCAACTGCCTTACAGAAGTTCAAGCAAACTGCATCTAAGCAGTGACCTTTATCAACTAAACATGTAATCTCAACAAAGAATGAAAACAGATTTGTTTGTCAAGACTTATCTTCCATAAAACCAAGTTGACTGGCATTAATTATATTCCTATGCTATACCTTTTTTCTGTTGATTTCTTTGTCACTTTTCTACTATTTTCCCTGGGATCGATGTCAAGCTAACTAGCCTACAGTTATCCAGGTCATTCAATTTGCCCTTTCCGACTATTGGTACAAGATTAACACCCTCCCTGTGTCTTGAATTTCCCTGGGATTCCAAGATTTTTTTAAATTTTACATCAGAAGACCAATAATCTCTACAGCTACTTCTCATCTGGCCAGAGGGCGTGAGGGTGTGTGCCCGTTGGACCAGAGGGCATGTCCAGGTGAGTGAACATGTGCCTATTAGGGCATCTCAAAGCAGTTTGAGACACCACAAGAGGCATGCTGGGAATAAAAAAATGCTCCCCACACAGCACATTTACAGCACGGACTCAAGTAAGTAGGGATGTGGGGGTGGGGGGACTGTGGATGGAGGGACTGTGTGGGTGTGGGGGGAACTGTATGTGTTGGGGTGGGGTCAGTATGTGGGGGGGGCTGTCTGTGGGTGATGCTCAGGAGGGTGGGTCCCTCTTTCACCCCCGACATGGTACACAGCTCCCCTGCAGCAGCAGTGGCCATCCCAGTGCTCATAGCCCACTGCTGACTGGCAGAGACCCCTGCAGCACAGCATGGCACAGCACAGCACAGCACGGCACAGGACAGCCCTGGCCACCTGTGACCCTGTGCTGCCTGTGCCACATAGTGCCATGCCAGCCCAGCCTGGTAGTCTGCACCCTCAGACAAGACCAGGCCAGCTCCTGCTGTCACCTGGGGTCCTAGCACAGCACACAGGGGCCGTGCACCCTTGGGCTGGGCCAGGTCCTGCCCCCCTGGAGCTGGCCTGGCCTAGTGATGTGTGGGCCACATGGAGGCAGGACCTGGCCAGACTTGAGGGTGTGCATCCTCTGCATGGTGCCAAGACCCTGAGTGACAGCAAGAGTGTCCCAGTTCTGCCTGAGGGCTCGTGTTAGTGGGCTGGGCCAGCACAGTGCCATGTGCCACAGGCGGCACCAGGTCCCAGGCAGCCAGGGCTGCACTGCACTGCTGGGGAGCTCTGCCAGCAGTGTGCTATGAGCACCAGGACAACCACTGCTGCTACAGGGGACTGTGCTCCATGTGAAAGGGTGGGCGGGGGACCCACCCCTCCCAAGCAGTCCCCCCCATCCCCACAGTCCCCCTCCACACTCACATAGTCCCCCCCACACCCAGCCCCCTGACAATCCACCCACAAACCCTATACCCAAAACCATCCCCACAGACCTTCCCACTTACATACCCAGCCGTAAACCTCATACTCACAAACCCCACATCCACCCACAAGCCCCCCAAACTCCACACCCATCCCCCACACCCTTCCCCACATCCCCCACACATCTCATACCCTGTGTGCCCAGCTGCCAAATGGGATGGAATGGGACCTGCTGCCAGGACCTTCAGTCATGCAAGCTAGATGCTGGGGCCATGATCTGTGCTGGCCCCAGCAGTATAAATAGCTGCCCTGGTGAGCAACTCAGTGCCACATGCCACACAGGCCAGTGTTCTCTGTGCTGCAAGGGCACACTCCCCAAGCATGTGCTGCACTGGGTTTTTTTCCCACAGGTTTTTTTGACCGCTGGATATCCGGGGTCCAAAAAAATACATGGAAAAAGCGACAGCGCAGCACACCCTCAGGCAGTGTGCACTGCTGAAAAGTGGAGCTGCCAGCCAGGCTTCATGCGGCAGAATCACCACGGCTGTAGCCCCAGAAGGCCCCTTGGACCTTAGGTAAGCCTGCTAGGGCCAGCCCAGTGCTGGCCCCAGCCTCCCCTACCCCACCTGGGGCAACTTGCTATGCGCAAGGTGCGCCACTACTAGTTGTCCCCAGGGAACCAAACATCCACACATGTGTGGACACACCCTCTGAGGCCTGGCCAGTTGGTTTCTGGGGACACTAGCCCCTTGTGCCAGCTGGACTGCTGAAGCACCCCTAACCTAGAGTGGCCCCTGCACCCTACTGCAGCAGTGTGGCTGTGACCTGCTGCCACCCATGACAGCATCCACCTCTTTGGACCTGTGGCCCCATGGCTGTGTGCCTGCCATACCTGGATAGTGACTGTATGGGCACCTGGGTTGTGGTATAGACACTGCAGCAGAGCCTCCTGCATCTCTGGGCCAGCTGCCAAAGGGCCATGGCTGCACAGTTGGCCTTTGTGCAGCTCTGCTGTCATGTCTTCTGCTGCCCCAGCTCTGCTTTCTGGGCAGCTATTGCCTGGAAGATGTACTCATTGTGGTGGCCCACTCTGAACTGTTGAAGGTCCCACCACTTGCCTCACCTACTCTGCCCAGGTTCTACCACTTGCCTCACCAGCAGGGATCCTGGTGTTCCATACTTAAAAATTGCCATTTCTCTGATAAAAAAATCCACATTCTCTCAGTAAAATATCCAAAATCCACGTTCTTCTGCGATTAAAATGAAACGCCACTATATATATATATATAATATATATGGAGAGAGATAGAGAGTTGGGCAATGTTTTATTGATATATTTACCATTCTAAAGCAATTTGGAAGCCTACCAGTACCTCTATCATCAAAATAAAATAAATTCTAAATATCTATACACTTTTGCATGTGCTTTTGTTTTTTTCATCATAGAAAAATCAGAGTTGCCCCTGTCCCCTTTGCTCACCAGGATGTGAAGGCAGCTGTAGCTGGCCCACAGCTCCTTTGTGGAGCTAAGTAGTACTGATATGTTGGTGCCCTGCCCCTGCCCATGCTCTTGCTCCTCACTTGCAACCCACAGGCCTGCCAATGCCCCTCACTTCTGACCCACAGCCCCTGCCTGCCCTCCACGTTCTCCCTCCTGGCCAGCAGCTCTGTCCCAGCACTAGGACATGGTTTCAGCTGCAGCTGTCTCACCCACTGCTTTGTGGCTTTGAGTAGTGCCAGCCCTGCATTTGTTCCTAGGCCCCAGCGATCCTCATGTTGTTCCTGGGAAGCCCTTGACTGGGGCTCAGGGCCTGGGTTGGGCAAGCCCCATCCCTTCCAGAGCAACCTTCTCCTGCACAGACTGCTCTAGTGGCGTAGGGGGGATCCAAGCCTGGCTCTGGCAGCCTCTTCTACCTGAAGCACTCCTCAATCCCCCACTCTCATCTCTCTCTCTCAGGCATATTTGCAGTGCAAGGAACATTTTTTCATTCATGGTGTGTCTCCTGTGGTATCTCAGTCTGCTTTGAGATGCCACAACAGATACACGCTCACTTGTGTGGATGCTACCTTAGATTCTATGTATCTGGGTCTACATCTTCCTTAATTATTAATGGATCAGAAGGTACTTCATCATACTCATTTGATATAAGTATATCATACTTCTGCTTTTTAAATAAAGGACAAAAATGTTTCTTCAATGCTTCTGCCTTTTATGCATCATCAGAAATCTCACCACTTCCATGGGTGCCTCCTTGTAGGAGTTCCTTTGTTCGACATGTATTTCAGATTCCTTTTACTATCTTAACCCTGCTAGGTATGGATTTTCTCCAGGGCCTCTAGCTTCCCTTGTTGATATAATTTTTTGAATTTCATAAATTTCACATCCTTTCTTAGCAAGTGTATATATATTTTTAAAACCAAAGAGCCTTCTACTATTTTGCCAAATTATGGTATGGACAATTGAAAATTGATTTTCATAGATTAACTGATTACACTTTCTTACAATTGTGAAGGACAAGTGGTAATATATTATTACCTCTATTGTACAGAGTGGGAAAATGAGGTGCAAAGAAGTTCAATGGCATGCCAATTTCACACCAAGCACACTAGACCTGTGATCTGAACAACTGCCTTTAAGTCTCAGTCCTGTTTATTAACTGGACCACTTGAAGAGTTGTTAAGTAAGAAACCAATGCAAAAATATTTTTCCGAATGAAGGAACATACTACATAAAACAAGACCTGGCAAGAGTTAGCTGCACTGTGTTACAATAGCTATTACAACACACTGGCTGTAAATTATCTTTCTTTTATATTTAATTTATTGTTTCATCTGTTTTGAAAGAGGAACTGAAAATGCTCTGATGAAAAGACTGAACGGTGTTCTGGTCTTATTGTAAACTAAGTGCTTCCATGCCCTCATCTGTGAATCAGAACAAGAATTTTCTCTGTTCCCCTTAAGTCCTTGTATTCTCCTGGTGAAAGCAAACCAGATCCTTATGTAAGAAAAGACATGTTTTTATATAGCACATTGATAATAGAAGTGACTGAGCTGTACATGACTGACCATGGTTTGCCTATCAACATTAATCTAATATTGAATCGATTGCCACATGGCACACACAAGCATTACAAATTTGCTTGGGCGATGCTGGGGTATGCTGGGGTAATTACAGATATGGGCACTTCTCACAATTTTCAAACCATAATACACCACAGAGGTGTAATAGCTAATGCTATCCTGTCTCCGAGGAAAGGCAGCAAAAGGGCACAGCAGCCCCCTTGGCTCTCCATGGAGCTAGTGGACCTCCTACAGCTAAAAAGAAAGACCTACAAAGGATGGAAGATGGGATCCACCTCCAAGGAGGAATATTCTGCCTGCAGGGAGCAAACCAGGAAAGCCAAGGCTGTGATGGAACTCCAACTGGCTACAAGTATCAAAGACAATAAAAAGTCCTTTTTTAGATATGTTGGGAGCTGGAGAAAAAGCAAGGGGTCCAATAAAGCAGGGGTCCAATAAAGACTTTTTATTGGACCCCTGCTAAACCAGATGTGACAACTGACAACTGATGCCCAGGAAAAAGCCAACCTACTAAATGGGTACTTTGTACCAGTTTTTCATCAGTCCCATGCAACACCCCTCCCCATTATGGGACAGGGGTGCCCAGGTGAGAGAGATTCCTTGCCTTCCATCAATACTGACCTCGTGAAGGAACAACTTGAGAGGCTGAACACCTGCAAGTCAGCCGGCCCTGACGGTTCACACACCAGGGTACTCAAGGAGCTGGTGAGCATCATAGCTCAGCCCCTGGCATGGATCTTCAAGAACTCCTGGCACTCTGGAGAAGTGCCCGAAGATTGGAAGAAGGCTAATGTGATGCCTATCTTCAAGAAAGGGAGGAAAGTGGATCTGGCAAACTACAGGTCATCAGCCTGACCTCTATCCTGGGGAAGGTCTTAGAAAAGATTATCAAAGAGGCCATCCTTAACAGGCTGGCCAAAGTCAACATCCTAAGGGATAGCCAGCATGGGTTTGTTTCGGGTAGGTCTTGCTTGGCCAATCTCATTTCCTTCTATGACCAGGTGACCTACCACCTGGACAAGGGAGAGGAGGAGATTGATGTTGTATAGCTTGACTTCAGAAAAGCCTTTGATCTGGTATCCCATTATCACCTCTTGGCAAAACTGGCCAACTGCGGCCTCAGGTCCACCATGACCCGCTGGCTGGGGAATTGGCTCTGTGGTCGGACCTAGAGTGTGGTGGTTGATGGAAGTTAATCGTTGTGGTGCCCTGTAACTGTGAGAGAGAGAAGGAGCCACCAGGCTCCAAGGCTCCTGGGCTAATCAAAGGTTCAGCGGCCCCAGGTCCGCAGCCCCAAGGTGCCCAGCAGAAATTCCCCTTACCCAGGTGTGTCAGGAAGGGAGGGGCTGAGAATTCCCCCCGGACAGGCAAGAGGCAACAACGCAGAACCATAAAGAGGAGGAGGACGAGGTGGAGCGCGCTGGCACATGCTGCAGGGAACTCTAAAAGCGACCTTGCGTGCTGGTAGGAGCATCTGGCCGAGAGCAAAACCCCAGTGGGGTTTCGGAACCCAGCTTACTGGCCCCTGCGGGGGTAGAACTGTCTGTTTACCAGCGGGGAGCTGGCTGAGCCGGCCTGAGAAGGGTACCGTAATAACCCTAATAGAGGGGCACCATTGACTTTGGGGTACTGTAGTACATGTAGTAGTGGCACAAGACAATAGCATGGAGTTAATCTGTTAAGAGAAATTGTGGCAAGCTTTACAAGGGGCTCTCAGAGAAAGGGAGAGAGCCAAGAAAGAGAGACTGACCCGACGAAGGTCAGGTTTGGTTTCGAGTGTGGCTGCAGACAGCCGGAGCAGCGACACAGGCCAGGACAGCCTTCTCTGTTTTCGTGTTTTCTTTTTGACCTTTCTTTTTTTGATTGTTCAAGAGGAACTGAGGACATGTGGCTGGACCAACTGGCTAGCCACCATCCAGTGGAACGAGCGAGGGTGTAGGTGTGGCGGAGCCCTCAGAAACTCGGGACCTCGCGGGACGCCAGTGAGACTAATAATCGGACTACACGTGAAGGTTTATGAACCAACTCCATTAACATCAAGTCGTGGCAGGAAAAACATACGCATGTAAGATCCTCAATTAGAGCTGATAACACCCTAGTCAAGTGGCAGGCGGGGTCCTTTAGGTCCACAAGGGACTGCAATACAGGACAGTAACCAGTGGGGTCCCTCAAGGCTCTGTCCTTGGACCTATATTGTTCAACATCTTCATTAATGATGTGGACTCTGGAGTCAGAAGCAGACTGGCCAAGTTCATTGAGGATACCAAACTTTGGGGTAAAGTGTCCACACCCAAGGACAGGATGGTGATCCAGGCTGACCTTGACAGGCTCAGAAAATGGGTGGATGAAAACCTAATGGCATTCAACACCAAAAAATGCAAGGTACTCCACCTTGGGAAGAAAAACCCACAGCATCCTATAGGTTCGGCAGTGCTATGCTGGCTAGCACTATGGATGAAAGGGACTTGGGGGTCATCATTGATCACAAAATGAACATGAGCCTGCAATGCAATGCTGCAGCTAGTAAAGTGAACAAAATGCTGGCTTGCATCCATAGATGCTTCTCATGCAAATCCCAGGATGTCATCCTCCCATTGTATTCAACCTTGGTAAGCTGGAGTACTGCGTTCAGTTTTGGGCTCTGTAATTCAAAAAGGATGTGGAGAAGCTTGAGACAGTCCAGAGAAGAGCCACATGCATGATCAGAGATCAGGAAAACAGACCTTATGATGAAAGCTATGAGACTCTTTAGCCTGGAAAAGCGCAGGCTCAGGGGTGATCTGATGGCCACCTATAAGTTTATCAGAGGTGTTCACCAGGATCTGGGGGAACGTCTGTTCACCAGAGCACCCCAAGGGATGACAAGGTGGAATAGTTATAAACTCCTGCAAGACCATTTCAGGCTGGACATAAGGACGAATTTCTTTACTGTCCGAGCCCCCAAGGTCTGGAATAGCCTGCCATTGGAGGTAGTCCAAGCACCTACTTTGAAACACCTACTTTGGTTCAAGAGAAATTTGGATGTTTATCTTGCTGGGATCCTATGACCCCAGCTGACTGCCTGCCCCTGGGGCAGGGGGCTGGACTTGATGATCTTCCGAGGCCCGTTCCAGCCCTAATGTCTATGAAATCTATGAAAGGTGCACCGATATATTGGTCCATATTGAATTGGCACTGATAGAAGGAAAATTAACATTACCAGCAATTGGCTTTTTTGGCTGGTATAGCCAATAATGCCACCAATAAAAGCTGCGTGCATGCACTCAGCTGCAGAGTACGCACGGCCAGGAATGCAGCCAAGCAGCTTGGAGAGCAGAGTCTGGCCAGTAAGTTTGTGAGGGGGAAGGGCCATGGGCAGTGGCAGATTGGGGCCCCTGTGATGAGAGAGGGAGTGGGGCTGGGGCAGGAGCAGGGGCAGGAGCTCCCCATCTGGGGTGGGAGCCGTAGGCAGCTCGTCCAGGGACCATGGGGGTGTGGGGTGGGGGCAACTCCCCACTGTTCTGTACACCCCTGGGGGAGGCATGGGGGCCATGGGCCACCCCAGATTTGTGCACAAGGCAAGGTCAGACTGCCTGCTGCAGGCTCAGAGCTGGGTGCTGCACCAATCTCTTCTCAGTGGGGGGGCTGGGCCAGGGCTGCACTCAGGGTGGGGGCAGCGTGGGGTGGGTACCAGCGGTACTGGAAGAGGGGGCTAGAAAATGGGCTTCAGTCACTCCAAATTTACTGTAGCCACCCCATAGCCTCCCTTCCAGTGCTGCTGTCACCTGCCCCACAGCTTAGCACAGCTTAGCCCACAGAATGGAAAACCTTCAGCCAGGAAAGGCTGAGGAAAGGGGAAACATGATATCAGAGATAGCTTTGCTGGCTTTTGAGGTGAAGACCAGTTGTACTTTTGTTTTTGTGCCCTGTTGTATGAATTTATGTCAAGATCTTTGCTTTATTGCTAATGATTTGTGTGTTGTTATGAAGATAAATATTTTTGCTATGTGTATTTTCAAATTTATCATCTGGCTTTTTGACTTTGTCTAATCCTGAAACTACAGAAAGAAGTGTGTCCTGAAAGGACTTTGTCTGTTATTAATACAAGTTTCAAGCACTGATGACAAAGTATTTAAAAAATGACATTGTACTTGTGTAAAACTGTCTAATTGTAAACATCTCATTCCCTGGAATTTAATTTGAGTTCTTTTCAACAAGTCTCCCTGATATAAAACACTATTATTTTTACAGATTTAGCTAGTAGAAGCTTTTGGACCAAATGGTCAAAGGGCCCAACTTCTATCTATACACAAGAAAGTACGCCTATGCAGAACTTGGAGTGGACACTTTTTGACCAGTAAGAGTCAACAAAAATTTTATTGAGTAAGTGGTTGCAATTAAGTTCCCTAAAAGGCTTGCTTATACCAAAGGACTATATTATGCCTTTGGTTTTTAAAGAAGTCCATGCTGAAATCAGTGGCTTAATGTGGTTCAAAGTATTGATGTTAATGTTTACAGTTCAAATCATAGAATCATAGAAGTCAGGTCGGAAGGGACCTTGTAGATCTTCAAGTCTGACCCCCCACCTGGGCAGGAAAAAAACTGGGCTCAAATGACTCCAGCCAGGTAGGCATCAAGCCTCTTCTTAAAGACTCCCAGGGTAGGAGCCAGGACCACTTCTCTTGGAAGTTGGTTGCAGGTCCTAGCCGCCCTAACTGTGAAGTAGTTCTTACAGATGTCTAATCTAAACCTACTCTCCAACAACTTGTGGTCATTATTCCTTGTTATGCCAGAGGGCACTAGGGGAAACAAGGTCTCTCCCAAACCCTTCTGGTCCCCCCCAGGGAGTTTATAGACGGTCACCAGGTCCCCCCTCAGCCTTCTCTTGTGAAGGCTGAACAGGTTCAGGTCCCGCAGTCTCTCATTGTAGGGTCTGCCCTGTTGTCTCTAGATCATGTGGGTGGCCCTCCGCTGGACCCTCTCAATGTTGTCCACATCCCTCCTGAAGTGTGGTGCCCAGAACTGGACACAGTACTCCAGCTGTGGCCTGACCAGCGTCGCATAGAGGGGGAGGATCACCTCCTTGCCTCTACTTGAGATGCATCTGTGGATGCACAACAAGGTCCGGTTAGCCCTGCCAACCGTTACCTCGCATGGTCGGCCCATGTTCGTCTTGGAGTCAATAATGTGATACATTTCATATGCAATACTTGAAAGTGTTACTCAAATTCAGGTTTTTGATGTCAGTTACCCACATCAATAGTGTAGCAGGTTAGGGGTTAGCTCAGGACGGAGCTGTTTTCCTGGGCACTCTTGCCTCACAGTAAAGACCAGGAACATAAGCGGTTAAATCAGCAAACAAATATAAACATAATCATAGATTTCATAGATTTCATAGACTTTAGGGCTGGAAGGGACCTCAGAAGATCATCGAGTCCAGCCCCCCGCCCCAGGGGCAGGAAGTCAGCTGGGGTCATAGGATCCCAGCAAGATAAGTTAACTCATGCTCTAGGGTCTTTTCTCAAACCCTGGAAAGGTGACTGCAGTTCCATGCTGCTTCCTCAGCCCTGCCTCTTCCTTCTCCCTTTCTGGAGCAAGTGTCCTATCTTGGTGCTGCTACTTGGAGCCCGAGTCTTTTCCCAGACCCTGGTAAAGTCCCTGACCCAGTGTTGCAACCACTAGCAATACAACCTTTTCCCTCAGCTCCATTTTCTGGGAGCTTTTTAACTTCCTTTGTGCCAGCTAATTATCCCCATCAGCTGGAATAGCCCTTCTAAGCAAGCCTGCAATCACCTTTGCTGTGGGTGGCTGTGCTACAGCCTCTGAGGCGTGCAGCCTGCTACAAGTGGCTATTTCATATTGCTACTGGAAAAATGAGAGAGAGTATTAATTCCTACAATGTAGGCCACTCCACCTCTGTGCAGATACAAGTCTTCTGTGACTTAACTAACTCACTGGGTAGGTTTCATAGGAACAGGACTGAAAGGGAATGTCTGGGTCATCAAGTCCAGCCTGTGATCTCAGGCAATCATGTAACAGGTGTTAAATCCACAAGCTTCACAGGAACATCTGCTGCCTTGCCCCACTTACCATAAAACACAAAACCATCTTGTAATCTCCTGTAAGAAATGGCCAGCTTCAGCACAAGAAAGCAAAAGTCACAGAAACTACAGTGTGACAAGGAAGAGAGCATGAGAGACCACAAATATGCTGCCAATGCCTTGGCTCCAGCTATAGCATGGAGTCTGTTAGGTGATATAAGCTCTGATAATTCTTGGAAGTGAACTACACCTAATGGTAAAGGCCAAAACCCCAAGGCTGTGTCCATAAGAGCACGGCTGTGCAGAATGTGCCACCGCAGATGTGTCTGCGGCACCACATACCACACTTTCCATGGTTCTTCATGCTGCAAGAAAGCAGCGTGAAGGGTTTTTTGATCCCCGGATATTCAGAGGTCAAAAAACCTGCAGAAAAAAAGTAGAGCAGTGCATACAGTGGCAGCATGCACTGCCCAAAGCTGGAGCCTGGCCAGCTACAGCCGCTCTCCAACTGCTAGCCAGGCTCTGCGCAGCAGGATTACTATTGCTGCAGCCCCAAGAGGCCCCTAGCTAAGGCTGCTGGGACCAGTACAGTGCTGGCCCCAGCCTCCTATACCCCACCCAAGGTAACCTGCAGCCCATCAGAGCATGTGTGCCACACACAGTCCCCAGGGAACCAAACATCCATGCATGTCTGGATGCTGCCCAAGAGTCCTTGTCAGCCTGCCATGGAAGCAAAAGATATTTCACCTTCCTGACTTCAAATCTGGCAGTAGAGACCTCTTACTGCTTCCAGATTTTGTTCCCCTGGCCTATTCCTAGACTCAAACCACTTGTCTTAGTATTTCCTTGGGGTATGGGATATTGTTTCCCAGCTATCCTTGGTTTCTAAATCAATATTTGAGACTTTTCAGTCTTATCAGTCACTTTACAAATGCTTGCTAAATTTCAGCTACTGTGTCGGCACCTTGGCTTCTAGAGTGACTCCTCCAGGGACATCATGGCAGACAAACAAGGAACACAAAGTTTGGAATGGAATTTTTTTTAACCTAAATGACTTGTTTTCTTCAAAACACTTGAGAAATTTGAAAACAACAGAATGTCTGGGGTCCAGCTTCACTTAGGATGATCTGGCCTGTTCTGCAGTCCAAGGTTTTCAGAATACCATATACACATAGTGCCTCCTGCAAGTACTCTTCTGGGTAGCAGTAGTTCTCCCCTTGCACAGACCAGCACCCTGCTAAGTAGTGTCTGTCCTCTTGCTGTTTACTTCTCCAGGATAGTTTCATAGTTTCTAGGGTCAGAAGGGACCTGAGCAGATCATCTAGTCCGACCCCCGAAAGAATACTGGGGTCAAATGACCCCAGCAAGATGTTCATCTAACCTCCTCTTAAACACCCCCAGGGTAGGAGCCAGCACCACCTCTCTTGGAAGCTGGTTCCAGACCCTAGCCACCCTGACTGTAAAGTAGCGCCTCCTGATATCTAACCTAAACCTACCCTCTGCCAGCTTGTGACCATTATTCCTGGTCACTCCTGGCAGTGCTCGGGGAACAGTGACTCCCCCAATGCCTGCTGATCCCCCCTGACTAGTTTATAACAGGCCACAAGATCCCCCCTCAGCCTTCTCTTTTGGAGGCTGAACAGGTTCAGATCCTGCAGCCTGTCTGCATAGGGCCTGCCCTGTTGTCCCCTGATCATACGAGTGGCCCTCTGGACCCTCTCCATGCTGTCGACATCCCTCTTGAAGTGTGGCGCCCAGAACTGGATGCAGTACTCCAACTGCGGCCTGACCAGTGCCGCATAGAGGGGGAGGATCACCACCTTGGACCTGCTCAAGATGCATCTGTAGGTGCATGACAAGGTGCGGTTGGCCTTCCTTACTGCCTCTCCACACTGCCAGCCCATGTTCACCTTGGAGTCAATGATGACCCCCAGATCCCTTTCCACCTCCGTGCTGATAAGAGGGGAGTTCCCCAACCTGTAGGTATGGTACCGGTTGTTCCTCCCAAGGTGCATCACCTTGCACTTGTCTGTGTTGAAATCCATCCTATTCTCGTCCGCCCACCCTTGTAACCTGTCTAGGTCTGATTGTAGCCTGTTGCATCCTTCCAGTGTGCCCACGTCCCCCCATATCTTAGTGTCATCAGCAAATTTGAACAGGGTGCTTTTTACCCCCTCATCCAAATCACTGATGAAGATGTTGAACAGTGCGGGCCCGAGGACCGAGCCCTGTGGAACGTCACTGCCCACGTCCTTCCAGGTTGAGAAGGACTCATCCACTACCACCCTCTGGGTGCGGCCCTCCAGCCAGTTGGCAACCCAGTTGACTGTGTGGGCATCGACACCACAGTCCCCCAGTTTCTTAATGAGAACGGGGTGAGAGACAGTGTCAAAAGCCTTCCGGAAGTCCAGGAAGATTTTATCCACTGCTACCCCTGCGTCTAATGATCTGGTGATCTGATCGTAAAAGGCCACCAGGTTGGTCTGACAGGACCTGCCACTGATGAACCCATGTTGGTTGCCCTTAAGCATGCAGTCTCCTGCTGGCCCCTCCTGGATGTGTGCCAGCATAATTTTTTCGAACAGCTTGCCTAGGATCGAGGTGAGACTAACCGGCCTATAGTTTCCCGGGTCCTCCTTCCTGCCTTTTTTGAAGATGGGGACCACGTTGGCCCTCTTCCAGTCCTCTGGTACCTCACCAGAGCACCACAAGTGCTCATAAAGTTGTGCCAGGGGACTTGCAATGACCTCGGCCAGTTCCTTTAGAACTCTAGAGTGGAGATCTTCCGGGCCGGCTGACTTGAATACGTCCAACCCCTCCAGAAGCTCCCTAACTAAATCCTCGCTAACCCGTGACCCAGGTGTGCCTCCCCCAGGGCCCAAGGGGAGCCCAGCAGGGAGGTGGCTGTTCTGGTCCCTACTTAGGAAGACGGAGGCAAAGAAATCATTAAACATGTTAGCTTTGTCGTCTGGTGTGATGACCAAGTTTCCCAACGCGTCCTGCAAGGGTCCCACATTACCCAGGACCTTCTTTTTACCCCCTACATATTTAAAAAAAGACTTCTTATTGTCCTTAATCTGGGAAGCTAGTCCCAGTTCCATCTCTACCTTGGCCTTCCTAACTGCCCCCCTACATGCCCTTTGGGCAGGGGGCTGGACTCGATGATCTCCCGAGGTCCCTTCCAGCCCTAATGTCTATGAAATCCCCGAGCAACTACAGAATAGTCCTCCCTGGTGATGACCCCTTCTTTCCACTGGGTATAAGCCTCCTTTTTATTAAGGAGACATTCCCGGATTCTTTTGGTGAGCCACAGAGGCTTGTGTGCTCTCCTGCTCCCTTTGATCCTCGTTGGGATTACCCTCCTTTGGGCTTGGAGGATCGTCTCCTTAAGGAGCGACCACTCTCCTTAAGGAGCGACCACTCTCCTTGGACACCTGGCTCCCCTCCCTCCCGGGACCTCAGCGCTTCTCCAACTATCCTCCTTAGCTTGTTGAAGTCTGCCCTCCTAAAATCTAGGGCCACTGCCTTACTGCATGCCTTTGCCACCTTGCGCTGGATGGTGAATTCCAGCAGGCGATGATTGCTGTCGCCCAGGTGGTCGAGCACCCACAGCCCCCTCACCAGGTCATCACCCGTGCCCAGCACTAGGTCCAACAAGGCGTCCCCCGTGGTGGGGCTGTGCACCTCCTGGGTTAGATGGAGGTCCTGCACTCTGGCCAAGAACCTACGTGAGCGTTCAGACCTGGCTGACTGCTCTTCCCAGCAGATGTCTGGGAAATTCAGGTCCCCCATGACTACCACATCCTTAGCCTTCACTACCTCTGTGAGCTGACCCAAGAATTCTTGGTCAAGCTCTTCTCCCTGGTTGGGTGGTCTGTAGTAGACTCCCACCGTTAAGTCCCTTTCCCCTCGACTGCCTTGTACTCTAACCCAAAGCACTTCAGAGTGCCCCTCCCCTGGCTCCTTGCTAATTAACGAGGATGTGTATTCCTCCTTAATATAGAGCGCCACGCCCCCACCCCTCTTTCCTATTCTGTCCCTCCTGTATAGCCTATAGCCCTTGACATTCACCGCCCAGTCATGAGTTTCGTCCCACCACTTTTCTGTAATCCCCACTATGTCCGGGCTGGTGTCAGCCAGCAGGAGGGTGAGTTCCTCCTGCTTGTTGCCCATACTATGAGTGTTTGTGTAGAGGCATTTGAGGCCTCCTGTGGATGTGTGTACTGACCCCTTAGTCCCAACGTTACCCTGGCCCCTCTCTCTTACCTGTTTGATTGCTTCGCTCGTTGGTCTGGGCTGGGCTGTAGTTGTAGGTGCTGTTTGGTCTGGTAGTCTGATATTTCCTCCGCCCTCATCTTCCCCTTCCCCCGACAAGCCTAGTTTAAAGCCCACCGGAGGAGGTCCACCAACCTAGAAGAGAACACACGCTTATCTTTAGGGGAAAGGTGGAGCCCGTCCCATCCCAGCATGTCTCTCGTCGTGATGTGCCGGTCATGGCTGAGGAAGCCAAAGCCCTCCTTGAAGCACCATTCCTGTAGCCGCCAGTTGGTCTCCGTGATGCACATTTCATGCCGTCTGCCTCGTCCACTCACTGGCAGGATAGAAGAGAAAACCACCTGTGTGCCCATCTCCTTCAGCACATACCCCAGAGCGTGGTAGTCCTCCATCAGGCCATCAGGGCTCCTCCTGGCCGCATCGTTAGTACCCACATGGACTAGGACCATAGGGTAAATAATTGGTGGGCTGGATTACGGTCTGGAGCATCCCTTTCATGTCCTGAATCCTCGCTCCAGGTAGGCAGTATACCTCGCGTGCCGAGGGATCCCGGCGACAGATAGGGCCCTCCGTACCTCTCAGGATGGAGTCACCAATCCCACAGGGGGAGTCCTTATGTAGAAAACATACTGTTCCATGATGAGGGCTCAGTAGCCACAAGCTCTGGTTTGCAATCTTGATGGCTTCACAGTGAAAATCCTTCAAGGTAGCTAACCATGTTTCTGGGCAGGGCTGCTGCTTGTAATGGAAACATTCAATACATTGTCTTTGACCAAATCTAGTGCTTCAACCCAAGTTCAGCACATAATCTAAAATGCAGTTTATAACTTGATATATAAGTTCCCACTTTGTCACATGAATATATTTCTGACTCTGTGAAACTCAGGCTGTTGGAAATAGAAGTGTATGTAGTCTTCATTTCAATTTACTTTGTCAGACACATTTGAAGTAGTATGGGCAGCTTTGAACCACTTGGAGCAGCTAATTAGAATGATCCTTCTTCATCTCTCCATGAAGCCAGCAGTAGAAAGAAAACAATAAATAATGTCAACTGTCCCTGCAGTGCCGTCTCAGACTTTCATGACTTGGCCCTGCACTGATGCTGAATTGGATGCAAAATGTTGTGATGAAGCAACATCAAAAACCATCAGCATAATATTGCTTTGTAATTACTTAGTGGCTCTTTGTAAATACCACTGAATGGCAGAAAGGTTCTCCTCTTCAGCATGGAGGGCCGGATCCTCAGGATTGCCACAGGAGACCTAGAACAACTAAGAGAACATGAAGGACATTTCATGAACTCCTGATCTTCTGTCCACTGGATAACCATCTGCTTTTGGAATAGTGCAAAACAGCTTCACCAAATCAAATCATTTGGTCTGTTATTGTGATATAATAATATGACTTCATAAGGCATTTGATCTCAAAGCAATAGTTAGCAACATGAAAGCTTCCATTTCTTTATAAACCAGACACAGTATCTTTGTAAAATCAGTTTTCTACTTCTGGTACAACAGCTAAATGGAACATAACCAAACCTTCAATGTTTCTGAAAGATGAATGAATTATAAAACTTCACTCTAAGGTTCTCAGTTCTGAGACTCCCAGCTATTTTAAGAAAATATTGAAATGTTCCTTTCTTTTTTTTCTTTTCACTCCACTTAGTTTTAATAGATAAAGAACTACACTGGATTTCAGAGAAGTGATCCAAAAGGCAAAATATACTTTCAAGTTAAATACACAAAAATATGTAAATGTATGGGCCAGTAATAATAGGATCCAAATTATCAGCAAATTTTAAGTAAATAAATCAGTGGAACATGGACTAATTATAATATAATTCTCTAATGACACTTGGTTTTAAAGCCATCATCTTTCCTGGGTCTCATGACTACACAGTTCTATGCTATAACCTTGTCATTACCTAGCTACAAAAAGCACAAAACATTGCTTTATAAAACCTGTATTACAGGATTTTTGCTTTTTGAAGAAATAACATTTACTTATCTGTATTAATAGATTTGAGTGTATGGAAAATATCTCTACAGGTAATGAATAGCATCTTAGCTTCAATTAGGAAAACACCCATGCTTTTTCTCTCTTTCACTCTTTAAATCTTTAATTAGATTTCCACAAGCAGCTCTTCAGCTAAATACAGTTCATATTACTTCTTGGAAATACTCTCTGGGCTCTAATTATCTTCAGTCTCTAACAACTTTCAGATTCTCTCAGCACTTGCCTTAGTACAAAACTCTGTGAATAATTAAAAAGGGTTAATTATTGTAAATAGAGTTATTGGATTATGCTGTAAGTATTTATTGTTCTGTGGTTTTACTGACAAAATTATGCTATTCAAAGATAGAGTTTATGGAGCTGGCATTTGAAGAAATGTAAACATCATGCAGTTACTTGATATTCCATAGCTTTCAAACTGTTACGACTGGCTAGTTTATTTCTAGCGAACAGAACAGATCTTGCTTATCAATCTTATTAAAAATTAAAGACACTGGACCAAACCTTGAGATCCTTACTTAGGCAAAATTCTCATTGACTTCTAGATTCCGCTGAAAGTAATGAATTATTCCCAGAACTGGTCTGAAAAAGGACTTTCAATGTTGTTAACACAAGCCTACAAACACTTGGACCTGTGATTGGTGTGGGTTGTATTTTTAAGGGAGAGTTTTTGCAATGAAACATCTTCCTTGCAAAATCTTAGTAGAAGATTATAGTAGTCTCTTATCTACTCACTGCTGACCTAGCCTTGATCCACAAATGGTGTTTTGTTTTGCTACAGTTTGGAAAAAAAAGATAAAGAGGAAACTTCAGATTCCCTTTCCATCAGGTTGAATCTACACAGAGAAGCAAGGTAAGTCTTCACCTCTGCAGGTCATCCAATAAAAACTGACTGAAGCCAAAACATAGCATAGGGATCAGGAAGCCTCAGGGATTTTTACTGTTGCATTATCTGCTTTACAGATCATTGAAACTGTGATGGAAAATAGTAAATACATGAACCATGTTACATTGCAGTTTCTTCTATTCCTATGACCAATCATACTAGTATACAATATGACTGCAATGTTTCAAAAACTAAAATGCAAAGTGAAACCATATTAGTTGTTGAACATAAGCTCCATCAAAGAGCTCTTTAAAGCTGTGGTTTCATATCACAATTAGCTCCTCTCACAGTCATATTATAAAATTTGATATATTTATCATTAAAAACACACTCTAATATAGGCAATAAGGACTTCATTCATTTTTCGAAAAAGATAGAGTGGAATTCATTTTTATTTTAAAATGGAAACTTGAAGTGTTATGAAGATGGAAAATATACACAAATCTATATTGTACTTGTAATTATATTTGTATATGTTCAATAATTAGAGCTGTGTGAAATGCTTCATTCTAACCACCAAGAACTCAAAACCAGCTTTGGTTTAAGTTGGACTTTCATTCATGAATAAGCAGTGGTTTGTTAGATCTTTTGTGTCTCTCTGAACTGTTCATCAAAGATCTTTGCATTTTCTTTTGTTTTATGTGGATATCCACATATGTCCCCAGGCTGCTAGTGCCAGTAAATTTTAAATTTGAACTGTTTGCTTGGGAGTGTAGATGAATAAATTACTTAGCATTTCTAATATAGGCACTATCCTCAGTTGGACTGTGATAAAGGTGCATGAACTTGAAAGAACAAGTAGAACAAAAAGCACACCAGTGAGTTTGGACTGTGGAGAAAAGAACTTGGTTAAACGCAGCCCTTTTCAGACTTCGGGTGCAAGCACCCCTGGCTTGTTGACACAAAATTAATGAATGCTTTGGAACCCAAGCACCTAAACTTGTGAGGAGGTATGCAGCCCCTTCCCTCACTGACTCTTACAGACTTGCAAGTGGAGACATGCTGTTACAATGACCAGTACTGCAATCTATGTTTAGAAAACCAGCGAGTGGCAGTCAACTGCTGTCTAAAAATGCATGTAACATTATTAAAATTGGGATTCAGTAGATTTGGCTTTGGTACAATTTGACCATGTTCTGTCTCATTGTTATTCATGAATTCACAGAACTTCAGAGTTGATCTGGATGATTTGGTCAAATACACATGTGTGATGCACTCGTGCTGTGAGAAACAGGCTGCAAAGAGACATTTAAAAATTGTCTCCCTGACAGTTCCCTGGGGCTGCTGCTAATCTATTAATATGTTCTGGTAACCCTTTCCAAAAGTGCTCCCTCTCCTGAATTCACCTGAGCTGATCAAACCTCCAGTGGTGTCTCTTGCATACAAATCTTCAATTAGGGTTACCATATTTCCAGTTTCAAAAAAAGAGGACACGGGGAGGGGGGGGAGGAGTGATATGCCAGTGTCCTGCCCTGCTCCTGATTCCCAAGCCACTGCCCCTGCCAGTCCTGCTGCTGCCCCGTGCTCCTAACCCACAGTACCCTGCCCCCCAGGCTATGCTGGTGCCCCCACTCCCAACCTGCAGTCCCCCTCCACCTCCATCCTTGCTGGTGCCCCTCACTCCCAACCCACAGTCTCCTGGCACTGCCTGTGCCCTGCACTCCCAACCCACAGTCTCCCGCCCCACCCTGGTACCCCTCACTCACAAACTATAGCCCCCTCAGCCTTGCTGGTGCCCCTCACTTCTGACCCGCAGTCCCCTGCTCCTCCCAGCCCTGCAGCTTTTCCCAGCTGCCCCATGCCTGCAAGCAAGAGCAAGGCCACACAACTCCCTGCTGCCCCCAAAGAACTCCCCCGCCCCTTTCCCCTGCTGCTTTCCCCTACTGGAAGGGCAGGTGCCTCCCCCACCTTCCCTGCCCTGCTGCAGCCCCGGTGTCCAGATAGCTTTCCTCAGTGCCAGCAGGCACCTGCCCCACTCACACACCTATCCCTTCCAGATCCACCCCTCCTCCCCCCGACAGTCCCAAGCCCTGGTGCTCCAACCCCTACTGCCCATAGACTTGCCTGCATCCAGCTGCCAGGACTGCCCCCACCATCCTGCTTGGCTGCATGCCAGCCGTGTGCGCACACGCAGAAGCACGTGGTGCCCCCTGCCTCTGATCACCCTCCTCCTGCCTCCCCAACGCCCCCCAGCCCCAAGCAGCTCATTGCTCAGGCAAGCTGGGAAGTGCCAGGAAAAACTTTGATGCTGAGCAGAGCAAAATCCCAGACATTTCCTAATATTTTAAAAAACTGCCTGGACGGAGATGGGAGGACCGAAAAAGAGGACATGCCTGGGAAAACCCAGACATATGGTAACACTAGCTTAAATTATAAGATCACAGGCTAAACCACATGGCTGAAAGTTCTAATTGCTATATGCTCACTCTTGGTATCTTTTGACTATTCCTGATTACCAGCTAGCTGCTTGGTTTTGGAATAGCTTACCAAGGCCCTCCTTCACCTTTGCTGGTTTTACTATTCAGTAGGTGCATCTACATAAGACACTTACTGGGTGGTAGCCTAATAACACTACGCAGTAAGTAGCATGCCATTCAAAATGCCTGCTAATAACCTACTGCGCGGTCTTATTAGGTTACTGTGCACAAAGTGTCACCAAAAACACATGTGCCAGTGCTACTGTGCAGTAAATGTAGTTATTGTGCATTTAGTTAGTACCATAGGCTACAGAACAGGGTGGGCCACCTGGGCCATGGCCCAACCAACTTTTAGCATGTTAATTTATATAACCCACAAATGTGCAGTTGTCATTCCCGTTAAAACTGTATAGCTATTTTTTAACTGCACAGCTAGCTAAATTAACGTGCTAAAAGTTGGTTGGACCATGGCCCAGGTGGGCCACTCTGTTTCGCAACCTATGTTTAGTACTTCATTAAGCAAGTACTAAACGAAATGCACAGTAACTACAGCTCATTAATGAATTTGTAGATGCACCCAATTAATACTACTTAAGTAGCTCTGGTTATTATTTCTATGGCAGAATAGATGAATATGTCACTCTACAAACACTTCAAATACAGTGGGTGTTCCCTATTATGCTGGTTTAACAAATCTGGAATTCAGCCCACAGCTTCACTCCAAAAGTGTTTACACTCATTTTGCACATTCATGCTGGAAGCTGTGCCAGGCTAGTTAATTTCCCTTTCACCTCACACTTCCCACATTTTTTTCACATATCAGACATTTTCCCACATTTTTAAGGTTAAGTACAAGAACATTATTTTGATATCTTCTTTTAATTATATGGTTCTCTGTTAGTAATCATCTTATAGATCATAAGTTAATAATTATATTCAATATTTGATGTTAAATATTGCATTAAAAGATGGCATTGGATTTTACAACATTTCTTCTGCCATGCATCTTACTCTAAATAGCACAACTTGAACATATTGTGTAAAACAAATGGCACATCACAATTTTTCACTTCAAAGTGCTCCAGTGATCCTTGGATAACAGTTTGAATCTGCTGAAGTCCTTCAGTTAACTTTTGTGTTTCAAATTTCAGCGACAGTTATTCTATGTAAAATCATAGGCAAAATGGAGTTTTAAAAAACCTCACAGATGAGTTTGAAGGCATGAGTTTTACAGTTACAGGAAGAAGGCAAGCCTGTAAGATAAATTCTGTTCCCAGTGACACCAGGCACAAACTTGGACTAACTCTACAGAAGTCCTTCTAGCTTCAGTGGAATGACTCCAAACTTATATCTAGGTAACAGAGCAGAATTTGGCCCTGAAAATTATTTACAGCTATGAGCAATTGCAAGCACACTGTACAAAGTACTCACAAACTCACAACTTTAATCTAGTATGTACTGTAAATCTAAACTCTGTAATTTATGCATAATACAATCCCAAAGGCTGTAAATGTGGGGCCCAGAATCAAATAGCCTCAGATGTGAACCTCTCTCAAAAATAACTTTGAAATGAGATATGAGCTCCTACTAAATCCTAGACCCTTCCCCAAAACACTGGATTTGGGGTAATTTCTGGTTCTAGATTTTAATCCTCATTCAATCTTACTGACAAGGCACACATCTATTTAAAGGTAATAGGTCAGCTGAACACTGGCTCTCACCTAAAGAATAGCATATTTTTTGCAGATGGAAAAAAAAGTTGAAAAAAAAATTAAACAAAATAGTCCAAGATTTGCTACCTCTCTATCTTGCAAGATAATTTTCCACAAACTGCATGCATTACTTGCATCCACAAAAGTCGTGTGCATGTTTATTGTACAGACATGAACTTGTATCCATGCATTACTGTAGTCGCAAGTCCCAGAGGTATCTGCATACTTCTGCTTTGCAAACATCATTACTCTGGGCATGACTGGGAGTTTATACAGGCACAACAGGTGCACACAGGAATTCTGTGGGTGCATTTACTATTGGAAACCCTGGTTCATGATGAGGTAGCCCCATAAAACCTAAGAATTTATTTTAGCAGGCTCAGCACGTATTACTCTCCACTGACTACTGTGCTAGTACCACAAGCCAATTCCAAGTGTGTTTATCATCATTTCATTATTTTCATAGTGTAACAGTAATGTACAAAGAATGGGTCCTTTGTACTATGTAAAAGCATTTGCTTTGGGGTGGGGAGGCCGTATCAGTCATTTGTTAATAATAAGGTCAGACCCCTTCCATCCCTATGGTCTGATGCTGCAGCTCAGTTTGATCAGTGTGAGGAAATAGAGCCCCAGGAGTTACTGTTTTCCCCTAGCAGACAGAGAGGAGTTTAGGGTCCTCTCCACACCCCCTAATCACAACAGTCATTTCTATCTCTCCTCCTGAGAGCTGCATACTTCACATTTTCCCTGTACAAATAACTGCCCAGGCCCTTCTTTCAAAGAGCCTTTATTAAACCACCAACTATTTGCTGTCGAGACATTTAGGATGAAATCATCGTGTTAAACAAATAAACGCAGCTTCATACAGATCTCTGCTCTGGGAGCAGAGTAAGAAAATAATTTCTGTCTGCTCTCCACAAAAGCGGCTGGAAAGGCCAAAAGAAAAATATTAGTTTTACTTCATTGTGTGAAATATCGTTTTGGAGGATCTGACGCGTTGAGCGTTTGAAGAGTTTTTGCTGGCAGGTTTCAAGGGTCCCCTGGGTTGACCCCCTGGGATTGTTTTCTTCATTAATAAACTTAGCATGATGTGTGTTAAAAGGAACATTCTGTTTGCTTTGTAAATAAGGGATGTCAAACAAGAAGCAGAAGCCTTGCAGACACTAGGTGATGTGTTCTTCAAGCAGGAAAAAAGACCTGGAAAACTTGGGAATGGTGTGGCTGCCTGAGCCAAGCTGAGGCTTTGTTGGGAAAACAATTCAGTCTCTGAGCCCAAACAAGGCAGTTTAGTTTCCTTACTGATCCCAGTGGGAAAGCCGCACACACTGCCCCAAACCAGCAGGGGATGGGCTTGGGAAGGAAAGTTCTCAAGCGTTTGTCAGTGGTACAGTGGAGGATATGTGATAGTATACCGAGATACCCATGTTTCTATTTTGAAGGCATATTTTGACAACTGTATGTGTTGCCATAAGTTTGGGATTGGGGAAAGGAGAGATTTTTAATGCTACAACTTTGAGCCTCCTGCCTTACTGCTGCTGTGGCATGACTTTGGTAGGGCTTCCATCATTATTTAAGGAAGTCATTTGTACAAGCCAGTGGTGTTCAAACTTTAGCCTGCAGAGCCATGCCATCGTGCCTGCAGGGCTCCCCACAGATCTGGAAGTGTGGTGGGGGAGGAGCAGTGACAATTAATACTGTTCTCTCACTGCCAAATTTCCAAGCCCTGAGGGCCAAATGACATAGTCCTGTGAACAGGACCACAGCCGCAAGCACAATCTGGTATAAGGTCCGATCCGGCACGGGTGGACCAGCTCCACCTGCCAGGTCAGACTCTAGCCAGGCTGGCTCCATGCACTAGATAAGGTCCCAGCCAGGCCAAATTGGACCCATTGACCAGATCCAGTGAATGAACTAACCCCACACCCCTTATCCAGCCTGTGAAGCCCAAAGGTTGTGCTCCACTGTACAAGAAAGTACTTCTCCGCCTCCTGTTTCCTTAAATCTTGGGGTTTTCCACTCTTACTCAAAGCTTAAGGGAGCAAAAGAAAACAAATCCTATCATCTAGCTGTTTTTATTTTCCATCATCTGTCTCCCTGCGTGTAGCACCACTCATCTCCCAGAGCTCCTAAACCCATGCCTCTTTCATCTATCAGCCCACTTGAAGGACCCCCCAAAGAAAGCTTTGTTCCTGTCATTTGCAGGGGGATTCTGTTATGTGTATCAGAACCACTGCAACTAGGGGAGGAAAATAAAGTCTTAAGAGTTCCAAACTTTATTTGAAAGAAGTGGAACAAGAGGGATAATATTTAAGGAAGGGGTACCTGTGTAGGCTGGGGACCATTTATTGGTATGCATGGAAAGTTGTGAATATTATTATTTGTTCCAGGAGCTGCTCTATGTTCTTCTTCTCACTTAATGGAGGGATAAACGGGAGGGGTCACCTGCAGGCAGAGTCCTATTTTTAGGGAACATTATGCTATGTCCATTCCATTGCCTTTGCCCTCAGCGTGGCATCTCCACTTCTTCAGCATTTGCTTCTAAAATGCACCATCTTTTCTCAGGGGTGTAAGTTGTAGCTGTGTTAGTCTAAGGACATAGGCAGACAAGGTTCTTTGGGTAAATCTGATATATTTTGTTAGACTTACTAAATAATAATAAACAATATTTAGTTGGTCTAATAAAAGAGATCAGATTTACCCAGAGAACCAAGCTTTTGTTAAAGGAAATATTTTGTTCCAGGCACCTTGAAACCTGCTTACTTTAGGAGGAGAACAGTCTAAAATGAAAATCAAAAGATGAGGATAGAGCAATTTAGTAATGTAAATGAGGACCAAAAGGACTTTTGATCCCCAGTACTCCTTTTATTTAATTATATCTGTCAACATTCCTATTAAAAATTACCATTTCATTCTTGCCGCGGTCTGGCTTAAGAACAGATCCTTTCAAAATGCAAATCTCTCTTTTTCTTCAGCTCACTATCCTGCATAGCAACTGGTGGCTCCTATACCATTTTTCCTTGAAAGGTGTTTGACTATCTTATTTGTTAAATAAATTTTATTTGGTTGGTGTTTGCTAGGTTTATCAGCTAGTAAGAGAGGAAACTTCATTATTAGTACCAATGTCCATGGCAGCCCTTGAAGGGTAAGAGGTATATGAATAGTATATAGGTTAGCAGAGATTTCTTCCTTAGTCTAGATACTTTATTAGTCTATCCTTATAGCACATTGCTAAGTGACCACATAGCCCAGAGAACTGACACTGTGACATGGAGCCATTCATCTCCAGGTCATCTCCAGCCCAAGTCAGTAGCGACACAACATTACTGGTTATATGAAATTAGTAGATCCTAATTCTGTCCTTAATGAACAGGAGACCACTAATGCATGCACCCTTCATGGGCTCTTTAGAGAAGCCACAAAAAAAAAGAATGAGCATGAAGATGGAGATATTCTCCTGCCTTTAGGGGATCTCTTCAAACCACAGATACTTGTTCGTGATTCACTAAGAGGAAGCTTATATCATTACTATAGCATGATCTGAAGATCTACTTAAAGATCTAGTAACATCAAAACAACACCTTTCACAGGCATGAAATGGTCTGTCCTCCGTTCCATGTTTGTGATAGGTGATCTCTAAGGATTTATAACCACTGATTGAACCATTGATGGGCATCCTCCAGAATAGATACAAGAACATGTAGACAACAAATGAATACCAAAATACAGTCCATACCATGATACAGTTAGATTTCCATCACACATAGCCTTTCAAATCTCCCACTGTTTCAGACAGTGAGTGATAGACCGGTATTTATAATAGCAACTACACTGACAATCAGCGTGGAAAATACAAGAGTCTGTGTGCTGGCAACTTCTAAGGAGCAACCACGCTATCTTTGAAGGAGCTGTTCAATCTATGCTGTCTGCGTAGATCAACATCTGTATAGATCAGTGTGCCCTTAACTTTAAAATCCTAGAAATGTAGGACTGAAAGGTACCTCAGAGGTCATTCAGTCCAACCCCCTGTTCTGAGGCAGGATCAAGTATACTTAGGCCACCTTTGACAGATGTTTGTTTAATCTGTTCTTAAAAATGAAAGCAATTCTCAAACCTCCTGAAGTAACCTGCTCCAGAGTTTCATTGTACTTACAGGAAATTTGCCTGATATCCAGCCTAAATCTTTTGTGTTGAAAGTTAGACTGATTTCTTTTTGTCCTGTTCTCAGCAGACATGAATAACAGTCGATCACTGTCTTATTCATAACAACCTCTTTTACATATTTGAAGACTGTTATCATGTTCCTCCCTGCCTTAGTCTTCTCATTTCTAGACTAAACAAACCCAGTTCCTTCAACCTTTCTTCACAGGTCATGTTTTCTAAACCTCTTATCATTCATGTTGTTCTCCTTTGGACTCTCTTCAATTTGTCTACATCCTTCTTGAAGTGTGGTTCCCCAGCCTGGACATAGTGCTCCAGCTGAGGCCTCACCAGCACCAACTGGGGCAGAAAAAGTATCACATTTGTCTTGTGTGACACTCCAATTCATACATCTGTTAATGAGATTTGCCTTTTTTGCAACCGCATCCCACTGCTAACACACAGTGTGTGCTCTACTCCATCCCCTAGATCCTTTTCTGCCATATGGCTTCCTAGGTAGTTACTCTCTGTTTTGTATTTGGGTACTTGATTTCTCCCTCCTAAGTGCACTTGTTTTCCCCTTGTTTTCTTGTTGATTTTGGAGCCTTTTTACAATTTATCAAAGTAATTTAAAGTTCTTATCCTGGTTTCTGAAGTGCTTGTGACCCTACCCAAGTTGGCGACTATTGTACTCTGTATTCTACTCTCTAAGCCAGTCATGAAAATATTAAATATAACCAGGCCCAGAGCAAAGCCCTACAGGATCCCACTTCAAACACCCTCCTACTTTGACAGCAAACTATTGATAACTACTCTACAAGAGAAGCTGTTTTAAACCAGTTCTGCAGCTACCTCTCCCTGCATTCATCTAGACTTTATCTCCCAAGCTTGCTTATCAAAATGTCATGCAAGACAGCATCAAAATCCTTACTAAAGTTACTAAAGATAAATTACATATACCACTCCCTCCTGTTCCCTATGCCAACTATTTTGCCACAGAAGGAAATTGATTTAATGTAATTTACCACATTCTTTTATCACTTTATCTTTAGTTGCTTATAAATTGATTGCTTAATAATGTGTTCAGTATCTTCCCAGGTATCAAAGTCAGTCTGACTGGTCTATATTTTCTTGGGCCCCTCGTTTTTTTCTTTGCATGCCTATCTCCATTAAGTATCTGGTTGTAATTAACCTTTTCTGTGATGACTTTGGCCTTCTCTGAAGCTGAATACTTTCAAAGACTTTGGCCTTTTTGTGCATCATCTGGTTTTTGCTCTCCTTTCATGTTAAGTAATGGCCCTACACTTCCCTATATCATCCTCTTATGTCTAATGTATTTTTAGACCCTCTTATTGACTGTTATGTCCCCTGCTAATCATAACTTGTTTTACAGCAAAGCCCTTTTGATTCTATGACACATGTTTGTGCAATTCCTTTATATTCAAGAAACCTTATGAGGGAGAAGGAACAAACCATCCTGATGTGCAGGAAGAATAGCAAATATGGCAGGCGACCATCTTAGCTTATCAGAGAACTCTTCAGTGAGCTTAACACAAAAAGGAAGCTTACAAGAAGTGAAAGCCTGGACAAACAATTTGGGAGGAGTATAAGAATATTGCTCAGGCATGCAGGGATGAAGTTAGAAAGGCCAAAGCACAAGTGGAGTTGCAACTAGCAAGGGACATGAAGGGTAACAAGAAGGTTTCCTACCAGTATGTTAGCAACCAAAGGAAGGTCAGGGGAAGCGTGGGTTCCCCAGTGAATGGGGGAGGCAACCTAATGACAGACAATAAGGAAATGATTGAAGTACTCAATGCCTTTTTTACCTCAGTCTTCACAGGCAAGGTCAGCTCCCAGACTACTGGACTGTGCAGTACAGTTTGGGGAGAAGGTAAGCAGCCCTCAGTGGTGAAAGAACAGTTAGAGACTATTTAGAAAACCTGGACATGTACAAGTCCATGGGACCAGATGCAATGCATCTGAGGACGCTGAGGGTGTTGGTTGATGTGACTGCAGAGCCACTTGCCATTATCTTTGAAAACTTGTGGTGATTGGAGGAGGTCCCAGATGATTGGAAGGGCAAATATAGTGCTCATCTTTAAGAAAGGAACAAGGAGGATCCAGGGAACTACAGACTGATCAGCCTCACCTCAGTCCATGGAAAAATGATGGAGCTAATCTTCAAAGAATCCATTTCTAAGCACTAGGAGAAGAAGGGAAATGGGAACAGTCGCATGAACTCACCAAGGGCAAGTCATGTCTGACCAACCTGATTGCCTTCTATGATGAGATAACCGGTTTTGCGGATGTGGGGAAACCAGTGGACATAATATACCTTGCCTTTAGCTGTCTCCCACAGCATTCTTGCAAGCAAACTGAAGAAGTATGGGTTGGAAGAGTGGACTCTAAAGTGGATAGAAAGCTGGCTGGATTGTCAGGCTCAATAGGCAGTAATCAATAGCTCAATGTCTAGCTTGCAGGCAGTATCAAGTGGAGTGTGTCAGGAACTGGTCGTGGGGCTGGTTTCATTCAATAGCTTCATTAATGGTCTGGAAGATGGGATGGATTGTACCCTTAGCAAGTTCATGGATGATACCAAGCTGGGATGTGTAGTCCATACACTAGAGGGTAGGGCAAGGATTCAGAGTGACCTAGACAATTGAAAGATTGGGTCAAAAGAAATCTCATGAGATCCAACAAGGACAAGTTCAAAGTCCTGCACTTAGGACAGAACAATTCCATGCACCCCTACAGCCTGGGGACTGACTGACTAAGCAGCAGCTCTGCAGAAAAGGACCTGCAGGTTACAGTGGACAGTAAGAGGGATATGATTCAGGAATGTGCCCTTGTTGCCAAGAAAGCTAACAGATACTGGGCTGCATTGCCAGCAGATCGAAGGACGTAATTATTCTGCTCTATTCTCCCCTGGTGAGGCCACATCTGGAGTACTGTGTTCCGCTTTGGACCCCCCACTACAGAAAGGATGTGGACAAGTTGGAGAAAGTCCAGTGGAGAGCAACAAAAATATTTCAGGGGTTGGGCACATGACTTATAAGGAAAGGGTGAGGAAACTGGGTTTATTTAGTCTGCAGAAGAGAAGACTGAAAGGGGATTGAATGGTAGCCTTTAACTACCTGAAGTGGGGTTCCAAGGAGGATGGAGTCAGCTAGGGGTCGGCAACTCCTGGCACGTGAGCCGTGTGTGGCACGCGAGGCCATTTTGCTTAGCACACCACGGCCAGCCCCAGCTCCGGGAAGCTGCTGCCAGTGATGGAGCCCGGGCTGCTCCAAGCAGGGCTTGCAGTGTCTCAGCTGCCTGCTGGGAGCAGCCTGGGCTCCTGGCTGGCAGCAGCTCCCCGGAGCCATGGTGGCTGCAGCTGGGAGGCTTCAAACAGCTGTGCTGGGCTCCGGCACCAGCTCTGCACCCACGTGAGCAGGTGCGCTTTGGAGTGGGCGTTGGGGACAAGGCCTGAGGCAGCGCAGCCCCGGTCTCTACGAACAGCTGTGCTGGACTCATCACCTCAGTGCTGGGAGCAGGGAGAGCCCGGGGCTGCGTTGCCTCAGGCCCTGGCCCCACTGCCCACTGCGAGGCATACCTGCCGGAGCCCGACACAGCTGTTTGGAGCCTCCTGGCTGCAGTTAGCCCAGCCCTGGGGAGCTGCTGCCAGCTGGGATCCTGGGCTGCTCCCAGCAAGCAGCTGCAAACCCTGCTCGGAGCAGCCCGGGCTTCAGTAGCTACCCAGAGCCGGGGTAGCTGCTGGCAGCCACAGAGCCTGGGCTGGGGGGCAGGGGTTTTGGGTGGGGGGCAAGGGGCAGCAGGGCTAGGAGGAAGGGGCAGTAGGGCTGGGGGACAGAAGCTGTGGGTGGGGGGCAAAGGCAGCAGGGCTGGAGGGCAGGGGCTTTGGGTGGGGGTAAGGGGCATAAACAGGGCCTCTTGCCCTCATTTTGTTTTTCTGCCATGCCGACACTCCGGGACCTTCCAAGGGAGGCATTATGGTGTTTTTCGGCACCCGGACCAAAAAATGTTGCTTACCCCAAGCTAGACTGTTCTCAGTGATGACAGGTGAGCAATGATCTCAAGTTGCAAAAAGAGAGGTTTAGGTTGGATATTAGGAAAAACTTTTTCACTAGGAGGGTAGTGAAGCACTAGAAAGGGTCACCTAGAGAGGTGGTGGAATGTTAATCCTTGGAGGTTTTTAAGGCCTGGCTTGGCAAAGCTGTGGCTGGAACAATGTAGCTGGGGCTGGTCCTGCTTTGGACTAGATGACTTCCTGAGGTCCCTTCCAACCCTAAGTTTCTATGATTCATTCCAGTACCTACTTTTTGTATAATTCCTGTTTATTTCCAAGTTATTATAGAGCTCCGGGTGTAGCCATACTGGTCAGTTACTGTGCCAGACAGAGCCTGTGGGCAGGCAGACAGGGTCAGCCTGGAAACTGGCCACAAAACCTGCAGCAGGGCACACTCAGCTGGGTGGATGGGATGGGTCTGTGAGTGAGCAAGTGGGAAGCAGCGTCTGGCGGGGGGGGGGGACAAGTCCAGGGCTGGGATCACGGGGCAAGGATAGTGTGGGACTAGGCCCAGGGCAGAGCCATGATCCATTCCCCATGAAGAACCAACACCCATTGCAGGGACATGCAGGTATCTGTCCCCTAGCCCCATGCTGTCACCACCTCATGAACCCAGCCCTGGGCCCACCCACCTGTCCCACTCCCAGATGCTGCACCCCACCTGCCTGCAACCTGATCCCATCCACCCATCTGAACCTGCCCTGCCTATGGGGGTCCCAGGCTGGCCTCCATGGAGATCCTACCCACCTGCCTGCTCTGTCAGGTGTGCCCAGCAGTGGGGGTGTGGATACGATCAATTGGCAGCTCCCCACCACCATTCACTCCTCAACCTCCAGCTGCACTGGGCAATCCAAACAACCATGATGGGGGCTGAGGCTGGGTCAGCACCCATCCCCCCCCAGGCCTCAATGGCTCACCCAAACTCCTTAAGTGGCCCTCCAGCCCAAATAATTGCCCACCCCTGATATATGGGCAACCTGTTTTCTCAGAAGGAAGAGAGGAACACAGACACTTTGTTGTAGTTCTGTCCTTTCTGGCTTACTGGCCCTTTTGGTTAAACAACCTCTTCTCTCCAAAGATGGGTAACAATTAGGGCTGTGCAAGGCTTTGGACCATGCTTCAGATCTGGAGAAGCTACGGACGCTTCAGCATCCAAAGCAGCATGACTGGATCGAACCACTGGCTTTGTTAGGCTTTCTGAAGCAGTTCGGAGCTTCTGAAGCGCTTCAGAAAAGCTTCAGAGCCGCTTTGGAGATCCGGCCATAGGATATAATGAGGAAACAATGAAATAGCTGTAACTTTGTTAGTTTTTGTCCGTTTTGAATTAAACTTACATGATTTGTAGCCTCTGCTGAGAGCATGAAGCCTGCCAAGTTTCAAGAAGATCAGTGCAGGGGTTTGGGGGGGAACTGCACCCCAAATTCTTGAAAGCAAACCTCATATCATGTCTATGTGTTACAAAATGGGGGGGGGTGAAAACTGCAGGGGTGGTGGACCCTGGTAAGGCCTCAAAGCCTGCCAAGTTTTAAGTTGAAAGATATGGGGGCTTGGGGGGAACTACACCTCAAGCTGCTGACAGGCAAAACTCATGACACAGATGACCCTGTGTGTGTTAAGCCGCAGCAGGGTGAAAGCTGCAGGGATGGTAGCCCCTGCTGCAGCCACAAAGCCTGCCAGCTGTCAAGGAGTGTGCCTGCTACTGAAGGTGCCTGCTACTGAAAACCAGCTGTATGGGCTCAGGTGTTGGTTGCTAGGGGCAACCAGGAAGAGCTAAGGGCCGGCACCTAGTGGGTCCGCTGACCGGAAGAGGCAGGGCTGACCACCATAAAACACAGACAGGAGGCTGTGGATGCTCTCCCTCTCTCCCTCCCTCTCCCAACTGGCAGCTGGACCGAAGGGGCTGTTAGGCTGAGGAAAAGAGCTTGGCCCTGAAAGGGGAAAAAGAGAAAGGCCTGGAGGTACAAATCACTAGTTTCGGGTGCGACATGGTGTGTGTTTTAGAGAATGCTTGGCTTAGAGAATGTTTAGCCAGAGGGCTTAGATTTTGAGTTATAGCTGATTGGCTCACGTTATTGCTTTTGTAGTTTTATAACATCGGAGGACCGGGTGAGGCTATTAGGGGTTGGAGGAGGCCTCATAGGAGCTCCATGGTAGCGTGGAGACCCAGTGGCAGAGAGGGCGCAGCGTTTAGGGGTGTATCAACCCTGGCCCCAGTGTGGGCAGGATCACGAGGCTTGGCCCCAGTGCGGGCCACAAGTGTGAGAGGAGCCCCAGCGTGGGCCATGAGTGTGAGAGGAGCCCCAGGGTGAGCACGGAGAAGGCCCCAGTCCAGGCGACAACTGCGAGACAAGCCCAGAGAGCGTCAGCGAGGGTGCGGGCAAGTGAGACAAGCCCAGAGTGTGTCAGCGAGGGTGCAGGCAAGTGAGACAAGCCCAGAGAGCATCGGCAAGGGCGCAGGCAAGTGAGACAAGCCCAGAGAGCATCGGCAAGGGCGCAGGCAAGTGAGACAAGCCCAGAGAGCGTCTGTGAGGGTGCAGGCAAGTGAGACAAGCCCAGAGAGCGTCTGTGAGGGCACAGGCAAGTGAGACAAGCCCAGAGTGTCCGTGAGGGCACGGGCAAGGGATTGGCCATACAACATCCAGTACATCTGCGAGGCTTGGGGTGTGGTACAGAGGCATTAGTGCACTGAGTCACCTAAGGCAGGGCACAGACTGGGACGCCTCAGGGTACCATGTCAAAGAAGATAAAAAGGCAGCCTCCCTTAAACACTAATAACACCAAAGATGTGGCGGGCGAGATGGTGAGGGTGCATTGGCACCAACTTGGCACGGTAGGGGGCGCTAGGGGAGTTCACGGCACCCCTAGGTCCCACCCTGTCACAAGGAGATAGGTGCAGGGCTTCTGGGTTCTGGGGCCCTGCACTTTTAGCTGCTGATAGGCAAAACTTGTGACATGGGTGCTTGTGCAACTGACTGTCTCTGTCTTGGGCCAACAGCTGGCAGGCTTCATGGCCTAAGCAGGGGCCACCATCCTTGCAGCCTTCACCCTGCTGCTCCTTAACACACACAGTGTCACCCATGCCATGAGTTTTGCTTGTCCGCAGCTTGAGGTGCAGTTCCCCACAAACCCCTGCACCTTTCAACTTGAAACTTGGCAAGCTTTGATGCCTCAGCAAGGGCCACCGCCCCTCCAGTTTTCATCCCACTGTGGTGTAACACAAATGTGGCATGCGTTTTGCTTTCAAGAATTTCAGGTACAGTTCCCCCCGAATCCCTGCACCGATCTTCTTGAAACCTGGCAGGCTTCATGCTCTCAGCAGAGGCTACCACCCCTACAAGTTTCGTCCAAATAAGACAAAAACCAACAAAGTTATAGATATTTAATTGATTCCCTATTATACCCTATGGCCAGATCTCTGAGGTGTTTCCAAAGCTTCGGAGCCACTTCGGCCAGATCGAAGTGGAAACCCAGTCCAGAGCTCCAGACTGGATCCCTGGCATCTGAAGCTGGACTGAATAGCTGCCTACTTGCACAGGCCTAATAACTGTTATCTCATTTTGAAAGTATGATACTGATGTACATATTAGTGAAAGGACCTGCACCAGATGACAATGAATAAGTAGCCAGTTTGGAGGTGGGAGGAGCATTATCTCCCAGTTACCCATTCTAGCCACCATTTCAAACTGCCCACCATCTGATGGAACCTCAAAACACCCTTGCAAATTAAGAGAATATGACTACGTTAAGGAAACTGTAGGATTGCTAAGCCAAATAACCAGTTCCTGGTCTGCCTGCACACTTCAGAGTTGTGTAGAGATACTCAAAATCAGTCTAAACAGCTACATTTAGCCTGATGAAGAGCCCAGAACATCATGCTACAGTGGCCGTAATGCCTCTGGTACATGAACTAGCCTGGTTAGACTTCAAGTTTTCTTACATGTTATTATAGCATATGCTAGAGACATACCTTCAATGGCAGAACTCTGGATAAAGTGTACCAATCTCAAGCTATCTCTTCTCACTTTAAGTGTAACTAGACTATGCTTACTCACAGTAATTTTTCCTTTAAAATTGTTATCTATTTTTTTAAAATTGCTCCGTTTGCAATATGTAAGCTATGTGGTTTTTCTCCTGCTCTGAGGGAGTGTAATTTACAATCATCACTTGGTTCATAAGCTGATTCCATGACCTCGAAGAAGTCTGGTCTCTTCCTTTAGTCATATAAAAAAGACATATTTAGACAAAATTTGAATTTCAGAACCTTCCACTTCAAAGGCCTCCACAAGAGATATTTTGCTGTACTTTTCAATTTTTAATAGTGAACTCTTTCCATTGATGAGTTTTTGGCATGGCCCATTTTGAAACCTTGGTATTTGAAGCAGCTTTCTTATATTTTCTTAAATTACATCCTCTTGAAGGTCCATAAAATCCTGAAGTTATTATAAATAAATAAACAGAGTTTCTCTTCATGATGTAAACCAGCTTTGAATGAAGTCATTGAGTGGAAGTTTGACTTGGATGGCTTCTGAGAAGCTGCTTAGACCCAGGGCAGAGTTCTGCTTTTCCTCGCTGTGCTGGAGGGATCAGTGAGCAAGTCAGCTGTTGCAAGTCAGCTGAGAAGTACAAACCCCTGTTGCTTAATGTCTTGTTTTAATTCCTGGGGGAAAACAAATATTGGAATGTCCTTTCTCTTCATTCGCTTTTCTTCTGCATGGGTCAACTGGGCCCTCCTGAATGACTTGTGCAGTTGAGACCTTATAGAAGAGAGCAGTTCAGTAACTTGTCTTTCCCCTCTCCCCTGTGTTGGATATCATTCCATTCAACAACCTGGGGGGCCTAATTCATCCATGATGGCAGGGGAATTTGCACTAGTATTTAATGACCTATGATCCTTTGAATAGGGCCATAGCTTTCTTGATACTAGCATGACCAATACCATGTAAATTGTAAGTTTGGGCTCCAAGAGTTTAATCTCATGAAATAAATGTACAGTAAATCCTGCTAAATTTTAGTGACTCTTTACTTGATTTTCTTTCCCCTTACATTGGTGTCAAAATGCTGTGTTTTCCTTGACTTCTACAGAAAATTATTCCTGATTTATATTAATTTAATCAAGAGGAAAATCAGACCACATTTTTGGAACTTATTGCCACAAGATGTCATAGAGGACAATAATGTAACCAGGTTTAAAAGATGATTAAACAAATTAATTCAGCCTAAGTCCATCAGTGGGTATTAAACATGATAATTAGAGATACAAGTTCCAAATTAGGATTTCCTAGGCTTCTAATTTTGGGAATCTATAAGAGAAAAGGGCAGGAAACAGATCACTCTGGACAGGACTTGCATAAATATTCTTCACCTTTAACATCCACTCTGTGATACTCCAAGACACAGAACAGTGGGCAAGACAGGCCTGTGGCCTGACTTAGTATGGCAACTCTTATGTGCTTATGACTCAACTAGTCTCATTCCAGTATTCTGTTATGAAAAGCTGCTGAGTTTGGATGAAGTGTTCCTGGCTTCAGGCATTTTCCTGAATCATTTTCCTCCACAATTATTATTTTTTCACCAACACATATGGGAAGTGCATCCTTTGTTATTTAGTATTTAGGCTATAAATCCCCAAATAATGGAAGCATAGACTGGGGACTATATAGAGACACTAGATGCTTTCAAGCTGGCATCACCAGATGGGATGTACCTCAGGGTACTGAAGGAACTGGCTGAGGTAATTTTGGAGTCATTGGCTATCCTTTGAGAACTTGTGGAGGTCAAGTGAGGTCCTAGATGACTGGAAAAGGGCAAATATCTTTAAGAAGGGGAAGAAGGAGGATCTGAGGAACTACAGGTCTTCAAGGAATCCATTGTGAAGCACCTAGTGGAGAACAAAGTAATGATCAAGAACAGTCAGCATGGATTCACTAAGATCAAGTCAACACCACTTCTGTGATAGTGACAGGTTCTGTGGATGAGGGGAGAGCAATGTATGTGGCACACCTTGACTTTAGCATGTCTTTTGACACCATCTCTCCCCTACCTTGGGAGTCTTTAAGAGAAGGCTGGATAGGCATCTGGCTGGGATCATCTGACTCCAGCACTCTTTCCTGCCTAGGCAGGGGATTAGACTCTGATCTGTGGAGGTCCCTTCCGACCCTGGCATCTATGAATCTCTCACAAGATTCTCATTAACAAGCTAAGAAAATGCAGACAAAAGAAAAGTACTATATGGTGGACATGCAACTGGCTGGATCATAGTACTCAGTGATTCAGTGTCTACATGGGAGGAGGTATCAAGTGGGGTTCCCCAATGGCCTGGTATTGTTCAATATCTTCATTAATGATTTGGATGATGGGAACAAGCGCACACTTAGCAAATTTGCAGATGACATCAAGTTGAGTGGAACTATGGGCACTCCAGAGTTCAAGGCTGGGACCCAGAATAACTTATACAGACTGGAGAAATGATCCATCATCAATTATGAATCAAGATTCAAGAAGGACAAGTGCAAAATTATGCAGAATAACCACATGTGCAAATACAGACTGAGGAATGACTAGCTAGGCTGCAGTACTGCAGAAAAGGACGTGGGTGTTATGGTGCACCATAAGTTGAATATGAGCTAACAGTGTGCTCTTGTGGCAAAAAAAAGTCAACAGCATACTGGGTTTTATTAAGAGAGTGTGACTCACAAATCCAAGGAAGTGATTCTGATTCTTTTGCTGTTTTATACTGGTGAGCTCTCATCTGGAGTACTGTGTTCAGTTTTGGGCCCCATACTTCAAGAAGGACATGGACAATTTGGAAAGAGCCCAAAGCAGGGCAGCAAAAATGGTTAAGGGCCTCAGAGGCAAGACTTAGAAGAAAAAGCTGAAAGAACTAGGATTATTTAGCCTGGAAAAGAGAAGACCAAAGGGAAATATGATAACAGACTTCAAATACCTGAAGGGTGCTTATAGAGAGGATGGACATGGTCCTTTCTCTATGTCTGTAGGGGACAGAAATAGGATCAACAGCCTCATGCTGCAGCAAGGGAAATTTAGGCTGAAGATTAGGAGGAAGTTTCTGACTATGAGAGTGGTCAGGCATTGAAACAGGCTGCCCAGAGATGTTCTGAAATCTCCATCCTTGGAAGTTTTCAAGAGCAGGTTGGACAGACACTCAGATGGTATCATTTAGTCAGGAGTGAACCTACTTTGAGCAGGGGCTGGACTTTGTGAGGTCCCATCCAGACCTATGATCCTATGTATCATTTCTTTTGGTTAGTAGGTGCCTGTGAACCCAAGACCTGATCTCAGAAGGCCCTTTCTTCACCTCTAGATAAGTAATAGCGTGTTGATTCTAGTCCCTGTGTGGCTAACAATTTTTCTAAGGAGAATAACAAAAAATAGAGAGCAACCACAAAGAGAAGAATTATACACTTCTTATATTAAGCTTTGGATAAGTAATCATGTGCACTGAAATCTGAGACTTCCCAGAATTGCTAACAGTTTCACAAATACTCCTCCCTTTTCCAAATATTCAAACCATTAATAATGATTTCACAAATCACAGCAAACCAAGTATGTTGCTTTTATTAGTGAAAATAATCACAAAGCTTTTTTTTAATATTTAATTAAATCTACTGATAAACCATACAGTTTAATTCTTCTGACCAACAGAAGTCGGCACCCTACAACGTGTGGGCCAGATCTAGCCTGTGGAGTCTTCAGATCCAGCCCCAGAGCCGTGGTTTCAGTAGCACTCGGCAGCAGGGCCTCTGCCCACTCTTACCGAGGGAACACATTGCATCTTAGAAGATTATGAGTTGGGTTCTCTTGCCAGGACTTAAGACTGGGCACATGAAACATTATGGCAACATTTCAGAACTGAAGTATTTCAGTTTCAGGCATTGTTTCTTGTGGAAAAATTGAAAGTTCCCATAGAAAACTGACTCTCCACCCTTCCCTCGCCTTTCCCCAAAATACATGAAAAACATCTTTCTTTCAGAAAGCAAATAGCTTCAACAGAAAATTCCTTACCATCCCTAGTAGAGACTATGACTTATACTGAGCCTTTTTATTGCCTTGAATACCTCTGAACCAGTTAACCCCAGCTGTTTTCTCTTTCTCCACATAAGGTAGAGATTTGTTCATCTCCTGGGATGCTCAGTCAGCTGCTGGACCCTCACTTTGACAGCCAAATTCAAGTTATAGTTCCTGGTCCATAAAGCATTGTTTATGTAAGAACTAGAGAGGAAAAAAGCATCTCTGAACAAAGAAAAATAGTTATATTTATTTATATCATACTAGTTTTGAGAGGTTGCAAACAAAATTTAGAGCTAACATGCTGGATGCTGTACAGAGTAAAAAAAATAGACACTGCCTTAAGCTGTTTATAATCTAATTAAAACAAGATGCAACAATGGAGTGTAACAAGGAATCCAAAGTAATTGAAAGAGTAACAGTAATTTTACTTTTATAGAATGAAAGTGAAGATGTTCATAAACCATTTGCTTCCAGATACTGGGGCTTTGAAAAAAATACCAAATATCATGAGACTTGAGATAAGCTTGTGAGAGAGAACAAAATTGCATATTAGCTAGCATTTGTGTTATTTTTTTCTGCTTTTGCATTTAATTGAAAGCATATTTTATGTAGACCCACATTTTTAGGATTCCATGTATTCTGATTCCTTAGGCATGGAATTTGCTGCAGAATCTGTCCTGTGCCATAGAAATGTTTTCAGAATCTAAACTGTCATTTAAAAAAGTATCAAACTTTCCCATTTGTAAAGAAAACAGGAGTGGAATGTAAACCAATGACTAGATTGTCTTCCTGAATCTGTAAACACAAGTATGAGACCATAGCTCAGAGGTACAAACTGTCTTTAGTTATCTCAGTGAGAGGTTAACTCTTAATCCAAGACAAGACTGTTTATATCATAGTGTTGTCAACTATTTCCTTACTGATTGTTTCATCACAAGTGTCCAGCTAATGCGTTAACCTCACAATACCAAAATGATCTTCTAATTTCTCCAATGCTGGAAGTCTTAATTGTCTTCTTACCTACCTACCCAAACTTCAAGCTTATCTTCAGTAACTTCAGTGCTGGTTGATGATTGCATTGTTCATTTGCATATTTAACAGATTAAATAATTGTATTTAAATGAAGTTGCTGCAGATTTATTTTAAATTTTGGTAAAGGGAGCCTTTGAGCATGGTATATTCTAAGGAGACTACACAAAGATATGCATCAATCAGTGTTATGGATGATTCTTACAATAATACAAAGAAAGATGAATGTTTCTCCTGTCACAGGCTGACAGGCTAAGAAGGACCAGCATCAATCATGCTTTGGATGAACCTTTCAAGGAAAATTCAGATGCTGGAGTGGTAACTGGTGATTCAGGAACTGATACTCTTTTTGGGTTTGTCTTCACTAGAAATTTTGTTATGGCAGAATGAGAAAAGAGATGTTCAACATTTTTTGATCAGAACTTTTTTCAACTAAATTAAAAACACATTGTGCCAAATGGAAAAAGTAAAACAAATAAAGAAGAAGAGAAATGGTCAAAAGATATCAGAATATTGTTCATTCTTATGGTCAGTGAAGGAAAAGAAAAATGGGTAAGGAGGAAAGAGAAGGGAAAAGTAGGAAAACAAAAATTTAATTTTTTCACAACATATTTCACAGATTTTTTAAAAAGCCATTTTGGAATGAAAATGAATTTGAAATTGCCATATTGTTACATTTCCCTCCCCTCCACCCCCCTATTTTTTTGACCAATTCTCAATACAGCCCTAAGGAGCTATGTACTCTAACACAAACAGGACTACCTAGTCCTCTTAGAGACTATTATATTTAACATTGCATCAACAAGTCAGAAATTAAGCCCACAGATTATCTGTAATCAACTGCTATAAGTTTAATGTGATGGTTCTGGTCTATACTGACTACAGAGTTGTGTTTAAGGTTGTATTTGGACATGATCTAATTCTCTCGAGCAGTGGTTCTCAACTTTTTTTTTGTACCAGGACCCATTTGTAAACATTAATGGGCAGTCCCGACTCAGTGTCCCTCACTCCTGACCCATTGTGTGGGTCGGGGGCCCCAAGCAGCCCCTCGCCGGCTGGAACTCTGCCAGCCTGCAAGGGAAAAGCCACAGTTTCCCATGTTTTTTTTCCTTTAAAGTTTGTTGATCCATTTTTAAAGTTTGTTCATGACCCTTTCATATATTCTTGCAGCCCACTTTGGGTCACAACCCATGGGTTGAGAAACGCTGCTTGAGAGAAGGTAAAGCCTCAGAGAGAGTATCGGGCTAATAATCCAGTAAGAGACTAGGAGATCCTGTGCTGATTTAGTGATAGTGGGCGCATCTACACATGCCCCTGCAGCACCGTTATTACTGTGGCATCATTTAGTACTTCCAAAAGGTACTAAATATACAGCCTGTACTGTGCTGTGCCAGCAGCACATGGTTATTTTTAGCCACTACGTTGCCATAGCAACACTCTACAGCAATAGTGTGTTAGCACTATAGCCCCTATGAGTTTAGGGGGCGCGTTGCTACAGTGATATAGCTACAGTGTCACAGTTTGTGCTGGCCAACACTATGTCACCATACCATGTTGCTACAGCAATGTAGCGTCTCATGTAGACATACCCTCTGTCCTTCACATTTCTAAAGTGAAATCCTAACTATTTAAGGCCAATCCCTGAGTTGTAGTCCAGTTAAAATTTTATTCTGCCTACATATATTTCTCCAACAGTTTCAAACACATGTAGGGTTTATTTTTTTACTTCCTGATCTTAACTCATCTAATATTGCAGTGTTTTGTCAAAAAAAACCTACAGGCCCCCCAAACCAAACCCCAAAAAACCCAGTCACATTCCACCTCGTAACTGGTGTATACCAACAGTGATTTATGCATATGTATCATATGGTCTCCAGTGCTTATTTGCACCAGTATTTAAAAATGTATGCCCACCATAGGGAAAGGAATGATTGTATACAGCCCATTCACCTCAGTTAAGGCTTGCGGAAATGAAGCCATAGCATATATAACAATTTTGAGAGGAAGTGTAGGTAGAAATGAAAGAGATTTATTTTATGTTGCTGTCAAATTATTTTGTACTTGAGAGAGCATCCATTTAAGCAGGAAAGATTCTCTGTGCAGTTCCCTTTCAAATCAATACTTGTTTAGAGAGAATTGCAAACTGAGGTAATCCACCTGGCAAAAATATCCTGCACAAAGTCCTGCTCCTTTCAAAAGCCAGTGCAATCTAAATCTGATTGCAGGGCTGGGTTGAAGTCTAATTTTTTTCTTCATGTGTTTTTATTTCCTAAGGACAATGGTATCATTCTACTTCAGCACAAATGTAAGATGATAAAATATGACTAGAGTAATTGCCCCTTACAGGACAGTGAATCTGTAGGCCTCTTGCACCTTTTTAATTCTTTACTTTCTAGTCAAATTCCAATGACATGTTTCCCGAGTGGCTCAGTGGGATTAATACAGGCTTCCAAAGCTAGAATTAGTGGAATGCAGTTCAGCTCCCAAGTTCTTCACTAGCAGCTGGTAGAAACTATATTAAGTAAATATGAAGAAGTGTTTTGAAATCCTTATACAGACAAACCCGTGATGGAGTAAAAGGTATTTTACTTTAGTAATCAAAGATCTATCCTTAATAAGACAGGAGGATACCACTTAAAAAAAGAGTATGTGAAATTTTATTGTATGGTGGAGTGTTAGAATATTTTTTTAAAAGTAACCTCTGAACAATGTGTTCAGTGATCTCATGACCCACTGGGTAATTTATTAAATGGAATTTTCTAATTAAATTGTTTTAGGGCTTTCTATTCCTCCTACAACATTATCAGTAATGAGAGACCTATCCCTGAATCAGTGCAGGGCAGGGAATTGTTAGACCTCCATGTAAATGGGATTTCTTTGGAATAAGGATCTCTGTATAAAAGATCTCTCCAGGTTAAAACAGCATCATGAGTTTAGGACTTGCATTTAAAACTGATTAAAGGCCAAATTAAAGCATGAATGAGAAAATATAAAAGGAATATGAGGAAATGTCCTCCTTGCATCACAAATGGTCTGTGCGCTTTATAAATTATGAAGAAATAACCAGGCCCGTTACCACATACATCACACCTCGAAGCAATGCAAGGAAACCAGAACAGTCATAAAAAGTGCTGCTGCAGCTGCAAGGATTTCACAGGATTCTCCTGTGGTACAGAGACACTGTAGCAGCTACAAAGCCACCCCTTTCCTCCTTTGTACCAGCATCAGGGCAATGCTTGCATGAAAAGGTTGCTCTGAGTCCTGGCTGCTGTTCCGTCCTCATCCATAATATTATACCAATTCATACAAGTCAAAGGTTCTAGTAGTCTAACTAGGGCAAGGTGAGCGGGGCATCAGCCCCAGGCAGTGACTTAAAGGGGGTATCAGTGTGGCCCCTTTCCTCAGGAGTTCACATACACCAGAGCTGAACCTGCTGTGGCAAAGATTCCTAAGGAAAGGGGCCACAGCAGGTACAGCTCTGTGCTGCCTTTGCCAAAGGAGCCAAGCAGTCAGAGCCCTGCATTCAACAGTGTATCTGGCTGGCGGCAGGTGGAATGACACCTCCTTTGGGAGGTGTTGCCATTGGAGGCATGGCCATGTTCCCTGGGCATTGAAGGAGGGAGAACAGGGCACCAGAAGGGTCCCCCAGAGAGCCTGTGTTGTTGCCTGTTTCTCAGAAGTAGCAGTAGGAACCCAGAGTGTTGCAGGAGGTCCACATGATCCCTTCTCTCCCGCAGATGTCCCAGGCACTAAAAGTGCCCCACAGCTCTGAGAGGTTCCCTCAGGCTGCCCTTATCCACACTGGAGACTGGGGACACTCTGTATGGGATCAAGACCAAATGAAAACAAAAGGAAGCTTTATGCCATCTCTGTACTTCTCCTTCGTTGTCTTTGTATACTCTTTGGCTGTAGCTGATACAGCCTAACCACATATATATGAAATGGCTTTGTTTTCTATTCAGTAGCCTTGTTAGCTTACTTTACTGTTATGGATATTATCTGTTTTCCTTTTGGAGTCAACAGCTTTTTCATCATGTGGATGTAGTTCACTACTGGCCAGTCCAGTATCTGTCCTAGACCTAGACAATTGATCAGACAGGCACACAAAGCACACAAGGGGAGTGATACAGACAGCATCATATTATCTAGCTGCTTTTAGCTCTCCAGCCAGATGAGTAGGTACCATTCACAGCTGCATTGATTGAGGACAGCCGTCAGTGCACAATTTGAACTCACACGTCTGGAGCCACAGACAGTCACCTTAACCATTCTGCCATCATGCCACTTAACAGTGGTTGTGGCAGTGCTCACCCACTGTGCTCAAGCTGTATAATAGCAGGGGTGGTGGTCAGAGCAAGCACTGATCAGCTGGCGACCTCGGGGCTCATGGGATATATGGAGCTCACTGAATCAACTGAAAGGGGATGTGACCGTGCCACCACTCCTGCCTTGGCTGTAAGCATATTATCAATACTGGTATGTTTGTTCAATTTGGCACAACAGCTCTCCCCTAGGAACTTGATGGATGTGGTGTATGTAGAATTTATATTTGACTATAGTGGCGTCGCTGCATATCGCTATCCAAACCTGTGTACTATATAATATGGAAATGAAAATCTAATATCACTAATTTACACAAGCATAGTCCTTATTCCCATGACTAGCCATGTTGGTGTAAATAGGATTACTTGTGTAAATCAGAATTTCCATAAATGGATCCATAATCCCTTAACAAGTCGGAGCTCAACTGAAGCTACTCTACAGGATCTCAGTTCAGGACAACATTGATTAACCATGTGGGCAAATGCTATTGACTTCAGTGGGGCTTAGACATGTTTAAATTTAGGAATGTTCTTCAGTGCCCTGAATCACGAAGCTTCCTTAAAGTAGGGTTCATAGGTAGAGCTCCCTTTGGGATTGCCACACAGGGGGTTCAGAACGCAGAGAGGCTGCAGGCTTAGAAAACTGACTTACATATTTCCTTTTAAAGAATAAAAAAACCAGAAACTGAGTTATGATATAACCATTGCTTCTAAATCATTAAAAAGTATTGGAACAAAATGTGTTTCTGGTTAGTTTATGGAAGAATAAACACAATTTAATAGCTGGCAACAAACAAGAACTTTTCCCCCCATAAATGATATTTGGATTCACTCAGACCCATGTATCTTTCACTCCTGTAAAACTCCATTCCATTTTCTAATTTTTTCATCTTCTTTATTTCCTAAAACATGATTTTTTGAGCTAATGAATTAAAATGCTCTAAGGTTTGGTTTTGGCTCTGTGTGCAACCATGGTATTTTACCACCATAATTCAGTGTGAGAAGTTTATTGTCCTAACAAACACTAGCACCTATTGTATGATTATACTCACACAAGAAAAAAGGATTGCATTAAGCATCACTTTTCTACATATAGACCCAACCTGTACCTGTTGAGATTTCATTTTTCTTGACTCTACCCTTTCCAACTTCCATTTTTTTCACTACCTGTTGGTTGAATTTGGGTAGGTTACAGTTTATGGGCCAGCTCCTGAAACTGACTGGCTTTGAGGGTGCTCACCAGTATTTGTCTTCTGGTAACACCCCAAAGACCTTAGGTAGGGTCAAAATCTCCTGTGCCAGGCCCTGAACATACCTGTACGTACAGAGAACTTAGTCCCTGCCTTGAAGAACTTACCGTCTGGAAAACTGACACAGAGATATAGACAAACAACAAAGCTTAACACCTCACCACACAGTAAGCTTGTGCTCTCACTGCCCAGCTCCCCTACTCTTTGCTGCTGCTTAGTAGCAAAACCCTATTGTCCTCAATGGTCCAGGATCACTAGCAAGGTAAGAGCTGACTTGACTAGTGTGGTGCAAAAACAATTATGCTAAGTGCAATGATGCTACAGTAGCTGAATGCCTGTCAAAGACTTTTTACGCTTAAGAAAATAAGCTGTGATTCCTTCCCCCTCCACCCCGCCCCCACTAAAGCAAAATTAAAAACAAAACAAAACTATGTTTTTAATAAAAAACAAAAAACAAGCAAGCAAGCAAACAGAAAGTGCTTGTCACCTATCCCATGACGTTTCCAGGATAGGGAAAGATAACAAATCTATTAACTGAAAAAATGCCAATAAAATAAGGGTGAAAGAACCTTAACTAGTCCATCATCCTTAAACAATTCCTGACAGATGTTTTCCCAACTTGTTCTTAAAAACCTCCAATGATTGAGATTCCACAACCTCCCTAGATAACCTATTCCAACACTTAAATGTCCTTACAGTTGGAAAGTTTTCCTAATGCCTAACTTAAATCTCCCTTGCTGCAAATTAAGCCCATTCCTTCTTCTCCCATCTCCATTGGACATGGAGACAATTTATTACCTTCCACTTTAAGGCAGCCTCATACATATTTGAAGACTGTTATCATATTTCCTCTCAGTCTTTCCGTTCTAGACTAAACAAACCCAGTTTTTTCAGTCTTTCCACACTGGTCATATTTCTTGCTTTTCTGGTAATTTTGTTGCTTTCCAATCGGGGTACTTCTTTCTTGAAGCATTATGTGTGAAACGGGACATAGCACTCAGCTGACGTGTAGATAGGAAGGACTGTTTTGTGTGTCTTCAGAAACAATACTACTGTTTGTGTACATCCCAGTGTGGGCACTGGCATTTATTTATTTATTTATTTATGGTAATCATGAATGCCGTATGCCCCCGGAGGCTGGGGGGACACAGTGAGCTCCTGCAGGCGGCACTGTCAGTGGCAGCAAGCGGGGAGCTCCTGCAGGCAGCTGCAGTGCTGTTGGCAGCGGGGGGTGAGATGCCGCCAAGCAGTGGCGGCAGCAGCAGCTAGTGGCAATCGTGGACCGCCTGCAGACAGGGTGGTGGCAAGCGGTGACCTCCTGCAGGTGCCACTGGCAGTGTCAACAGTGCCTTTTCACAGGGGTTGTGCCACCATGCTCAGGGGGTGCACATGTACCTCCTACATGTCACCAGTGCTGGTAATAATGTGGCATAGTTGACTTGTGTTCAGTTTTGTGTGCCACTACTATAATCCCTAGGTCCATCTCCTGTAGAACAGTTGCCAAGGTAGTTATTCCCCATTTTCTGTCTGTGCAATTGATTATTCCAAGCTATGTGTCGTGTTTTACACTGGTCCTTTTTGAATGGCATCTTATCTATTTCAGGTAATTCTTCCAAGTTGTCATGATCATTTTTAATTCTAATTCTGTCCTCCAAAGTACTTGCAAAGCCCCCTGGCTTGGTATTGTCTTCAAATTCAATGAGCTCACTCTATTCCAAGTCAATAACACAAATATTAACTAATAATGGCCCAGACAAACCACTGTAGAACCAAACTTTGACAATCTAACACTGATACTGCCATATTTACTCAAATGCAAAAATGAAGTTTTGCCCTCATATTACATTCACATACAAGGAAGCCACATTAAATATATTGTCTATCTTTGAACTGCTGCTAAAAGCAGCATGTGCTCAGTAATGGAAACCAACTATGAAGCTGATTAAATGCAGCCAACACTGAGCATGACTATAAAACACATGGCTGACGTTGGGTGAATGTGGGTTTTTTTGCAAAAATATTTATTTCTATATATATAAATATATAACTATACCTATGCCTCTACAAACCTGTCTCATGCCTACTATGGTTCACTTAACAGTCCAAAACACACCTTTACAGTTACACCATTGTTATTCCTATTACAATGACCATATTGTGCACCCATGCACCTGTGCTCCCATCACCATCACCTTTAGCTGTCACAGTCACACAAAGGACTGCCTCAGCATTCCCATTCCAATTCTCCATCCTGATTCCCCAGTCCTTTCACTCATCACTATAATCATCGTTCTCATCATCATTGTCACTCTCACCGGCTGTCCTACTTCTGAACAGTCTGTGCCCATCTTTTCTTTTCCGTATGATGTCTGCCATCTCCTCCTTGACCTCTTCAACTGACTTTCTGTAGTATGCATACATCTGACTCAGTCCCTTTTGACATAGCCCTCAAATGAGAGGTCTACATGCCTATACATGAGCAGGTTCCTGCAGCCAGTATTGAACATGTCTATATAGCACAAGGCCCACATTGGATATATATACTTATGGTGAACCTACTACATTTGTTTTGTTTGGAAATTTTGTGTCTTGGGCAAAATCAGTTCCAGGTTCCATTACTAAGCAGAGCACATTCGAATCTGTGTGGCACCACCATTAGCAAGTATCTTACCCCCTAGACTCTTCAGCTTGGCGCTTCAGATACTCCCAAATCCATGGCAGGCATTCTATGTGCAAGCCACAAATCTGGAGGCCTTAGAGGCCTAATCTCACTTGTCCCTAGCCAAAAGGCCAAAGGAGAAAGCTACAGAGAAAACCCTAGAGCAATATTTCATCATCATAAATTGTGTAGCTAGGACACTCTCACAGGTAGGCCTGCCTGCAGTGCAATGGACAGATCTCCACTCTCAGCTACACCAAGTAATTCAAGGCCAAGAAAAAGGGGATCTCCCTTGCCAGTTCAGTAAAACCACCTGGGACAAAACCATCACCATGGTAGCTCCCCTGCCAGGTAAGTAACCTACCACAAGGATAGGTTAGTGCAGCCAATCTGAATAAGGTATATGGTAGTGCTCATTGAGCACAGTCCCCCTCAGCTGTGACTCTTTTTCAAGGCATGCATACATTTCAACTTCCTCTTCACTCCCACAGTTGAGCTGCACCTTAGTTTTCCATTTCTAATTATTCTTGCTTCTTCACCAGCCTTAAATGTCTGGCAAACACCACCAAATAGAGCCCCAAACCGTTCATCCAGAATCCCTCTCTTACCTTTTCTCTCAGCCTGGTTCACATGATTAGCATGTTCCTGCTCTCAATGTGGTGAAGCCAGACCAAGTTGCCCTATTCCTCATTTGCATATAAATTTTTGGAGGATCCCAGGATTTGTTCCAGTCATGAGTGTGAGCTAATTAGCACATGGATCCTTTGTGGAGGATATCTGGAGTACAAACACATACTGAGCAGTGCTGAGGTATGAGGTCACCATGGCTTGAAATGCTGTTGACTCTGCTGGTGCCCCAGCCCAATGGACTATGTGGTAAATTATGAACATTTGGGCTCTGGACTAATATTGTGTGTAGTTTGTGCTATATATAGGTAGGTGCCAAAGTGCTACTTAAAAGTGTGCCTATGGAGTACCTGTGCTAAAAATCACAGCAATTTCAAAACTGAAATGCATTATATGCAAATTACTACAGCTATGTTTATTTCAAGGTCAGCTTTTTCAACTTTGTTCCTTACTTCCATGTGCTCTGGGAGAGTAGGGTCTGACAGTAAAAAAGGGAAGAAGGGGCTGCAGGGGGAAGAAATGGGGTAGAAGTCAAGGGGGCTACCTGACCCTCCAGATTTATTTTCCCTGCTGTAGCACTGGGATGGGGACAAATTCAAGACAAACCTCCAATAATTAGATTCTATACCTGAAATATTCTATCAAATTTACAGTTTTTCCGTATATAGAATCTCATTGTTGGGGGGATCATCTTATAACAAAGTCATCTTATATTCAAAGTAATATGGTATTCTTTGAGAGCTCAGCTATCAGTTTACCTTAGAAATACTTCTAGAAATACTTCTAGACCCTATTTCCCTGGATTGCATATAAGACTATCATGTAAGACAATGTCAAAAACCTTACTAAAGTCCAGATATTTTCTCAATATATGGCTTCTCTCCTATCTCCAACACCTATAACTATGATGTAGATAGAAAGGTTTGACATGACTTGTTCTTGATAAATCCATGTGGGCTGTTATTTATCATCTTGTTATCTCCTAGACCAGAGATTCTCAACCAGGGTGCCATGGCACCCTGGGGTGCCTAGAGATCCTTTCAAGGGTGCCACAAGGTGCAACACACTGCTATCAGTGTTAGGTGTGTAAACATGATTCATAAGATAAGCCCAAAGATTTCAAACAGGAATCCATAGCATTACAAACATTCTGCCCTGTTTTAGTCCTTCTGAGTTCTCTGCAACAGAAGAATTGCTTTATAATTTTTCTGTAGTCAAAAGACAAGTGAAAACTAAATGCTGATATTTTCCAAGGGGTTTTGCACTGAGGGGTGCCTTGAATCTAAGGAGGAGTGCCTAGAGTCTAAAATGATAGAAGGCCACTGTCCTAATAAATTGTTTGAGTATTCGTTACAGTATTTCTCTGGGAATGTACATTAGCCTAATCTCTCTAAAATTCCATGGGACTTCTTTTTAACCCCTTTAGGCACTATGGGTAAAAACAGACATTGTATTTGAGTCAGTTGTGATTGAGCCGAGTCAAATTCTGAGAGTGACATACCCTTTACAAATACAGTTTGTCCCAGAAATGAATGGCAATTAACTCAAATTAACTGTAGTTGTTCCAGGAAAAATGAATTAGTTCAGGCTGCAAGCAAACATCTATTTTGTGCCGCCATAAACATTTTTATGGAGACGCAAAACCCAAGTGAACTAACATCTTACCCTTTTTTGCACTTTACTTAAAATATTTTGCACTTTACTGCAAAATACTTATCTTTTGTGACTTTGATGGCCCTAGTCATAATTTGGCTGCCTTTTGTGGCTGATGTCTGTTCACTTATGGTGGGAGACTTATGACAGGGACTGTAGACAGCTGAGAGCTGTCCACACTCTCCAGCTGCTCTGAGCAGAAGCTCCCAGGGCTTCAGGGGCCTGATCCTGTGAGACAATGGACCTGGGTGTCTCACTCCAACATGTCTGCAAGTGGAGGTTCCCTGCTTGCAGATGCATGGCCCAAGGTGGGGTGTGGCAGCGTAATCTGCACACCACTGGCCCAGTGTAGGGTGAGATCTGCAAATGCCTATGGGAATTCCCTGCTGGGGGATTTCCTATGCCCCACACAACATGGATGTCTCTTGTAACATATCTTGGAGTGCTGATTACACTCCAAAGACATGTCTGTTTCCAGTCTCAGATATTTTACAGTACTTAAAGTGGGACAACTGACTTGTATGTTCATAGGATCCAAAGATAAAAAACTTTGTCCTGGGAGAAATCTGATGCCTGTTTTTATCCTAAACTTGGTTTTTGTTTTTGTTTTTTAGCCTTCTGGAACCTTACTTAAACTTCATGAGTTCTCAAATGTAGTTGCTAATGACTCTGGGGTTACTTAAGGAACTTGCTGAAGCAATCTAGGGTAAAGTCCATCTGGTCCAGTCAGTTTGAAGACATCTAACTTATATAATCATCTCTAACTCATGCTTTTCCTTTTAGCTTACAAATTCTGATTATTATTAAAGTAGCCTGATGATGTAATGTCAGGTTGGTCCCACTCCTATTGTTCATGAAACAATAAAGCCTTTTCTTGATTAGCTGTGAAAAGATTATCCTTTTTTAAAGAGATTTATTAATTCTAACTCTTGAAACATTTTACAAGCATGATACTAGAAAAAATACTAAAGCAGCAGTCATACACCAGAACACAAACTAAACAAAAGGCAGGCAGTCATACGGCTTTTGATAAGAAAAAGTTCAATATTCAAAGACTGATATCCAAAACTAGCTTTTAGAAGTGGTTCCTGATTACAGTGGTGGGAATGTTGATGAAGCTTGTACGTCTATCATTTTTCTTCAGTATTGCCAGTTAAATTAAATCATGTGCGTCATGAACTGTATTATGTTTTGGGGTTTATAGAATGTTATGAATGTTTTCTTGTGTTTTATTGTATTGATACTGCGTGTGTAGTCTTGTTGGAAAAACTGTTACACTGTATCCATTTATGCTGTTGTTATTACTGTGTGGATTATGTTATACTGACTATGCACATGTTTATGGTTTTGGATATTGCTTAACCAGGGAACTCAGGGAGTAGGCAGAATTGCTAATTATCCCTTGCCATTGTGTCCTAGAGTAGGGGTGCTCAATAGGGGTGTGTGAAGCGGGCCCCATTCAATTTGGATTCGGCCCAAATTGGGGACAGTGGTTCGATTAATTGATTTGGATCACTGTCCCTGATTTGGCCATATCTGATTCTGAAGAGAATCAGCAATTCAGACACAACTTTAAATGGTTTTTTTATTTACCTAGAGGTACCAGCACAGCTCACGAATGCTGCGATGGTAGGGCAGATGGAGTGTCCCACAGGAGCATGGGGGCACCCCCCACATGCTCAACGGTGAACCTGGAAGTGGACTAGAAGTACTTTCAATCTACTTTTGGGTCCTCTGGGGAGTGCATTTGTTCACCATTTCTGTCTCTAAATCTACGGTATGCTCTATTTTCATAATTCTTACATCCTGTGCAATAAATCCTTTTGCTATTTTTCTCCTTACTGGTAGCCTGTGGAAGCAGTGACTTCTGGGCAGGTGATATTACAGGTTGACCCTCTTCATGGAGAGGAGGACCTATAATTTCTTCCATAACCCTAAAATGGAGGCCACTCAGTACCAATAGAGATCCATCACTACAGCTGCAGAGCCTAGTATAAGGGCAGAGGTGCTGAGGGGCTAGGATAAGGAAATGTCTCAGGGCAACCTTGGTCTGTTCCTTAGGGTGAGCAGCAGCACAGTAAAGAGAAACCTGGGACTGCATGAGTCCCCCATGCACAGATTTGTGAAAACATGTTCAACTAATTAACAAATAGTTCCTGAATTAAGTAGTTTCTCCATAGGAAGGACTTTCCCAAATGTTCTCTGTTATGTAAACCCCTGTAGAGCAGGAATTTTCACTCTTTTTTAAGAACTGTATCCCTTCTGGTGGCAGTGGCTGGATGCAAAGTGGGGACAGGGGGAAGGTCGCACGTGGCAGTGGTGCAGGGTAGTGGGTAGTACCAGCAGCACAGGATGGTGGATGGCAGCAGCGGCCACCACATGTGAGCTCCGCCCCCACCCCCGCATCCAGCCACCCAGCTGCCCTCACTCCTCCTGGCCCTGCTCCTGGGAGGTAGTGGCGCAGGGTGGTGGGTGGTGGCGCTCTGTCCCTACCCACCCATACATACCTCCTAGGACCATTCCAAGTACCCCTGGGGGTACACGTACCCCCAGTTGACAATCCCTGCTATAGAGCATTGTCCTGTGCCATTAAAGTCAATGGCAGTTAGGGATTTTCAGGTCCCTAAAAAATGTAATATATTTACTAGTGTAGGGTTACCATACGTCTGGGTTTTCCCCAGACATTTCCTGTTTCTGGGTCCTCCTATCTCCGTCTGGGCAGTTTTTTTAAATATGATAAAATGTCCAGGATTTTGGTCAGCTCAGCTTTGAAATTTTTCCTGGCTTGTCCTAGCAAGGAGCTGCTTGGGGCTGAGAGTAGGGGGAGGGCAATTGGAAGCAGGGATCACATGCACATGGCTAGCATGCAGCCAGGCAGTGGGGTGGGAGCAGCCCCAGCAGCTGCATGCAGGTACGTCTGTGGGGATGCAGGTTGGAGGGTCAGGGCTTAGGGACTGTTGGTGGGGGGGGTGGAGGGGATGGGTGTGGGGGAAGTGGGGGAAAGGGTGCCTGCTAGTGCTGGGGGAAAGTGCTGGGGTGCCAGGGCTGCAGCAGGGCAGGGGAGATGGGGGGAAGCACCTGCCTTTCCAGAGGGGTAAGGGAGAGCTCTTCAGGGGCAGCAGGGAGCTATGTGGCCCAGCCGGTGGCACCAGGGCCACAGAGGCTCACAGAGCCTCGCAAGGCAGCCAGGAGGGCTGGAAAGAGCAGGGGCTGTGGCTGTGGAGTGAAGGGCACTGGGAGGGTGCAGGACTGTGGGTCAGGAGTGTGAGGCACTGGCAGTACCCTGGGCTGCAAGTTGGGAGTGAGGGGCATCAGCATGGCCCAAGGGGGCAGAATACTACAGTTTGTGAGTGAAGGACACTGGCAGGGCCAGCAGTCTGCGGGTTGGGAGTGAGGGGCAGAAGCAGGGCTAGGGTGACGACTGTGGCTTGGGAGTGAGGGGCAACAGAAGGGACAGGGGCAGGGTACTGACATATCATTGACCCCCAATAATCATATATCCCCTTCCCACGTTGCCAGGCAGATCCAAGAAAAATGTTGGGAGCAAAATCAAGAACTGTTCCTTGCCTTCATTGACCTGACCAAGGCATTCTATTCCTTAAATTGTGAACCTCTGTGGACCATCCTCCAATGCCTTGGCAAGTTTGTCAACATCCTGAGGTTCCTGCATGATGATATGACCACCACCGTCCTGAGTGGAAGACTTGAAACTGACGCCTTCTGCATCCAGACCAAGATCAAACAAGGTTGCTTGATTGCCCCCACCCTGTTCACCATCTACCTGACCATCATCATCCACCTCATTCAAGATAATCTACCATCCAGCGTCAGTATTGGAGAGAGTCCAGCAGAGGACAACAAAAATGGTGAGGGGGCTGAGGGGCATGACTTAGGAGGAAAGACTGAGGGAACTGGGATTTAATAGGGGAGTGAGGGAACTAGAAAAGAGAAGACTGAGAGGGAATTTAATAGCAACCTTTAACTACCTGAAGTGGGGTTCAAAAGAAGGTGAAGTTAGACTGTTCTCAGTGGTGGCAGATGACAGAACAAGGAGCAACGGTCTCAAGTTGCAGCAAGGGAAGTTTAGGTTAGATATTAGGAAAAATTCTCACTAGGAGGGTATTAAGCACTGGAACAGGTTACCCAGACAGGTGGTGGAATCTCCATCCTTGGAGGTTTTTAAGTCCTGGATAAACAAAGCCTTGGCTAGGACAATCTAGTTGGGTATGGTTCTGCTTTGAGCAGGAAGTTGGACTAGATGGCCTCCTGAGGTCGCTTCCAATCTTAATTTTCTATAATTCTATATCACTTCTTCTGTACTTCAAATATATGGTGGAGATAGTGTTCATATTTTTACAAAAACAAAAAGTTAAGAAAAATTAATTCCATCACTTATTTGAAGTGTTGGTTATTCTGAAACTAAAAATAATCCACACACTAATTATAAGGGTTCTTTTAAAAGAAATAATAAATAGGGTAATGTAAACCCTCACTTTACACATACCTTATGATTTCATACTGTGATATTGCATACAGTTTGAAGGATAAGATATGCCACTAAGAAAACTAATGGAAAACTGCTTTGCTAGCCCTACATTGCAAGTGTGATTAAAAGGCATGTTACCTCCCATTCTCTGGACATCACCTATTTCCTCCTCACCCTGTTAAAAGTATTGATATGACCCTGATGCCACCCAGAAAACACAGGTGAGGCAAGGGTTTATTTGGGGAAGGAATGGCACTTCCCCAGCAATCCTCAGCCCCCGAGTTGGCAGCTGAGCTGCAAGTGAAATCAACCACATTAATACTGCTGGAAGCAGCAATTGAAATAGCATGATCTCTGGCTACATGCTCCTGGAGTCAGAGCACACTGTGGTGGGGGACAGAGTACATGGCATCACAGCTACCTTATGCTGAGCTGCCATTGGTAGTGGTGTGGTTTTGCAAGGCAATGCAAATAGAGAGAAGTGTGCTTGAGAAAGCATCTTGAGTTTGGGAGTCATAATCCCCACATCCCTCTAATACTCTACTTTAATAAAAATAATGCACGATACTTACTTGGTTTACAAAACTAAGGAGGCTCTCCAGACAGATAAAGATGTAGGCAAGTACCCAGTACTGCCCAGGACTGCCTCATGTTAAAACAGGTTCAACATTTTACAATAGACCAGTATGGCAAAGCCTAGGGATTAGATCTTGCCTAGGTTTGCAACAGTGAACTAGGAGAGACTTCCTGCTGCCATACATCTGAGTAGGGGCCAAGGACACTTTAAGTCCTTATTCTCATGTACTGAACAAACTTGGTGCCTCTAGCACAGAGGATAATATCAAAGACACAAAAGGCATGCTCCATTTCTGCCATCCACACTAGTCCATCCACTTAACCTGGCACAGTGAACGGTGGAAAATGTGAAGTGTGTGCTTCTCTAGCTTTCCCAGAGGCATATCCTGGCAGCAACCACAATGCTTCTGGGAGCATCTGCCAATGCCCCGCCCCTCCCCATTCACAAGGGTTGTACTCTTGGGAAATTATTTATTGCATACATATGGACTAACCAGCACGAAGGCAGAGAAACATCTTCTTCTTGTAATTGCTAAATTATTGGATTATTTTTATGGAAAGCAATCCCAGAACAATGAGCTATAAATCCCAATCAGAATAAAGTGCAGCTCCATCACTGCTGTCCTAATAAATAAAAAGTGGATCCCAAATTTGAAAAGCTTTGATCCCTCTAAAAGACGACAAGACGAAAGGACATAATATTCTTCCAATACTACGCCTTGCATTATTGCAGTGTTATAAGTCACTACAGTAGAACCCATTTCCATTGTGCATAATAAATGCCTCTTGGGCCACATAGCTGAATTGTACCAACCACATGATTGGTCAAAAGTTACCAGTAACTTTTTTTTTATGCAGTATATAAACATCAAACAAAAACAACACATCAGTAATGTGGTCTGAGACAATGGAAACCTGGGTCCTATTCCTGAATCTGCCACTCTGTAGCTCTGGAAAATTTACTTTACTTTTCTCAGTTCCTCACTTTCTCCATATCCCCAGATATTAACCTCCTCTTAAAGCACTGTGAGATCTGCTGCTGATAACCCTTATAAGGAGTGAGATCCAACTGTTATTTACATTTATTATAAAGTTGCAAACTAAAGCCTTGCACCAAGAGAGCTCTTAAGAGTTTACTTTAATTGTGTGAATAGTCCCACTAAAATCAATGAACATACTTAAATTTAAGTACACAGCAAATGCCTTACTGTATCAGGCCTAAAAGCATGAGTGAGTCTGCAAGTATTTTCCATTGTCACTAGTTTTTATACACACAAATTAGTCTATTGGAACACTGGAAAATGAGAATTTGCAGAATTTGGCCCTAAATCAGAGGTGGGCAAAATACGGCCCGCAGGCCAGATGCAGCATGCAAGGACATTCTATCTGGCCTGCAGGACCCCTAAAAAATTTAGAAAATTAATATTTATCTGCCCTTGGGCAGTAGGACCCAGGGGAAGCCCAGCGGGCTCCCACAATAGCAGGGCCTGCCTGTCCCCATCCCCCACAGCCGGAAGCCCCAGCAGGAGCTTCTGGTCGGGGACTACGTGGCTACCCTGGTGGCTCCAGAACCTCAGGTACGGGAGAAGGCGGGGGGCAGGAGGAAGGGCAGGGAGGACCCTGGACAGGGAAGGAGCCCAGGAAAAAGTGGCCTGGGGAAAAGCTGATCACGGGCTGGGGGAAAGCGGCCCCTTGCCTGCCTCATGGCCAGCACCCTGCACTGCAGCCACTCGCAGTCCACCTGGGACTGCCTGGGCCTGCTCTGGACAGCCCTGTGTGGGCTGCGAGCAGCTGCAGCAAGGAGCGCAGCCCTTCCCCTGCCCCATGGCTGGTGCTCCCTGCTGCAGCCGCTCGCAGCCCACACGAGGCTATCCAGAGTAGGCACAGGCAGCACCAGGGAGGCTGTGAGCAGCTGCAGCACAGGATGCCGGCCACAGGGCAGGCAAGAGTCTGCTTCTCACCCCGCCGTGCTCAGCACCAGCTTGTAACCCAGCCCCACTGCCAGCCTGAGCTCTGCACTGGCTCCAGGCTCACCCGTCGGGGCTGCATGTGGTGACAGCAACTGTGGCCCCCCCCGCTTGTTGCACTGGGCAGTGTCTTCCACTGCCACCTCTGGGCTGCCCAGCACACAAGCTCTGGGTGGGCAGCAACTGCCAACACTGCCTGGCGCAGCAAGTGGGGGCACAGGAGCTGCTGTTGTCATGTGCAGCCCTGACGGGCGAGCCCAGAGCTGGTGCAGAGCCTGGACTGGCAGCAGGGCTGGGTTACAAGCTGATGCTGAGCATGGGGAAAAGTGGCCCCTTGCTCACCCCGCAGCTGGCACCCCGTGCCGTAGCTGCTTGCAGCCCACATGGGGCTGCCTGTGCCTTCTCCAGACAGCCCCGTGTGGGCTGCAAGTACCTGCAGCAAGGAGCACCAGCCATGGGGCAGGAGAGGGGCTGCTTTTCCCTGCACTTAACACCAGCTTCTTCCCTGCCGCTGAGCAGGGGGTCAGGGCTGGGCACTGCCCCCTGCCTGTACCGGGGAGCTGGGGAGCACTGGGAGTGAGTGGGCAGGGAGCCAGAGGAGCACAGAACCCACACCAGTGTCCCAGGGCCAGTGCCGGTGGGGCCCAGAGCAGGGTACCAGGAGCAAAATGTCCCAGCGTCCAGCGTCTATGGAGCCAGGCCAGCTCCCCCCTCTTCCTGCTGGTGCAGCCCAGCCTCACTCCACAGACCCCTGCCAGCCTGTGCCCCGCTTTGGGCTCTACTTGTACTGGTCCTGGGACATTGGTCCCAAGATATTGGGACACTGGTCCCAAGATGGTGACCAGGGGGTGGGGCACCTGTCAAGGGGCAGGGCTACCCATGTGGCCCTCGACAGCCTGCCAAAACTGGGTAAGCAGCCCTCCGCCCGAAATAATTGCCTGCCCCTGTCCTAAATTCTTCATCACATACCTAACATTAAGGTTTTGTTTTCAGCTGCTTGTCTGTGGTACTGTTAAAGAAGTCAAAACACTGTCACAGGGATTACACTAAGCAGTAGCTCTGAACACTTTGTGGCAATATTCAGTGAACTCTAGCTAATCATTTTCATCTTATCACTTACAATGTCATAGCATTGGAATGATGCTTGGTTAATTTTCCAAAGGATGCATTTACTATACATTGCTCTCCATTGCTGTCAGGGCAGGAGCAAAAGTGAGCCAAAACACTCTGTCAAGGCAAGTGTTTGGTTGATGAAATTATAAATAAGTCATCAAGCAAAAGCCTGTTATAATGAATTGTCATTAAATGTCTCACTGTATACGTGTTTAATCTCAAACTTCAGAATAAGAACTGTTATAACTTCCTTCCTTACCTCATACACAGATCTGCTCTTTGAACACATCATGAGAATATTAAATTAGATAATTTAAGCTATGTGTGCATGTGGCCGCATGCAGAGAAGCAAAGCCTGTGATATGTTTTACATAAAGCAGGCCATTGTGTGCTGATTATAATGTGTAAAGAGGAAATATGTTTCTACCACAATCTATTCTAACTCGAGTAGGCAGCAATACTCTGTGTTTATAAATATAAATGCAAAACCCATGTTAAAGTAATGTTAAGGCTCTGGATTCAAACCACAAAAGCTGGAAAACTGAGCGCCAAGGCTGAAACTTTGGGCCTGATTCCTACTCCAAGTTAGTTGGCTCTTGTACTGTAACTCTGGTTGACTTCAGCACTGATTTATACAGGATAAAAAAGTAAAACCACAGCCTTTTGTCTTGCTAATAGGCCATAGATATGACAGGAAATTTAGCACTGTGTAGGTGTGCCTACATAAGACACTTTACTGCGGAGCTGACCGATTAACTATACAGTAAAGTGTTGCTCTCTGCATATGCAGTGCTATTAAGACAGAGTAAACTAATTAACTCCGCCAAAGTATAGTACTGCCTGACACAAGTAGTATCCTATGGCAGAGTTATTTACTCAGCCACAATGTACGTGTAGGTGGTGACCAGGGCTGACTGAAGCACAAGGTTGCTACAGTGCAGGGACTGTAGCACCCTGTGCCCCAGCCAGCCCCTCTGCAGTATGTTGAGCCACACAGGAACAGCCCTGGGCTGACAGACTGACCCTCCACACTGCTTGCCAGCCAGGACTGTGCTGCCCTGGCTCAACATGTCGCAGTCCCGGGTGCACATGTAAATGCTATGCCCGGGAGCAATAAGCTCTGGTGTGAACTGCACCAGAGTTTATTGCTTTGCATTATTTTCATGTGCAGACACATCCTGTTCATACCAGTACCTCGGTACTAAGGATACGTCTGAACTACAGCTCAGTCTTGCAACCCATGCTCTTTGGCTCCACACTTGAGTCCCAGAACAGAGGCAGTGAAGATGTTTTGAGGTCACCCCTAACATAACACCAGTGCTGGATTTAGGCTTAAGCTACTTAAGCTACAATTTAGGGCCTCACAATATGAGGGGCCTCAACATAAGAAAAAAAAACTGGACATTTTTGTTCTAATATGACAAAAATATACATATATATGGCTCCAAAGTTATTATTCATCTTGAGTTCATAAATGTGTGCAGAAATAGCAATAATTCATCTTAAAATTTCATGAAAATCAGTTTTTGTGGATTTGTGGATTATTTTTATCAGATGCAGCCTCTTAAACTGGACATAGTTTAGGACCTCAGCATGTTATAATCCAGCACTGCATAGCTCTCAAGGCCTGAGTTCTCCACGTGATGGCTTTCAAAGTGAAAAGTGGAATTTACCTAAAGAAAATGTTGCAAGAATGTATGTGTCAAATCTGGCATATATTACATTAAAAGGAGTTACAAAAATGCAGGCCATATCCATCCTTATGTTTGCAGTTAAGGAGGGATTACACTTCTTGTTTTTACTTTTCTGTATTGTCCATCAAATAAGAGCATATTATTTATCATATGAGTAATATTGTTGTGCTGTATTTGCTGAAGAATTTGCTGATTTAGTACTTGGATAAACAGGTATTAAATCAATGCACAGTAACTTGCACTACTGTGCAGTAAAGCCAGCTCATGGGTTTTTTTTTCCAGATGTGTACAGTATTAGCATGGGTTTTGCCCCGCACACTACTGCTCAGTGTTATTAGGCTACTGCACAGTTAGCATCTCGTGTAGATGCACCCAGACCATTCTAAAAGCAGAGGGAGTATCTCAAGTCATTGTGCTGCCCTGCACCATGCAGACAGCAACGCATGCTGATAGTGTTATAAAAACAGAGTCTCAAAAGGACAGAATTTAGCCTGAAGGGATAAGTCTCATCTCCATGTGTGGAGAATTTATGTCTTTACTATAATCCCCATTAATGTGTTTTGGGAGTGCCATGCATAAATCCTATTGCATCCAAATGAAGATGTTCCTTTAAGGATCTGCCAAACCACTGATTTTTTTTTAATGGAAGCTCTTTCTAGATATACCTTGAGAGGGAAAAAATAGAATAATTTTAATCTAGATTTAAAGACAAGTTTACTGTATTAAACTACATATACAACTTTAACTGCTATATTACTGATCTAGTAATTCAATGCAAATTTATACAGGCACTTCTTAAGCCCTTAACATTCTGGGTGCAGACCAAAAAACAGTTTTAGGGACTAAAGCCAAAGAGGATCTTTACAACTCTCTAGACTGATCCCCTGCAAATAAAGTGCATACATTTTATTGGTGAGAATCAACAGCCTGTTTTGAAAGGTCCCACAATCTACAACCTAAAACTTCAGAAAACCTAACAAAGCAGACAAAGGGCTATCCTGCTGAGGTCCAAGGATAGAACAATACTTTTGAAAAGATAGCTCCACCATCAGTACGTGGTGGAAGGAACACTTTCAAGAACTCCTGAACCAAGGTTCTAACATCTAAAATGATGCCATCAAAGCCATTCCACAACACCCCACTAAGGACTACCTTGCAGATCCACCAGCTTATCCAGAGACCTTTAAAACCTTGAAACAGATGAAAAACAACAAAGCATGGTGTCCTGAAGAAATACCAGCTAAAATTTACAAGCAAGAGGGAAAGAAGTTCTCTCACCAACTACACACTGTTATTCTGAAAATCTGGAAACATGAACAGATTCCCAATAACCTGAGAAGTGCTAAAATCATGATCATATACAAGAAAAGGGATAGAATTGATTGCAGCAATTATTGTGGTATTACATACCTGTCCATAGCTGGGAAGATCTTTGCCTGTATTCTCCTCAAAAGACTCATCTTCCTTGTAGAGGAGATTCTACACAGGTCCCAATGTGATTTCAGACCACTCAGAGGTTCGACACATGATTTTTGTTGCTAGACAGCTGCAGAAGAAGCACTACAAGCAACACCGAGAACTTTACAGGTCCTTCATTAACTTGACTCAGGCCTTTGACTCAATCAACAGAGCAGCGCTGTGGAAGATACTGATGAGATTTGGATGCCTGTTAAAATGTGTTACCATCATCAGACTTCTTCATGACAATGTGACAGCAACTGTCCTAAGCAATGGATCAGAAACAGCCCCTTCGTTATTAGAACTGAAGTCAAGCCAGGATATGTGATTACACCAACACTTTGTTCAATCTATATTGCAGCAACTGTTGAGTGGCTTCCAACTAGATTTAGCATCCAGTATTGCATGGAAAAGAATCTCTTTAAACATGAACTGGTTATGTTCCAAATCTAAGATAATCAACAACTTCATTACTAATTTTCAATATGCTGAAAATTGTGTTGTGTGTGCCAATTCAATTGAAGAGTTCCAGGTTATTCTTAATTGCTTCTGTGAAGAGTAAGAAGTGCCTGGACTCACTGTCCAAGAACCAAGATACTTGTAACATGGTGACCAGAACCAAGATATTTTGCCAAGTTGCACTAAATCAACCAACTGCTCTCTACCAATTACAATTGGAGGACAATCCTGTGAGATTCCTTAGCATTTCCCCTACCTGGGTAGCCACCTTTTGAAAAAGATAAAAATAGACAATGATATTCAACAATGGAAAAAATCTGCTAGTGGATGTCTCCAAAATGATGTCTTCAATGATTATGACACTGGAACCCAAAAAAACCTTCTCAGCTACCTGACTGGTATCATTCCTACCCTAATATATAGGCGTGAAATCCAGATGACATACCAGAAACTGAAAGTGTTGGAATGTTACCATCAGAAAAGTCTTTGGAAAATCTTCCATATCAGTTAGAAGGACGTAAAATAAATGCCAGCATTCTGGGTCAAGAAAATTCTACCAGCACTGAAGCCATGATTACATGACAGCAGCTCCTTTGGACAGAACATGCCGTAAGGTTGCCTGACAACTGGCTTCCAAAACAAGTCAGATACTCCTAATGCACAGATGATCAGTACTCTAAAGGTGGGCAAAGGAGAGCCAAGGACACCGTGGAGGCCAGTTTAATTTAAAGAAATGTAATGTTAACATCAATACTTGGGAGACTCAAGAACTGAATTCCCCGCACTGGCACCATAAGGTATTATAAAGCATCAGTCATTTCAAGCAAACTTGCCTCAATATGGAGGCAGATAGATGAGAGACAAAGGGAAAAAGCTGTGACCCAACATTTATCAGGTCCTACTACTTCGTCTTGAAACTAGCTGCCACGTCTGCAGTTGAATATGCAGGTCTCAGTTTTGTCTCCTCAGCCATCTCTAGATTCACCAGTGACTCCACTATTTACTGGAAGGCTGTCCTTCTCATATTAAGATACAGCCAATGACAACACCATCATCATGATGCCTACAGCTTTTAGGGCTGATTTTTCTCTCATAGTACACTCCCATAAATATAGGAGAAGACTTCACTGATGGACGTTTTACCACTGGAGTCCCCCAAGAAGGAAGACCCAAAGGATATATTATCTCTGGTCTGAGCATGGGACTGCCACAGTGAAGCATGTGCCACCCCCTCACCTCTGCTCAGCACAAAAATTGCAGAGATGAGGCAGTATATCTGGCCTAGAACAGCCCAAACACATTCCCCAGCAGTGCTCTAACACAGTGGTTCTCAACCTTGTTGGGCACAAGGTACCCCTTGGAAAATGCCAGCTCTTAACTTTCACTCAGTTTTTTGACTACAGAAAAATAATAGAGGTATTCCTCTGTTGCAAAGAACTTAGGAATCCATAGTGTTAACAGTACTCTGTCCCGCTGTGGTCTTACTATTTGAAATCTCTGGGTTTATGTCTGAACCATGTTTGTACATCTAACAGTGCTAACTTTGTGTAGCATCTGCAAAAAGATCTCAAGGCACCCCAGGGTGCTATAGCATACTGGTTAAGAATCAATCTTCTAACACATGTTTCTAGTATTATACCTTGGACATGGCTGCATTGCCCCATTTCCATGATTTGATGCCTGCTAAGTGGGAGCGAGTAGTCAAGGCATGTTTCATAGCAGTACTGGTGGGCACAGCCTGGGGAACAGTGTAGAGGTGCCCAAAGTGACCCACACCCTACTATCTGCTGCCTTCATAAATGCTGAATACTTTGTGCTACATAGAGTAATTAGGAAGTGTGGGTGTGAGGACTGTGTATTTACTCTTTCCACCAGTAACTTTCTACTTCAGAAAAACTAATTCTAGTTTATATTATATTGTATGCTCCATACACCATGTTAAATATAACCTGAGAAAAAACAGATGGCATAAAATTAACTACAGTATGTTTTTATCACAGAAGGCACATGTGAAAATCATACTCTAAAACTTCTGCTATTATTCTATGAAAGACTTCAAAATTAAGTGCCCTTATTAATAAAACAGCCACAGGAGTGACTCAGTGGTTATTTCACATATTTTCCTTCCTTATATTCATATTTTCTCAAGTCTTTTCCACAGATTACTCTCAGGCAATTAAATCCTTTAGGTTAATGCTTTGATGGAAGAACTGCTTTGCACTTTCTGCATCGTACCATCTGTTGCATTTCTGTGAGGAAAGCCAGGCTTTTTTCCTTCATTAAAAATCTTAATATTATTTTCTCAAGATCAAACATGCCAGTGGGGTACAGAAAAATTATGTGAGTTTGCAAGTAAATCTTTAGTACATTTCTCCATACACAAGCAAATATAGTGCTTGTAAAATATATCGTATTGACACTTCTGGGAAACATAATGGTCCTTTCTCCAAGCAACTAGCACAGCGTGGTCAGCACCAATCTAACTGCTCCTTGTCCAGAATCAGACCAAGAAGTCTAACTTAGCTTCCCTATGTGATGATAACCCGTACAGCTTAGTAGGCTCACATTGCCTCTGAGAATGTACAACAAGGGATCCAACAGGAATGGCTAATGCAGCATGCAAGGGCAGGAAGTTCCACCAGAATAAAGGTCCTATGGCCACTGATAATATCTAGACAACACGAGCCCTCCATGCCCACTCTGGTTCCAGTTGTGTTATCTTTTATATCAGGCTGTCCAATTTCTTAGCAGCTGGAGGCTGAATGCCCCATGGGCCATACCTATGGGGATCATGGGCACCTGGGTTACACACTGCATGGACTTCCCCTCTAATGCACTGTGAGCCTATGACTCCCTGCTTCACCACATGCCCACTGCTACAGCATGTGCTTGTATGAATGCTCTGCCCATGACTGCACTGAATTCCACATGGCTCCGACCTCACCCTGTGCCATGCCATGCCACACACCATACTGCACTGTCCTCACTTCTGCACACTGAAAGAGGAGGAATGAAGTGAGTCACATCACCTGAAACAGGGCATGTTTCATCTCTTCATCCGAAAGCCAAAAATGATCTTTGTCTTAGCAGTGAAAAGGGAAGTGAAGCAGCTGGTATGAATATATGAGCTCCAGGAGAAACTCTCCTTCCAGCAAGCTAGAAGAGCAAGCCAATCTGCCTCCCTGCAATAGGTAAGGGGACAGTTGCTTAAAAGGCACAGTTTACACAGGAGTCCTGGTTTAGGGCGACACAGCATGCCTCAACCTCTGTCAGTTCCTGTTTGTGCAAACTTCTTTCCCATTGCCTTGCCAATGTACGTCAGCTGTAAGGTGACTGTTCAGTCTCCAGGGCCATCCAATCCTAGGCCTCTGTCACAACTGCCAACAGGGGGCCTCTTGGAGACCTCTATGATGTAGACAACTTTCCAAGAGGTGCTGGACCATGTCCACAAGGACACCAAGCTGCTGTTACGTTGCAGAGTAAGGAAGCTGGGGCACTTTCAAGCTGAAACTGAATATGACACAACAGCCTAACCAGGTGACACAAACTGTCAGCATGGCCCAAGGTAAAAAGCTACATATTCTTTGAGCAACCACCTAGTCCAGCTTGCATGAACTGTAAATAACAGACTGCTAGTGCCAAGTCCAACATATTTTATGCTTCATGTTTTGTTTTTTGTACCAGAAGTGCTCAAAACAAGCAATATATTATTTGTCATTTTGGATGTTTTTTACAAATGTGTGTGGGTCTTTTTTTCTTTCTTTCAAAGAACGTCTGAGACAGACCAGCAGCAACTCATTTTTATATCTGAAAAAACATCCAAAGCTTGTGGAAGAACGTCTATGTCTTCAGGCAACATGGGACTGTCTTCGTTCCCATTTTCCATGGTGGTTTCCCCCCACCAACTTTACTGTGGTCTCTGGCACCCTGAAAGAGAGAAAAACTATTTTATAGCTTGGGTGCCAATGTCATCAGTCAAATGCTCTCACTGGTCTTGCTAGCACCCAAAACTGAAACCTAGGGGCCTGGAAGCAAGGATGGGGGAAAGCGGGGGCAGGTGTGGAGGGAGGAAAGGACATCCTGAACTATACCCCCACACTACCCAACTTCCAGTTCTGAAACCAGAAGTGGAGCAGTTAGCCAGAAACCCTCACCACCAGAGTCAAATAACATTCAAAAATCAGAATTTATACACGATAGAGACCGATTGCAGCTTTTCAGACGCTAAGTAATTTTAGAGCAATTTCTCCAATTACCAACCTTTTTATTTGTGTGGACCACCATGAGCAGACACCCAGAGATCTCTGTTTCTCACCACTCCAATAAGAACTTGGCATACTCCATACAGAAAAAAAATAAAATAGAAAGTTAAAAAAAAAAAAACCCAATAATGCCTGTAATTTCATACTTCATTGACTGGATTACCTTTTTTGAGACTGGTTAAACAGGCATTGTGCTGGGTGGTTAGTGATTATCATTTTTCTGCAGTGTTAGGGTACTTGACATTTCCATTCCTCAGTGACTCCAGTTAAAAACAAATAGGTCTACCTGCAGTCCACATCTGATCACCAGATGGTCTCTGTTCCTACGAAGCTCCCATCTCTGAGTGCATTTAAATGACCTCACACATACATCTTCAAACATTGCTATCTGACCACAAAAATGTATGGAAAACGCAACATCTGTACATGTCTGCATCTTAAATCCATGTTGTTTTACAAAATATATTGCTTGTCACCCTAAAGTCTGTAGTCTCTTAATGATCTGCAGGGGGAAACGCAAATGGTAGTGTATGGGCTTTGGAGGTTGTTTGTTGTAAGAAACCATTGAATTTCAACTACAGGTCAAAAAACACAAAACTGTTCATTTAGATCCACTAAGGATAACAAATACTTCCCATTTGCTTTCCAAGTACTCCAAATGCTTCCCATATGCACTAACAGGTATGCGTGCATGTACCTATTTGCACATGCAAAATCAACAAATATAAGCTAGGTTCTGCATAGTGATGATAAATTTCAGATCTTAGCCTACTATGAGAACTATGAACATTTCTCTTGACATATATAATGAAGGTTTGTTGTCAATGCAAAGCTTGTAAGTCCCATAGCTTAGTTCAAGAGAGTACTCTGTCATATCAAAATTGCAGTACATGTAAACCAATGTTCCCAACAAGATGATAAACACAGGCTCACTTGAACAGCTAGATGAAAAAACAGATGGGATATCACAAACATTTTCCCAAACTACAACAGACTTCTAGGCCAATTAAACATGGTTAAGTTTGAATGGGAGAGGAAATAGTTTTCTTTGCTGTTACATGTCACCAAAAATTCACCTTAAGGCATAAAAAGCCTGGTTCATTTCTATGAAAGTTGCTAAAATGAATCAATCCTATGTACAGGTCTTACAAAAAAGAGAAAGAGAGAGAGAAAGGGCGGGAAGAAAAGAATATATATATGAATAATATAAAATAACTGAAAATGAAGGGGGAAAATAAAATAGTTATTTAGAATGTAAAGGGGGAATGAGATTTTTTCTTAGCATGAATGTCTAACCAGGATGACAGGGCATATTTACTCTAGTCTTAAAAGAGAAATTGTAGAATAGGATAGCATGTGTTTTTGTTTTATTATAATTTTGTCTTTTTAAGATTAAAAAGTCCATAATGAGAAATCAGAGGGGCATATTTTTCACTGCAAAGTAAACTGGCAACATTTAAATTTCAAACTGTTTTTCTTTCGAGCTCATAAAGTAATCCTAAATTTCGACACCTGAGAACTGTGATCTGCCTTCTGTGAAATTCATTAAGATTACTGCTTACAAGGGAGGAAATGCCAGTCTAGTTATTTGTCCTTCTTGCTTTTGTATGACTTCATTTAAAAGGAAGAAATCACATTTGAAAGGTCTTAGAATAGCAAGCCACCCCAAAGTTCAGGCATGGCAAGTTTCCTGCACTGATGCATATTTAGCTCCTTCGAAAGCCTTCATCACACAGCAATGTCAATAGTGGCCATCAGGGAGAAAAGAAAACATTGGAGAAATTCGGTTAATCTATCCTAGTAGACGAGGTCATGACAGGACCACGTGCATAAATAGTAGTGGTATTATTTTCAGATGTAGATGTCCTGAGCAGGAATGGACCAGCTAGGGAAAAGGCTTTCTTCCAGGTTCCATGACTGGCAGCTCTGAGCAAGGGAGAGATCTGGGCTGAGATGTCATCCTTTTATATTAGGGTCAATTCAAGGGAAAGTGGGAGAAAATAATAATACCAAAGGCACAAAGAAAATCTCCTTCTGCTGGGCCTGACAGACTGACAGACTATTTTTTCTCTGACTGTCTTTGTATATCTGAAAGGGGCTCTGGATTTGTATATTGAATGGGCTGCAGTCCTTATGAGGATCTATCGAAAGAAAGCCTAGAAAAAACCTGATCAACCCGAAGACACGAGATCTGTTTACCTGTCATGATGTTCAGATTTCTGAAATCATAAAAAGAATCTTCTCTCCAAAACAACAAATGCTATCAACCCAGTTCCCTCAAGGGTACCCCACTGATGCTGTAGCATTTGACATTTTAAGCATTTGGGGTGGGAGTTAGCATGTGTTAGCAACTGTCCCTCACAGTAGCTCCCTACACCAACAGCGATTTCTTTCCCGTGAAGCAGCCATTGTGAACCCTTTCGCACTGTTTGTCAGATGTGCAAAGAGGATGATATAATTGAGGCTGCTTTAAAACAAAAATCAAACTGACATAATATTGCTAGTAACTTGACAGCTTTATGGAAAGCGTTCCCCACAAATCCCAAGCTGATTGCGCTGCTGAGGACGATCAGAGGTTACAGAGGAGGTTTAGGCTCTAGGACTCCTAGACTCAGTCTTTCAGAGGTTCAGCCATATTTAGCTTGACCTTTGACATGACCCAGCCTTAAACAATAGCTTTCTGGGTATGCTAAATGACCAAATCTTGCCAGTCGCTGCCAAATTAATGAGCCCATGTCATTTTTAGTTTACAGTTCAGTCATAAAGCAGCCAAGTGGAAAATGAGTCAGGGACCGTTAAGGAGCCTCACGCAAATTTTCAAAGAGTATAGTCCCCAATTCCTCACTGCCTCTTTTAGAAGTCTCTAATCATCATTCTCACTTCTCCCTTTGCTTCCTTCAAATCCTTTAAAGATCTCCCTCAGGGTACAAAGGAGACTGACTGGAGAAACTAGGTGCCAATGGCTCTCACTGATTCAATGTGGGCAAAATGCAACATGTACTCAAGATCTGTACAAACTCTGAAGCGGTATGAGAAGTCTGCTGGAAGCTCCCCAGAGGTACAGAACAGTGTTGAATATATGGTAATGGAGTTTGAAGAGGCACAGGGGTCTCTCTATAAAAAGAGAACTGAGTTAAAGGACCAAGGGAAACTGGTGCAGAAAAACATAGGGAGATGAAAGAGCCCAGTTCTCAAATACCTTATACCATTTGCAGGCAGTCAAAAGTTTTCCAGTGAAACCCAGCTTCCCCTCAAAAATGTTTGCCTGATTTGTGTTTTGACCACAAATCCAAAAATTCAAGCCAGGTTTGAAGGCTTTTTGCTACAATAGAGGTGCTCAAGCAAGACTCAGCCCTTTATAAGCTTTCAACTTGAAGCCAGGCAAATTTTGCTGCTTTTGCAGTTTGACATGGAGGGTCTCTGCCTCCTCTCTCAATCCTCACCTGTTACTTTACTCCTCTGTTTTCTCAGCAAAACCCTTGTTTCTGAATCATTCTGCTCCTTCCATAGATCCCAGGTCTGCAGCTCTGCCTGTCACAACAGTTAAACCCTTTGCCTGTGTGCCACAGCCTCTGCTCCATCTTACCTGAAATCCTTCATTGCCCCTAACCTTAACTATTGCAAGATGCCCTCTGTGTAGCCTTCTCAGCAGGGGCAGGATCCTGTTTCCTTCACAGGTGTCAAAAACCAACATTCATTTACTCCTCGAACAGTCCTGTTGGTTCTCTTTTCAACTTAAAATTTTCCTTTTTGTTCTTAACACCCTCCACAGGTATGCTCCCCTTGTAGTTTGTCTCTCTCTTCACTCTTTTCCTTGGGCCTCCTAATTGCCAAGCACTCTGATCCGGTTGTCACATCCAGACAATGTATTAGCTCTAAGAGTTACTTCCGTTGAGTCAGGGAAAAATGATACAATATGAATTATGAATCCGGCCCAAAACTCCCCATGCATTTCAAATGTCAAATTCAGAATTCCTCACTGAACCTCTTGTGAACCATACCCTGGGCTTATGTCTACTCACAAACCCTGAGTCTTTACCCAGAGAACAGTGCAGGGAGCAAGGAGGCTGTGCCTCAGACAGGAACAGGCTTTCCACAGTGCTGCTGTGTGTGTGTGTGTGTGTGTGTGTGTGCGCGCGCGTGCGCGTGCGTGTGCGCGTGCACATGCGCACAGTTTACACTAGGCTTTAGGAGTAAAAGAACATGGGAACATACAGCAGGAAGGTACCTCCTAGGTCACTGAGGTCAACCTCCTGCTATTGCCATGTCAGGAAACCACATCATATAATCTCTTCCATAAACTGAACAATTTCAGTCTTGAAAGTTCTTAGATTCCCCCCTCCACACCCCAGTACTCCTGTTGGAAGGTTATTCTCACTCCTTTGATAGTTACAAGCTTCTTTCTAATGTCCAACCTAAATTTATTCATGGTCAATTTATACCCATTAGCTCTTGCAACAACATTGCCCTTTAACTTAAATAGTTCTTTTCCCTCCATGGTGCTTACCTCCAGACTGTATTTGTAGACAGTAATCATATTCTCTCCATGCCTATGGTTTACTAGGCCAAATAAGACAGCTTTCTTACTCTGCTCTCTTAAAGTAGGCTCTCCATTCCCTTGAACAATGAACACGTTAGCAGCATCTCATTTCATTTCTACCAATTTGAATGTATACTTCTTTATTAAAGGTTACACATACTGTAGTAGATGAAATCTCACCAATACCTTGTACAATGGCATTAAAATTTCCTTACCTGCACTGAAAATACCTCACCTGATATTTCCTAAAAGTGCATTTGCCTGTTTCAGAACCATATCTCTATGGTGGCCCACAGTCATCCTGTGATTGACTCACATGCCAGCATAATTTTCTTCCTTGTTCCTTCTAAATGATTAGCTCCCAACTTATAGTAGAAATGCTTATTAACTCCCTAGTACATGACCTGAAATTTGTATAATTAAATAGATCCCATTTCTATTATTCCTGTCCTTAAGAATAATAGAAATGGGCTAGTGACAGAAGCTAAACATAAACCTATTTAAGTGATCAGAAATTGGTTTAAACCTGTAACAGAATAGCAGCTTAGTGCACATAAACCAGTTTCAAAATGGATGAAACTGATTTAAGATAAACCTGGTTGAATGTAGTATCAGACTTAACTGACCTGGGTCAAACCGATTTATGAAACTTCTGTCCCAGATCCCTTCCTAGTTCAAGTTAAATCAGAGTCCCCCAGAATCCCAGCATGGTTTCCAGCCCTAGGCTAAGCTGTGCTGTCTGCTCCAGAGAGCAGGGCTGCCCTGCCCCTCTGCTCCCTAATGGGAGCAGTGAGGGCTGGCTGACAGGGGAGGGGAGTGGGGCAAGCCTGGCTAGGGATGCAGTCCAGTCTATGGGGAGGAATACATCCCCCCCCCCCCCAAACAAACCCCAGCAGGGTTCTGGGGCCAGGGAGGGGAATTAAATACCCCTTCCTCTGCTCAAACTTACTGCTGGCTGGCTGCAACTGTGGACTACAAATCCCAGAAACACCTAAAAGCAGGAAGAGGAAGTGATGAGCAACCCTGCAGAGTCCTGCTACTGTAATTCTGTACTACAAATCCCAGAGACCATGAGGCCAGCAGGAAGAGGAAGTAAACACACAGCCAGAGAGTCGTGCTGTAGTGCCCCCAGGCTTCTGGCCTAAGCCACTGTGGGCATGTGGCTGCATTACCTGAATCAAAGGTAAATGTTTGTTCACTTATGTTTCAATTTAATATGTACATCTTAGACTAACCTGCAAGACTGAATTGATTCAACCTTGAGCTTCTTGACTATCTGTACCTAGCCCTAGAGCAGGGGTCAGCAACCCCCAGCATGCATGCTGAGCATGGCATGCAAGGCCATTTTGTTCAGCACACCACAGCCAGCCCCAGCTCTGGGTAGCTGCTGCCAGTGACGGAGCCCGGACTGCTCCCAGCAGGCCTTGCAGCATCCCAGCTGCCTATAGCCAGGGCTGGCTGCAGAAGGCTCCATACTGGTGCATGCAGGCACGCCTCAGAGTGGGAGGTGGGGCCTGAGGCAGCACAGCCCCAGTCTCTCCCCCACTCCCGGCACAGAGGTGATAGCAGGGTTCCAGAGCCTGGCGCACCTGTTTCTAGTCAACCCAGGCCCTGGGCAGCTGCAACAAGCAGTGGGCAGGCTGCAAACAGTTACACCAGGCTCCACAGCCCCGGAGCCCAACACAGCTGTTTGGAGCCTCCCGGCTGCAGCCAGCCCCAGCTCTGGGAAGTTGCTGCCAGCCAGGAGCCAGGGCTGCTCCCAGCAGGCAGCTGGGATGCTGCAAGCCCTCCTGGGAGCAGCCTGGGCTCCAGCAGCTACCCAGAGCCAGGGTAGCTGCTGACAGCCACAGAGCCCAGGATGAGAGGCAGGAGCTTTGGGTGGGGGGCAAAGGGCACAATCAGGGCATCCTGCCATGTACCCCTTGCCCTCATTTTGTTTTTCTGGCATTCAAGCACTCCAGCACCTTCCAAGGTAGGTACCGTGGTGTTTTTCAGCACTGACCAAAAAACTTTGCCTACCCCTACCCTAGAGGCTGATCTAGAGGGAAGGAAATTTCATAGATTTCATAGAAGTCAGGGCTGAAAGGGACCTTGAAGATCATCAAGTCCAGCCTGCTGCCTCAGGGGCAGGAAGTCAGCTGGGGTCAAAGGATCCCAGCAAGATAAGCATCCAAACGTTTCTTGAATGAGTCCAGAGTAGGTGCCTGCACCATTTCTGGAGGGAGTCTATTCCAGGTCTTGGGGGCTCGGACAGTAAAGAAATGTTTCCTGATGTCCAGCCTAAAACAGTTTTGGAGGAGTTTATGACCGTTGGTCCTTGTTTTCCCTTGGGACGCTCTGGTGAACAGACGTTCTACCAGATCCTGATGTTTACCCCTTATATACTTATAAGCAGCTACCAGGTCCACCCTGAGCCTGCGCTTTTCCAAGCTGAAGACTCCCATGGCTCTCAGCTTCTCTTCATAAGGCCTGTTCTCTGCCCTCTGATTATGTGTGTGGCTCTCCTTTGGACTCTCTCAAGCTTCTTGAATTGTAGAGCCCACAATTGGATGCAGTACTCCAGCTGCGGCCTCACCAAAGCCAAGTACAGTGGGAGAATGACATCTTGAGACTTACTTGAGAAGCATATATGGATGTAAGCCAGAGCTTTGTTTGCTTTACCAGCTGCAGCATCACATTGGTGGCTCATGTTCATCTTGTGGTCAATTATGACTCCCAAGTCTCTTTCAGCCATGGTGCTAGCGAGTGTAGCACTGCTGAGCCTATAAGCATGCTGTGTTTTTTTTTCCTGAGGTGGAGTACCTTGCATTTATCGGTATTGAACATCATCAGGTTTGTACCCACCCACTTACTAAGTTTATCCAAGTCAGCCTGGATCACTAGCCTGTCCTCAGTGTGGACACTCCAAAGTTAGGTGTCAGAAGCATACTGGCCAAGTTTGCCGATGACACTAATGTCCACATCATTGATAAAGATGTTAAAGAGAACTAGTCCAAGGACAGAGCCTTGGGAGACACCACTGGTCATGGAGCACCATGATTATTCGCTACCATCGACTACTACTCTCTGGATCCGACCTCGGAGCCAGTTTCCCAGCCATCGAACTGTAGTGTAGTTGAGGGCAGTTGGCCAATTTTTCCATGAGGAGATCATGGGATACCCGATCAAAGGCTTTTTAAAGTCCAGATATATAATGTCAATTTCTTCTCCCTTGTCCAGGTGATATGTCACCTGGTCATACAAGATAAGATTGGTCAGTCAAGACCTACCTGCAAAAGATCCATGCTGGCTGTCCCTCAGGATGTTGCCATCAGCCAGGTTGTCACGGATGGCCCCGCGAGCGGCCGTGAGCTCGCGAGCGCCCCCTTGCCGTGCC